>NC_138033.1:72024875-72429160 GCF_964106645.2 Podarcis pityusensis
TGGTTCGGTTCTACAGAGCCTGCTCATTCGCATGCTCGCTACAGACACTGCTCCAGACTAGTTACAGGGAGGTAGCTGTGTTGGTCTGCCGTAGTCGAAACAAAATAAAAAAATTCCTTCCAGTAGCACCTTAGAGATCAACTAAGTTTGTTACTGGTATGAGCTTTTGTGTGCATGCATGCATGTATATCTGAAGAAGTGTGCATGCACACAAAAGCTCATACCAATAACAAATTTAAAGGTAAAGATAAAGGGACTCCTGACCATTAGGTCCAGTCGCAGATGACTCTGGGGTTGCGGCGCTCATCTTGCTTTACTGGCCGAGGGAGCCGGCGTACAGCTTCTGGGTCATGTGGCCAGCACGACTAAGCCGCTTCTGGTGAACCAGAGCAGCGCACGGAAACGCTGTTTACCTTCCCGCCGGAGCGGTACCTATTTATCTACTTGCACTGTGTGCTTTCGAACTGCTAGGTTGGCAGGAGCTGGGACCGAACAACGGGAGCTCACCCCATCGCGGGGATTTGAACCGCCGACCTTCTGATCGGCAAGCCCTAGTCTCTGTGGTCTCTAAGGTGCTACTGGAAGGAATTTTTTTATTTTGCTCCAGACTGAAACCATGAAGCATATCAAAACCATCCAGAAACATCAGTAAATACTGGTGAGAAATTCACATTGCAAACACCTGTCCAAGCAATGCAGTTTTCAAAAATGACTGAAAGAAAGGGGTGTGTGATTCCTGCCAAACCTCCAGTGGTAGGAAGTTCCAGAGGGCATGGACAGCCACACTAAAGGCTCCCTAGTGAAGGCTGACTGAGCCTCCAGGGCACAGGGAACCACCAGAAGTGTCCCATCCGAGGGTCTCGGCGATTGAGGTGGAGTGTAAGGAATCAGCTAAGCTAAGGATTGGGACGCGGGTGGTGCTGTGGGTTAAACCGCAGCGCCTAGGACTTGCCAATCAGAAGGTCGCCGGTTCGAATCCCCGCGACGGGGTGAGCTCCCGTTGCTCAGTCCCTGCTCCTTCCAACCTAGCAGTTCGAAAGCACGTCAAAGTGCAAGTAGATAAATAGATACCGCTCCGGTGGGAAGGCAAACGGCGTTTCCGTGCGCTGCTTTGGTTCGCCAGAAGCGGCTTAGTTATGCTGGCCACATGACCCGGAAGCTGCACACTGGCTCCCTCGGCCAATAAAGCGAGATAAGCGCCAAAACCCCAGAGTTGGCCACAACTGGTCCTAATGGTCAGGGGTCCCTTTACCTTTACCTTTAAGCTAAGGACTGTACCTGGGACCTTGTGCAATGTACATGCAAGACAGATGCTCTACTTGTGAGCTACAGCTCTTCCTCCAGAAGCAAGGGAGGGAAGAGAAGTTAGGGGTAAACAGGGAAGTCATAAGTGGCCTGCTTTAGTCGCATTTGCTTAGGTTGAGTTACAGGCTGGGTTACAAGGAGGGCATGGAACCTGCAAGATGTGTCACATCTTGCACAAACTCAAGGATGTCGGTACAAAGGCCACAGAAAGAGCAGCAGTGAAACTGACAAGCTTTACACCCAACTTTGCAGTAAGTCCAGAAAGTGAGCTCTTTTTCGGGGCTAGTGAAATTTACATGCTGCCATTAAACCCGCTGCCCCTCCTGTGAAGGAGTTTCTCCAGATTTTCCACCCAAATCGGGAAATGTTTTCCGATTCCACAGCTACTCTTTGCACATGATGTTCCCAGTTTATGTATGTTATAGTCTACATAAAAGACTGCAAAGGACACTGGAGGAACTGAATAGGGTTGCCACCTTTGCTCTGGCAAAACACAGGACAGGGAAGAGAGGGGTGGAAGGTGGTTGTTCTTTTTATCTGGTGCTTAAGTGACTTGAAAGCAATCCATTGCAGTCTAACAGGATGTCCCCTTTGGCATTTGTCACACACACAAATTTGTATATCTGTCTGTGCTCGGCTACCCAGAGCTTAAATATGTGACCTTTCACACACCTTTTCAAACACATGCATAAAGAGGATACCTAACTTGGCACACACACAAACACGAGAGAGAGGGGGGGGGAGAGAGGATCTGAAATACAGGACAAAACTGTATCAATACAAGACATAGCATTTTACATTGAAATACAGGACAACCCTGTATTATACATGACAGGTGGCAACCCTAGAACTCAACTAGCTCAGCTCTGAAAGACAGGAAGAAGAAGAAGAAGAGTTTGGATTTGATATCCCGCTTTATCACTCCCCTTAAGGAGTCTCAAAGCGGCTAACATTCTCCTTTCCCTTCCTCCCCCACAACAAACACTCTGTGAGGTGAGTGGGGCTGAGAGACTTCAAAGAAGTGTGACTAGCCCAAGGTCACCCAGCAGCTGCATGTGGAGGAGCAGGGAATCGAACCCGGTTCACCAGATTACAAGTCCACCACTCTTAACCACTACACCGCAGGATATTTTATCTTTACCAGTGCCCTGGGCTTTACCCATAAAAACGTATTAAGAGCCCTGCAGGATCAGATCAAGCGACCCACCAAACCCATTGTGGCTAGTAGCCACTGATAGCCTTCTCGTCCGTGAACTTGCCTCATCAGATTCGTTGGACGCCCATGAGTTTTAGTGTTATGAGTAACGGCGAGGGAGCGTTGTTACCTTCAAGCCCTGCCTGCGGGTTTCTTGTAACCACTTAACTGGCGGCCGTGAGAAACAATATGCTGAACCAGCAGGGGGCTCCTTTTATGATTGGTCATAATCATATGGAATAAATTTCCGCTCACAATTTAAAGCAAACATCCCGACTTTGCACTTCCCCAACCAATACATGAACCTTAAATCACAGACTAAGTTTCTCTGACTAAGGAAGGTATTTGAAAAGGTATATTTGTTACAAAGGCTGTGGGTCATCCCCCCACTCTCTGCCAAACAATGGCAAAATTCCTAGGGGTTCCAGGCACTCACCCAGGGTCTGTGTTCCTTTGGAGAACTGAGACATGGAAGAGACTGTTGTAGCTTTAAAAAATATGGTTTATTCACCTATTTACACCTTCATGGAGGGAGTCCAGATCTTACCGCATGGTCATTTCAAGAGGGGCTTGTCCAGCATTGCAGCCCTGGAGCCAAAGGCATCTCTTCCAACCAGCCTTCAGCCAGCCTGCCCAAGATGGACCCCAGTCATCCTTCTTCTCCCTCTTCTTCCCAGCACACCTTGCTTAAAAAGTACTCCTTTCCTGTCACCTCAAACACACACCTCATCCCCATGGCAACCTCTGTCTGCCCAGGCCCAAGATTCCTCTTAGATGGGCCATCCCAGGCGAGGATCCTTGCTGGATCCGGCCATTACCCATCTAGGCCAGCATCCTGTTCTCACAGTGGCCACAAACCAGATACCTGTGGGAAGCACACAAGCAGGATTCAAGCACAAGGACGCTACATCCCAGGGGTCAGCAAACTTTTTCAGCAGGGGGCTGGTCCACCATCCCTCAGACCTTGTGGGGGGGGGCAGACTATATTTTGAAAAAATAATAATGAACGAATTCCTATGCCCCACAAATAACCCAGAGACGCATTTTAAATAAAAGAACACATTCTACTCATGTAAAAACACGTTGATTCCCAGACCGTCCGTGGGCCGGATTTCGAAGGCAATTGGGCCGGATCCGGCCCCCGGGCCTTAGTTTGCCTACCCATGCTATATCGTTTAAAGATATTTTTCTGGGAATATAAGGGAAGTTCTTTAATCTCAGTCACTGAGAGGTCATATTTGCCCATCAGTTGGGCAGCATGATGTACCCAGTTTTTAAGGGGTAATCCATTCAAGAGCTCAATCAGGCATTGTTTTGGTAGCCTAGTGTTGTCCATCTGTTGAACTCTAAGCCAGTAACAGAGAATTCTTTTATCTATTTGGCTCTCTATGCTCAACATGCGAATTTCCAACCTGACCATGGAGATTGCACGTCTTTGGGTAACCATGCTATATCCCCTCTTGGAATTTCCAACAACTGGATTTCAGATGGTTCCTTTCTTCAGGAAAGGAAACATTTCAGATAGTTCAGGATGGTGTGTGCGTGTGTTTTATGTGTGCCAAATTACCGCAAGACTTCTGCCTATCAAGCCTTGGTTCTCTGCTCTCATAAACATCTTTATTTCCTCATTGGCCAAAGAAGGTATTCTCCCCTGTGTGGGAATGGAAAAAGAGGTGGGCAGAAAGTTCAGGCTCAAAAAGGGGGAAATCAGAAATGACTCATGACAGGCAGTCAATTGGATGATGGCTTTGACCCAGATAAATAGCCGGGAACCTAAAACTGATGCTCTTTGGAAGAGCTTGAAGATTTGAGCAGCAGCAGCAGCAGCCTCAAACATCAACATTTGTGGACAAAGGGCCCCCAAGGGGAAACACGTGGCCGAAATCTAGAGCGGTCTTCCATGCCTTGTGGCAACTTTCTGCCTTCCAGTAACAGCACAGTCCCAAAGGCCGTCTCAGGTGCTGTCTTGCACCTTTCAGGTACTGTGTTGCCCAACTGAGCCACTTCACCTTTTCCTCCTTCTGCAGCTGTCCTTGGAGAACCTTGGAGAGAGCCGGTTCTGGCCCCGGATGATGAAACGGCAGGTTCTCCAACGCACGCACATGAAAAAGCGGCAGCCAGGGATTGCGCAAGCACACGAGACTGGAAGTGACACATGGCCTCTGCATCTCAAGTTGGCAGAGAACGCAGACAAGGCAGAAGGGAATTTGTTTTGCCCCGGCAGCTGGCCAGATCGCTTGGATTGGTGAATCCCAGCAGTACAGTAAGGCATGAGCTGAAAGTGGTGTCAAAATGGCCCATTGGGAGGAAAATATTCTCCTTGTTTACTCTAGCATGGAGGGAAGGCCCAGAGGACACTTCTGCCAGAAGTCAAACTCATTGGTCCATCTAGGTCAGTATTTACCCCTACCCCCTCTGTGCATTCTCAAAATCTGTTCAAGAGATTGTTAGGGGACCCCTCCAGAGCAAATTTAGGGGGTGCACAGGGAGAGGAGAGTTAGGAGACTTCTGCTTGCTCTGTGTTGGAAGCAACCTGGTGCACATAACAGAAATGAATGAAATAAAATGGAACTTTCAGCAAAATGATGTGCTATTTTCTTCTGCTTCCTTCCTCCTTGTCAGATGGCAGTTGCGGTTGCTCGAGAGTAACCAGGCAGGACTCCAAACCTGTGTTTTACAGGTTTTATTTTGGTGCAAACTATTGAAAGTGAAGAGCTCCAAAGCTCATGTCTGGCTCAATCGCGAGCAGAATCTGGGAGTGGTCCTTTTTTGGACCTCCCCCAGCATAAGATTTTCGTTACCCCCAACCTTCTCCTTCCCTCTTTGCACCTTAGGCTACTGCGCAGGATGGGCGATGGCAAGGGCATGTTTCCCTCCTGTCCGGCTTGCCCAGGAGCGGTGTTAAGTCTCCCACCAGCATCCTCTGGTCCTTGCACCTCTTCCCCACCAGAAGTGGGGCTTTCCTCCTCCCCGGAAGAGGAACTGCTTCGCAATATTTTCGGAGGCTCCCTGTAACACAACTGCCCTTCTATTCCTCGCCTCTGAGCCGATGGCAGTTCCATGACACTCCTGTTTACACTTGAGGTGGCAGACAGTTTTGTCTACCTGGGTTCCATCATAACCAACAGCCTCTCCATCAATGCTGAGCTGTGAGAGCATATTGGCAAAGCAATGGCTCATCTCCCCAAAAGCTGAAGAGACTACCAATACCAAGACGAAGGTCTGCCAGGCTCACGTGCTTTGTTGCAAGTGACTCATGGGCAACTTCCAACCATCAGGAGTGATGCTGCAACACCTTCCACACACACTGTGTCAGGAAGGTTTTGGGTATCACATGGCAGGGCAGAGTTTCAAACCAAGATGTGCTCTCCTAGGCCCACATTCCCAGCGTGGTCACACTTCTGTCCCAGCAATGTCTACGTTGGCTTTGTCATGTCCAATGGAAGATGGCAGGGTCCCCAAAGACATGCTCTACAGTGTTGTAAACAAAAAAATTGCCCTTTTCCCTCATGGGGTATCCAAGAGCCCATATAGAGTCCTTACATAGGTTCCCTATTGGTAGGAGAAAATAACAGAGGCCAACCAGAGAATACTGAGAAGCAAAGCAGCTAGTAAGCTTGATCTTTATTGAACTGTTGAAACAGGGTGCTCCCCTCACCCGCAGGAGAGAGGAGGGACCCAGAAAAATGGCCCGTGAGGCCTTATAAAGACTTTTGAAATTGCCACCCTGTAGATCAAGACCACCCCCAGAAACATCATACATACATCACAGAAGGGGTGTAACTTAAGACCACCCCTCAGATACATCATACCTACATCACAAAAAAGGCGGTCTTAAAACAGAAATTTGAATGTTGTTTTTCTCCTGTCCTTGTTTATCTCCTGTCTGGAATGTTACTTGATTGGATTGCCTGTGGAGCCTGGCCAGTCTTTTATAGTGATAGATACTTAGTTCCTGGGCCAGGTCACAGGCTCACACCCTATTCAAACACAGACATACCCTTAAGACAGGATTTGTGAAGGAAAAGACAATGGGGAGGCTTTTCCACTTTGACCATGCAGAGAAAACATTTGCTCAGTTTAGGAATCAAAATGGCTTCAGGTCGGTTTTCCTGTGCTGATCTATGTATGTGCGGTTATGAACATTGCCATATAGCTAAGACCTCAAAATTCCTATCACAATATCCCCCCTTTGGGGCTAGAATTTTTCAGGCGCCAGGCCCATTGGCAGACCAACTTTGCACTACAAAGATGTTTGCAAACGTTGACATGAAGGCCGGCGAAATCGACTCTGCTGTGTGCGAATCTCTTGCAGATGCCCGCAGTGCCTGGAGACAGGCAGCCAGTTTGTGCATCCATTGCAGGGACCAGAGGAGGAAGGACTGCGGTCGGAAAAGACATGGTGCCGCTGCAGCAGCACAACCAGATGCCTTCATCTGCCCCAACTGCAACAAAACATGTCTCACCAGCCTAGGGCTCTACAGCCACAGCAGGCGTTGCAACCTTCCAACAGTTTGACCTCACCCACAAAGGTGAACTCCTCCATTGTCTCCTGAGACAGACGGATGCCAACAAAACCAAAAGTGTTCCTGTTTAAGATTCTGTCCAATCATTTCCTCCTAACACTTCAATATAATCTCCCTCCACCACACATTTTCTGCCCTGCCTCAACATTCAGCTGGTATTTCAAGGCAGCTGGGAATGTTCAATCTGCAATTGAGTTTCCTCCCCCACGCCCAAATGTTTTTGTCCCTAAATGGCTTTGTTTTTTGTACTCCAGGCATAACCAAACTTGGCCCTCCAGATGTTTTGGGACTACAACTCCCATCAACCCTAGCTAACAGGACCAGTGGTCAGGGATGATGGGAATTGTAGTCCCAAAACATCTGGAGTGCCAAGTTTGGCCATGCCTGTTGTACTCCTTCAAACCACAGATACCATCCTCTCATTTCTCAGCGACCCCCATCTGGGCCACAAAACATTCAGCACTCACTACCTGCCTTTTCTATTGTAAGTAGCTATGTGACGCATTTAATATAAAAACCAAGGTAAAGGTAAAGGGACCCCTGACCATCAGGTCCAGTCGTGGCCAACTCTGGGGTTGTAGCGCTCATCTCGCTTTATTGGCCGAGGGAGCCGGCGTACAGCTTCCGGGTCATGTGGCCAGCATGACTAAGCCGCTTCTGGTGAACCAGAGCAGCGCATGGAAATGCCATTTACCTTCCCTCCGGAGCGGTTCCTATTTACCTACTTGCACTTTGACGTGCTTTCGAACTGCTAGGTTGGCAGGAGCAGGGACCGAGCAAAGGAAGCTCACCCCGTCGCGGGGATTTGAACTGCCGACCTTCTGATCAGCAAGTCCTAGGCTCTGTGGTTTAACCCACGGCGCCCCCCGTGCCCCCCCAAAACAAAAACCATTTATAATTATTTAACCATTTATAATTATTTATATATGCAATAAAAATCACGTAAAAAATTAGGATCACAGATCGCCTACTAACTGTTAAAGAATATGCATTTCTTAATTGTCTGGAAAAGCCTGGTGGCATCAAAAAGTTCTATTTATATATTGTTAAAATTGGTTAATTGTAATGAATTGATGTAGCAATTACTGTGGTTTTTTTCCTTTGTTATTGTTGAATTCTAAATAAAGTATTATTCTTTAAAAGAGAGAGAGAGAGAGAGACAGGCGCATAAAACCAATTCTTCTGAAAGCATTCAAGAAGTGCCCTCCTCTCCTTCCCCACCACTGCCACCCTGTCATTCCTTGCTGGCGGGCAATGGATGGGTGGGGTTGAGTTTTGGCAATCAGCACGTAGCCAGTGAAGGAGGAGAATGCCAGCAGTGACACTCAGAATGAGGCACCCGGAAGGTCGGCAGGATGGCAAAGCCTTTCCTGAATGTCTCCACTGACTTCATGAGGAAGATAAATAAGGTTGATCAAGTCAAGTGGTTGAGTGCAGGATGTGCAAGATTTGCCTTTGTTTGTTTTGGCTCTTGGATACTTCCTCTGCAACCTGCTTGTGGGCTTCCCAGAGGCATCTCCTTGGCCACTGAGAGTTTGGACTATACGGGCCTTTGGTCCGACCCCACAGGGCAATTGCTATGTTCCCATGAGAACTGTTCACCAACCACACCTGGAAGGCCATTCTTGAGGTTCCACATCCCTGACACGTAGTATTGTGGAAGGAATGAGGATGGTACTATATCTTCCTATATGCCTAGAAATGGAAGGCAGTCATCACGCAGCCCCCATTGGAGGATATGTAGTGTCGCATCACAAACCTGGATTTGCATGAAGTCAAAGCACAGCTCCCATTGGAGGATACGTAGTGTCGCATCAGAATCTTGGATTTGCATGGAAAAATGGGGTTCGGAAGGTGAAAAGCGAGCTTAGCAGCTGCGTGGGGTGGGAAGGGAGTGGTGTGGGGTGCTGGTGAGCAGAGGAAACAGGAGCCCAGACCCTAGTGTGTGAGTGTTTGTGTAGTACTTAGAATCATAGAAACATAAAGTTGGAAGGGACCCCAAACGTCATCTAGTCCAACATGCTGCAATGCAAGAATCTCAACTAAATCATACATGACAGGTGCTCATTCAACCTCTGCTTTGAAACCTCAAAGGAAGGAGAGTCCACCAGCTCTTGTGAGAGTCTGTCCCACTGTTGAACAGCTCTTACTGTCAGAAAGTTCTTCCTGATGTTTTGTGGGGAATCTCCTTTCTTGCAACACGAAGCCATGGGTTCGAGTCCTACCCTCCAAAGCAGAAGGAAAGAAGCTTGTTCCCTCTTCCATGTGACAGCCCTTGAGATACAGTGGCACTGTATCTCAAAATTCCTTCCAGTAGCACCTTAGAGACCAACTAGGTTTGTTACAGTCGTACCTCGGGTTAAGTACTTAATTCATTCCTGAGGTCCGTACTTAACCTGAAACTGTTCTTAACCTGAAGCACCACTTTAGCTAATGGGGCCTCCTGATGCTGCTGCGCCACCGGAGCACGATTTCTGTTCTCATCCTGAAGCAAAGTTCTTAACCTGAAGCACTATTTCTGGGTTAGCGGAGTCTGTAACCTGAAGCGTATGTAACCTGAAGCATATGTAACCCGAGGTACCACTGTATTTGAAGATGGCTATCATATCTCCTCAGTCTCCTCTTTACCAGGCTAAACATGCCCAATTCCCTCAACCATTTCTCATATGGCTGAGTTTCCAAACCCTCAATCATCTTGGTCGCCCTCCTCTGCACATGTTCCAGCTTGTTAATATCCTCCTTAAATTGCAGTGCTCAGAAATGAACACAGTACTCCAAGGCAGAATGAAGCGGTATGCTTACGTCTTCACACAGCACACAAACTATGGACCAGTTGCATAGGAGGCAGTGACAGCCACCAACGAAAAGATGGCTACTAGCCATAATGACTAAGCCCAGGGTCGGAGGCAGTAAATGCTTCTGAATACCTGTTGCTGGAAACCAAGGGAGTGGGAAGAGTGCTCTTGTGTTTGAGTCCCGCTTGCAGGTTTCCCACGGTCACCTGGTTGGCCAGAGAACAGGATGCTGGAGGTGGTAGACCTTTTGACCTGATACAGCAGCCAGGCTGTTATTTCATTCCCATGCATAATGCAAATCTATGCAAACTATTAGTGAGAGCTGTAGTTAAGCCATCTATTAGCAATCCCCACACTCATCCTTGTCATTCCAAACACTGTTATCACCTGCGTGTTTATATCTCCCGGAGACAACTATCTTCAAAAGTGGCAGGATGGTTAGAACATACGACATCAAATGGAACATCCCCTGAAGGCTCTGCAATATGATCTATATCACTGAGGGCAAAAAACCAAAACAAAAACCAGCCCCAGGGATGTCGCATCGAATATGTAGGTAAAACAACAACCAACCTACGCACACATTTTAGAAACCATAAATCTGCAATCTTGATTGAAGGAGTGGAGCAACCAGTTGCTGGACGTTCCAGTTCTCAGAACCACAGCCTGTCAGTAATTGCTAAAGAGATGCTCAGAGATCCATCAATGTTTGCAAAGAGGGAGAACTGCTGGATGGACGCACTGGACACATTTGCACCACATGGCCTCAAGGAGAGCACATGGAGGATACCAACAGCATTGCTTATCTTCAGTGAATGATGATGATGATATATTATTTATACCCCACTGATCCGGCTGGGTTTCCCCAGCCACTCTGGGCGGCTCCCAACAGAATATTAAAAACACAATGAAACATCAAACATTAAAAACTTCCCTAAACACTTGGCTGCCTTCAGCTGCCTTCTAAAAGTCAGATAGTTGTTTATTTCCTTGACATCTGAAGGGAGGGCGTTGCACAGGGCAGGCATCACTACCGAAAAGGCCCTCTGCCAGGTTCCCTGTAACCTCACTTCTCGCAGTGAGGGAACCCCCAGAATGCCCTCAGATCTGGACCTCAGTGTTTTGCCTGAACGATGGGGGTGGAGATGCTCCTTCAGCTCTTGTGAGTGGTCCATTCTCAATGCTGTTTACAGGCAGTCCTTGTTTTGCAAAGGGGTTACGTTCCGGACCACCATGTACATCGGCCTGGCCCATGGGAAGTGTTCTGCCCCGGCCCCGTTCCGCCCTTTTAGTGACATTTTTGGGCCACTTCTGAGTCCGGCGCCTTGCACACGTGCATGATTTCACACCCATCGGACATGCGTAAATTGGGAGCTGTCTGTAACTGCCGCCTTGGTAACAGCATAGTTTCTGAAATATACTCGGAGTCAAGAGTGGATTTCATGCTCTTTATTCAGCTCATAGTGGTGAGGAGGAATGGAAGTTCCCCCAGAATGTCTGCTTTATATACATTATTTACACAATGGGCCCCACGTGATTGGCTAATTCCGGGATTCTCCTGTAGGCCAATCAGGTTGTGGATTCACTTCCACCTGGAGCTGGATTGGGTGGCTCCTGTGGACCAATCAGACTGCTGCATTCTGAATCCTATTGTTCTAGGACCAATCAGACTGCTGCATTTTGCTATTCAGCTCAGTACCTAACAGTTTCCGATTTTGTCAGAGCTGAAAGCTGAAATGCTGATGCCGAAAGCCATATAAATCATAGAACTGTAGAGTCGGAAAGGATCCCAAGGGTCATTGTGTCTGACCCCCTGCTGCAATGCAGGAATCACAGCTAAAGAATCCCTGACAGACAGCCATCCAAACTCTGTTTAGAAACCTCCAGTGATGGAGAGCCCACTACCGTCCCAGGTCATCCGCTCCACTGTTGAGGGGCTCTTACTGCCAAGAAGTTCTTTCCAATGTTCACTCTGAATTTCATTTATTGTAATTTGAACCGCCCTGTCCTCTGGAGCTGCAGTATACAAGCTTGCTCCATCTTCCATGTGACAAGTCCTTCAGATCCAGGAAAATGGCGATCGTGCATGAAGTGCCGTTTGATGCTTTAAAAACTATCTATCTGTTGGTAACAAAATAATTCAGCAAGGGTAAACACAGGTTATAGGTCCTGGGTTACCTAGCTGTGCCAGGGATGATGGGAGTTGGAGTCTAACAATATCTGGATGACACCACTTTGGTTTTCCCTTGCTGTAGGCTGACACTTTGTTAGGAAGCTGATTGCTTACATGGCTCCGGAGACTCGCCATTGATCAAAAGGGCGAAGACATGAGAAAGGGAAAGCGGGGCTTCTAGCATGACCCAGGAAAGCTGGAAAACCATTTATTGCAAAATAATAATAATTTATTATTTATACCCCGCCCATCTGGCTGGGTTTCCCCAGCCACTCTGGGCGGCTTCCAACAAAACACTAAAATGCAATAACCTATTAAACATGAAAAGCTTCCCTAAACAGGGCTGCCGTCAGATGTCTTCTAAAGGTTTGGTAGTTATTTTTGTCTTTGACATCTGGTGGGAGGGCGTTCCACAGGGCAGGTGCTACTACCAAGAAGGCCCTCTGCCTGGCTCCCTGTAACTTGGCTTCTCGCAGCGAGGGAACCGCCAGAAGGCCCTCGGCACTGGACCTCAGTGAAACTGTTTATTGAAGCTCTACACTTCCAAGGGTTCCCCGCCCTTTTTCTTCTCCTTTTTTCTTACTTTTGTGCCCTGCCTTATTTTAAAGACTCAGGGAGTACAGCTCCCTTGCGAGCTAGGACTGATGGCTGCTCTAGACCTATGTGCACACCACACTTAAAAAACACATGGCTCCTGCAAAGATCCCAGGAACTAGGGTTTGTGAAGTGCACTGGGAATTGTAACTCTCTAATTACAGCCCCCAGGATCCTTTGGAGGGAGGAGTCATGTGTTTAAAATGCATTGTGTGTACACCTCCAAAACATCAGGAGGCCACCAAAGAGGAAAATGGTTGCACTAAACCATGGTTTAGCATAACATCCAAATACAGGCAGACAGTTAAACTGTGGTTGGGAGCCTGTGTCTCTCTGGACATTGCTGAACTACAACTCCCACCAGCCCCAGCCAGCCTGACCAATGGCCAGGGAAGGTGGGATTTGTAGTTCTTTAAGACCTGGCGAGCCGTAGGCTAGCAAATATACTGCAAGTCTCTTTGAAAACTTTGGTTAGTAGACAGGGTATCCATATTCTTAAATTTATTGGTTGCTAATTCACCGAGGTGCCTCAAAGCGACTTAACAATATGTAAGCAAACACGTGCACTAAAACTGATATAAAAGAAAAAAACAAAGAAAAATCTAAAAGACAATCTTATTTTTAAAAGGCAGAAAATTATGCGTGGGAGAAGTGCAAAGAACTGTATGCTAGTCAAAACTGCAGGCAGAAAAAGTATTTGTTAGGATAAGTTCGTAATAATGGCTGTAGAATTTTTAGGAGGATTTAGAGAGAGAGAGAAACACACATTGGTGCAGACCTGAATTTAAGGTTAGAAAAATGAGAAATAGAGGGAAGCGAAATCAACAGACCCTTCCATCCCTATCTATTTGTTGACGAGAGTATGTTTCAACTCCAGCTTTCCAATAATGAGAATAAGGACTTCTGCTCTTGTATGTGGGGTATCTCCAGGTGACCAGAAAATGTCCTCATTTGCTTGAGCAAAGGCTTACGCAGTAGTTAGACTGTGCCTGCTGAGCATCCATTCTGATTTCTTTACAGGGTGGATATGTAACAGTGAGCATTCAACTTGCATTCATCTTGATTTGCTTGCGGGGCCGTTACGCCTTAATCGTATCTTCATCCCACACTTTTCATTATGTCTCCCCAACACTTTCCCAGCAGCAAAAAGTCAAGGCTTTTAGTATTTGTTTTGTAAAATCTGGATTGGTTGTACGTAGGCGAATTAGCGCTTTAATCCCCTTTAATTGGGCAACCAAAATTTCCGGGATGGGCCCGAATCCTTCCTGAAAAATGGCGAAATTCTGGAGACACTCCCGTTCTCAATCTTGACTGGCAGATCGTTCCTGCAGTATGTCAGGGAGTGGCCGTAGCTCAGTGGTTAGAGCACCTGCCTTGCACACAAAAGGTCGCAGGGTCAATCAATCCCTGGAATCTCCAGGTAGGGCTGCCCAAAACCCTGGAGACCTGCTGCCAGTCCGTGTAGACAATACTTAGCTAGATGGACCAAGCGGCTGACTCAGTATCAGGCAGCTTCTTGTGCCAACAAATGTTGTTTTCCAGCTCCTGTCATCGCCCCTGACCATTGGCCAGGCCCTTATTACCGCAGTTTTAAAACTACTGCACTGTAGTTCATATCCAGGCCCCATTCAAAGTGCTCACATTTTTGTTTAACACCCTACATGACTTAGGCTCCAAATATCTGAGCGACTTCCTCTGTCCTGACAGGCCCTCTGGGTGCTAAGAACAGAAGAGGGGGCCCTCTTGTTCTACCTCTCTCAGAAATCTGGGTGCTGGTTGTTAAGTTGTGGGTGAACATATCAGACGACACAGCGATTCTTCAAACAGCTCTTGTTTATTCACAGGCTAGAACAGAACTGAACTGAAGGGTTCAGCCAGCCTGCTTATATAGAGCTCCACTACAACGCAACAGTAACAACTTTCTGTAACTATCCAATCACTGAACGTCACTTTCAATTCCTTATTTGCATATGTGGACCTGAGTGAAAACTATCTACAGTATCCCCCTGCTGGCCCAGGGTGAGAACTTCAGAACATAACACTGGTGGTCTAGAAGAGGGCCTTCTCTGCTCCAGCCCCTACGTCGTGGAATTCCTTCCCTGTCTGGCACCTTCCCTGTACAGCTTTCAGCCAGTGCTAAAGACAACCTCTTTACCCTGGCTTTTGACACCTGAGAGGTGTGTCTTCAGGGTCCACCCAGTTTTTAATTGTTGGAGCCTACTCTGGGACCTGCTGGTGGAGGGCAGGAAATAAATTTAATGATAATAATGCTGGCTGGGGATGATGGGAGTAGGAGTCTAACAACCTCTGCAGGGCCCCACACTGGCCATTTCTAAGAGAAGGCACCCCCCCTAAACACCCCCAAAGGGGAAATGGGCAGCCTGTATTACACAGATATTAGGGTTGCCATATTTCAAAAAGTAAAAACCAGAACACCTTGAAAGTTGTTATTGAGCTTTTTTTTTTTAAGGAAGGCCCCAAAATTCTTGAGCCTTTTGAAGGAAAACTCGAAAATTGTTCAGCTTTTTTTAGACAAACCCCCAAGCTGCTGAGCTTTTTTTCAAACCCCTCCCAACAACATCAGAGCAGCCTCAGCATACAGTGGTACCTCGGGTTACATACGCTTCAGGTTACATAAACTTCAGGTTACAGACTCCGCTAGCCCAGAAATATTACCTCGGGTTAAGAACTTTGCTTCAGGATGAGAACAGAAATCGTGCTCCGGCGGCGTGGCGGCAGCAGGAGGCCCCATTAGCTAAAGTGGTGCTTCAGGTTAAGAACAGTTTCAGGTTAAGAACGGACCTCCGGAACGAATTAAGTACTTAACCTGAGGTATCACTGTATTTGGTAGCTTCAGGCAACAAGGCATTTTTCTGCATCTTACTCTCTTGGGGAGGGTATGGGATATTAGGGAAGGGGACGCAACTATCCTTCTGGGATCGTTTGTCTGTCTTTGGTCCCTACCCTGCAGTCAGCTCTCACCTGTGGCTCCCACAAGCTGTCAGCATGTGACAGTGGCCACATCCTGGGAATGGCTTCAACTGGCCAGCTAAACCAAGTGAAGGTACCTGGCGACTTTGGGATTTCCCTTGCATAAGAAGACAGGCTCTGGCGGATTGAGCTGGCGAGACCAATAGTGGGTCCAATGGTCAAGAAGGTGGTTTCTGTATGTGCTGTAGAAGGAAGTGAGGGGCAAATGGAGCTCATCAACCTGGGAAGGTAGGCCATCTAGGAGAAGGAAAACTCTCATCCTAAACCTCTGCTGCCTTGCAGGATATCTTTGGGAGAAGAGTTTGGATTTGATATCCTGCTTTATCACTACCCGAAGGAGTCTCAAAGCGGCTAACATTCTCCTTTCCCTTCCTCCCCCACAACAAACACTCTGTGAGGTGAGTGGGGCTGAGAGACTTCAGAGAAGCGTGACTAGCCCAAGGTCACCCAGCAGCTGCATGTGGAGGAGCGGGGAAGCGAACCCGGTTCCCCAGATTACGAGTCTTCAGCTCTTAACCACTACACCACACTGGCAACCAAGATGTATTTGGCTAAGTCCCTAAGATGGTTCGATGGTGCTTTGTATGCCTCCTTCTGGCAATGCCTGCAGCCCAGCTGGTGCCAAATGTATTGCTCTGCTTTCGTTTGGACCACATCAGTGAGGTTGAGAGGGTGGTCTTGTCATCTGGGCAGCCCAGGACCTCCAAACACATTGCCCAGTTTTACACCCTGGGAAGGTCACTTTGGTGCTGCTGATACAGTGGTTTGACTTCACTCCTGGAGGCACACTCCATTGTCTCTCGAGACAGACGGATGCCAACGATTCTCCTCGGGAAGGAAATTGCCTTTCCTCTCCCAAGAGAGCAGCACTGAAATTTAATCATTAATCCCCACCCCCATTTTGACCTTGTTCCATACAAGCAAACAAAGCAAAAGGTATCCATTCACTTGGATGGAATGAAGAAGAATAGGCCCGCAATGGGACAGTTGGGAGACTGTATCCACACCTACACACTTTTAAAAAGCAAACAAACCAATAAAGCTGGAGCACCTGTACTTAGCTACCCATTCACTTGGATGGAATGAGAACTTGGAAGCAACGAGAAGGAAGGAGCTTGCAATGGGGAACCTGGGACATGGTTTCCACACATGCACACTTTTTAAAAAAGAGAAAAACACAACAACCCTAGAGCCCATGGATATCAGCCACCCATTCACATGTATGGAATTAACACTTGGACGGAATGAGGAGAAAAGGGCTTGCAACTGGACACTTGGAGGGTTGTGGCCCCTCTTACATTTAAAACAACAGCTTAGGGATGCCCACTAGACTACAGACGCCCTAGGCAAGAGGCTTGTACTGCCTGAGTTTGTCTGGCCTCATATTATTATTTCTCTGAAATATGAAAAAATGCTCACTTACCTTCAACTCTGATTCCTTCCTGAGATGCCAGAAAGTCCTCCACACACAGAACAGTTTCCCGCAGAAGAAAATGTCAAAATCCCAGCTTCTTCTCTGCTTTGGCGAATTGCATCCATCCCGAGACACAAACCAACCGCACGACTTGGATCCTTTCTTCGGGATGAGGAGCGAATGCCGTTCCTGTAATGTACTGTGATTTATTTGCATGCGGGAGAAAACAAGTCAGCAGAGGTGTTGAAACCATTTTTTTGCAAGACGGGTTTGCCTAATAACACACTGTCATTATTGGTGAGATTAAAATACCAGGTTGGTGACTGGAACCAGCAGAGCAGAGCTGGATAGACAAAGGGCTGAGTGGAGAAAGAAGCTGCCCTGGGTAGGAAGCTGGCAGCATGATGGACTCCAGGACGTGACGGCGGTTGAGTGCCCTGCTGATCTGGTCCAGCAGTCGGAAGGATGCCACAAGCTTCACCGACTTGGGTGGATTTAAAAGAGGACCAGTCAAATTGATGGAGGATGCGACTCAGTGGCCACTGTGAGAGCCGGATGCTGGACCAGATGGGTCCTTGGCTTGATCCAGCAGTGTTCTTTTGATACCTGCATTGTGGGAGGTTAGGCTAGAAGACCCTTGGTGTCCCTTCCAACTCTATGGTATTATCTGTAAAGGGAAAGGGAAAGGGACCCCTGGCCATTAGGTCCAGTCGTGGCTGATGCTGGGGTTGCGGCGCTCATCTCGCTTTAGAGGCCGAGGGAGCAGCTTCCGGGTCATGTGGCCAGCATGACTAAGCCGCTTCTGGCGAATCAGAGCAGCGCACGGAAACGCCATTTACCTTCCCACCGGAGCGGTACCTATTTATCTACTTGCACTTTGACGTGCTTTCGAACTGCTAGGTGGGCAGGAGCAGGGGCCGAGCAATGGGAGCTCACCCCGTCACGGAGATTTGAACCGCTGACCTTCTGATCGGCAAGCCCTAGGCTCTGTGGTTTAACCCACAGTGCCACCCGCGTCCCGGTATTATCTGTAGTTGAAACAAAAAAACACACAGAGAGGAGAGAACCAAGCACTATAAACTGACTGAAGAGCCCAGGGCAATTGCAACCCTTCGGTGTTGTAAATCCGGGTGTATATTTTATATACAGTACCGTCAGCGTTGCAAGAATAGTAATCCAGTTTCTCTTTCTCTCTCCAGAACAAAAAAATGATAAAACTCCTTAATTATATGTTATGATTTAGACAGGGCTTTTAATCCTCAATTTCATCTTCCTAATTGCTTGCCATTTGGAAGTTCCTTTCATCTCACAGAAACCTAACGAAGCACCTTTTAAAATTGTCCGTGGTCATTTTTTCTTAGCCCTCTCCTATAAGTATTTTTATAGGCCACCCAAATCTCTGCTGAGGGTTGCGAGATTCCAGAGGTCTTGGCACTTAACCAGGGTTTGTGTTTCCTTTGGAAAAACGAGGCATGGCAGAGACTGTAGTGTCTTTAAGATGTATGGTTTTATTTACACACATCTACATGGGTGGCGCTGTGGGTTAAACCACAGAGCCTAGGACTTGTCGATCAAAAGGTCGGCGGTTCGAATCCCCGCAACAGAGTGAGCTCCTGTTGCTCGGTCCCTGCTCCTGCCAACCTAGCAGGTCCGTTCTTAACCTGAAACTGTTCTTAACCTGAAGCACCACTTTAGCTAATGAGGCCTCCCGCTGCCACCACACTGCCACCGCTCAATTTCTGTTCTCATCCTGAAGCAAAGTTCTTAACCCGAGGTACTATTTCTGGGTTAGCGGAGTCTGTAACCTGAAGCGTATGCAACCTGAAGCGTATGTAACCTGAGGTACCACCGTATAGCCATTTCGCAAAGAAGGCGCTATCTAAACATGCTCAGGGGATGCTCAGATCCATTTGCCAAACTGTTCACCAAAGACTGTTTACCAAAGACCTGAGGAACCAAGGTAAATTATGTATATAATTTAAATTATGTATATAAGAAGTCACACTTACACATAACATGATTCACTGTACTCTAATCGGCGCCTGCTAAAAACATTTTTCTTTAGGCAACTCTATCCAGCCATGTGGAATGTTGGAATGTGTTTTAATTTGCTTTTCAGCTGATCGTTGGTTTTAATTATTTTTGAAGGTTTTGGATTCTTGGGCTTGTTTTTAAATGAGAATTTAATTGTTTTATTGTTTTTTGCAAACTGCTTTGCTTTTTTGGGGGGTTGTTGTTTTTAGAATAATGTGGTTTGTAGAACAAAAAGAAATTAATAAAAATAATGCACCCTTCTTTATTCTTGTTATTGGGTGAATACCTTTAGAGATGCTCGTTTCTGACTTCCGGGGTGGCGCTATCGGTAATGGCGGACTCCCTCTGATCCGGAGGGACTGGCTCCACGAAAAACGGGTCTGTTCTGCTACGGCGAAGCGGGGACCCTTCAAAAAATCACAGGCGGAGGAAGCCTGTGACCATGGGACTTGGCGGGCACCTTTTGCGCCCCCCCAATCCGTAAAGGAACCCAACTATGGGCTCCGGAGCGAAGAGGGGCTAGTGGCGCGGTGCTGAGAGTCAACTGCTTCTTCCGTGGAGCGAAGCCGCACAGCTGTTGCCGGAGAGCGCTACCTTTTTCCTGGGACAATTTGGTTACAAAAACAACTACCCGTGGCAGATCAAATTTGGACAATTGGACTTTAAACAACGATCTGTGAGTAGAAGGGAAAATTGGATTAGGAAATTCTTTTTAATTTGGCACTGAAGCGGGAAGGTCTAAACAGGAAGTCAGCCTTCCGTTTCTTGTAGATAGATTAAAGCAAAGACATGGCAAACTAGAGTTCAGAAAATCGTTTGTAAAGGATCAACTTTCATCATTTAAAACTACTGAACCCCCTTCGGAAGCAGGAGAAGAGGGGGGACTTTTTCCGGATGGTTTAAACTTGCAGGAGAGAGTGTAAAGAAAAGTAATTTTCCACCGTCTTGAACCTGGGAGCGGGATGTCAGGACAGACGTTTTTGGGAAGTTCATTGACTATAGACAAATGTTTTTGACAGATAGTTAAAAGAAGAGAAACATAGTGACTCCATTGTTCTCTTTCGTATTTTAAAGGAACAAATACTGACAAAATATCTGAAAAAGGAAACTTTGTTGTTAGATCTGTTGTTAAAAAAAAGAAAAAAGAAAAGAGATTGATACAAATAGAAGTTCTTCCCCTAGAGGGAGCTTGTGAAACTGTTATTAAATTTGAACTGGGGAGCTTCGCAGCTGCAAACAGATTAAGATCGTGGGAACAGACTTCTGACCTTGCATAACAATGTATTCAGAGGCTCTAGTGCGTGCTTTCTGTAAGACAAGTGCTTTATTGGAACAGTTACATGAGAAGACGGATTTGATGACTGTTGCGATTAGAAATTTTGGACAGGTAGTGGGTATCTATATAGAACCCACCCAGGAATCAACTCAGGAGTGTGCCTTGACAGATCAGATGAGGGAGGAGATTGTTGTTGGACCTCGGGTGGCAGAGATGGAGGGAGCTGTGGCCCAGCAGGAACATGAGTTGTTGGATTTGACAAATGAACTTGGAAAAAGCCAGATTTGGAGAGATAGAGTTTTGTTGGGCTTGGAGATGGGGGGCTGGATAGACCCCCCTATGCAGAGATGTCTTGACTTTTCAAGTCTGGCAATGGGCCGTGAGGAGTTTCGGGTTGTGGGGGTCCTCAACTTTGGAGGGACTTTGAAACATGCTTTTAAATACCATATGGAGTTCAGTGTGGATTATGGAAAAGGGGCTGATCTGTCGAGAAGGAACAAAAATACTGTCAAGTTGGAGTTTCCACGAGTGAAAGGACCAGGAGACAAAGTAAAGTACAGGTATAAATATGAAGAAGATCTGCGGAAGGGACATGGAAGAGACTTAAGGGCCTCGGATATAAGGTTACCAGGTTAATGAACTAGATGGATGGGACAGAAAGGACTGACAAAACCCGGGACCAGGAGGAAGAGACGCTGGATGAAGATTGGAAGAAAGTTTTTTTAAAATTTTTTTTTATTTAGGATTGTTTTGTAAAATTAATGAGTATTAGAAAAATGTTGGAACGAAACTATTTGGCTTTAGCAGAAATGTTAAAAAGAACTATGCAAGAATATGTTATGGTTATGAGAAATTGGTATAAATAAGATTTAAGTTTTAAGTTCTAGGGTCTTTTATAGTAAGATAAGGTTAAAATAGATTAAGGTAATTTAATGACAGAATATTATGAAAAATGGGAAGGATTTGCTGTTATAATTAATAACTGGAATACAAAAAAGGGAGGTGTGAGGAGGTCGATGAAATAAGGCAATGACAGTTAAGGATTTGGGAATATTGGATCTGTTTTTAAATGTTTGTGGTTTACTTTTGTTTTTTGGATTTTGATGTGTTTTGTTTTTGTTTTTTATTTTTATTGATTTGTATTGTTTGACTGTTGTTTGCTTTTCCCTTGTTTTTCTTTTCTTTTTTGTCTCTTTGTTTTTTCTGTAACTTTAAAATACTTAATAAATATCATTTAAAAAAAAAAGAGATGCTCGTTTCTACAGCATTTGATTTTTACACAGTCAACAAGTTGTTTGGTGTTTTTAAATATTTTGTTAAGTCACTTTGATATTCTTTTTTTTTTTTTCATGTGATGAATAAATGTAGTAGTAGTAGTAGTAATCGCTGCTTTGTTTGCTTCTGAGAGGCTAGAAAGCGCATCGCTCTCCCCTTGGCAGCAGTCAAGGTGAGCAGCCACCAAGGACCAAAGCGGGCAGAAGCTCTATCGCGCAGGCGCACATCAAGCCACGTAGCCGCGCTAGACCCATTCGATATGGAACGAGGAGAATGTGTTGCCAATCACCATAGACTTAATATCGTGTAGAGTGACAATACCTTTACACGCATACATGTATGTATCTTGTGAACCGCCCTGTGATCTTCGGATGAAGGGTGGTATAAAACTAATGAAATGAAATGAAATGAAATAGCAGGCTATGCTTACCCTTTATGCTGCAGATGACTTATTTCGCTACAGCTCCCAGCATTATTTGGGAAAGCCATTACTCTTTTTTTACTGTAAATCGCCGCGTGATCCTCGGATGAATTTAACAAGTAAGTAATAATAAAAAATAAATAAGTGGCGTAAGAGTGCTTTAAATGTACGGTTTGGTCATGTTGGTACGATCAGATTACTGTGCTGTTGTTGGTACAATCAGACTACCATATTGATTTTTTAAAAAAAGAATCTATTGTTTTTATCGCTGTGAGCCTCTTTTTCCCTTTGCTTCTGTTGCTATAAAAACCACCATACAAATCTCAAATCAAATGGAGAATCCTAAATTTAAAAAAAGGATGTAAGGAGTCGTAGGTCACTCTACACTTTACTATCTCTATTGCCCATAGGCCTTCTGTAAACTCTCTTGGCGAAGCCGCCAATCCCCTCCTGTACAATCTTGCGAGGGGTTACAATGGTGATGACATCGGTTCCGTTCTGCACAGGAAGTGACGCAAAGAAAACACCCACACCTTTCTCTATCGTACATTTCCCTTCCAAATCCCCCATCTCCGGCCGCGGCCCAGAGCGTCGCCTCCTGGATGTGCTCCTCTCCTTTTCATCCTCCGCAGGAACCGGAAGTAGGTGGGGGAAAAACGGGAAGCCGGTCTTTACTCGGCGCCTGCCTTGGGCAGCCATCTTGGAGGGTCGCGGCGGCGGTGGCGGCGGCGGGAAGAGCGCCTGAGGGACCCAGCGAGACGCCCAGGCTGAGAGGCCGACTCCGGCTCCGGCTCCCCTCCTTCCCCCTTTCCCCCGCCCCGAGGCCGCGCAGGGGGGCCCTGAGCCCAGCAGGGAGAGGTGAGTCGAGGAAAGGAGGAGTGGAGGGAGGAGGAAAGAAGGAGCCAGGCAGGCCAAGGAAGGAGGAGCGGGTTTGTGGGGGGAGAAGGTTCTTTTGTTATTATGGGGTGCAGCTTCTGGCCTGGGAAGCCGAATGGCCGTGTCCGACCAAAAGGCCCGCATCCTTTCTAGGCCGGCGCTTATGGGGAGCCTCCGAACCCCCTCTCCCTTTGGGGTGGCTCTCCGCAGGAAGTGGGAAAGGCGCGTTGGAAACCACTGCCGCCTGCACTGGCTGGCAGCAGCTCTCCAGGGGTTCGGAGGGCCTTACCTGGAGACGCCGCCGGGGATTGAACCTGGGGTTTTCGGAGGAGCTCGGCCCCCGAGATAGGGATACGGGAAGCTCTGTTTACACCGAGTCCGACCCTTGGCCCATGTAGCTCAGTATTGCCTGCACTGACTGGCAGCAGACCCCGGTCAGGGGTCTGTGGGGAGCCCACAACCTCACTCTTCTACAGGGCTTGGGGACAAGGTGCGTTGCAGTTAAGTTTCTGCTTATATTACAGATTGTCGCTTTTGTCCTTCTCAGAGTAGGTGCATAAAAACCAATGGACACCAATGACCAGAGATTCATTGATTTCGACACGTCTTAAGTAGATCTTACTTGGTTGCTGTAACCCATTGGGCTATGTATATAACCTAGATTTACTTGGAGTAGGTCCATTTGGTTAATCAACCCATGTTTATCAAGCCTATTAATTTCAGTGAGTCTGCACAGAGCAGGACCAGCACTTTAAACCACCTGTTGCATTTTTTGATTCTGGGGTTGGACTTTTAAAATGTGCTAGCTAACTCTTAATCTTTGGTAATACTTTTAAAAACTTTTAAACACTTGTTTTGTATTGTTAGCTGTATGTTAAGCTTGCTGCTTTGTGAGGAGATTTGCTTAAAAAGTGGGTTAAAACCTAATAAACAAACAGGGCATGTTTGCAACAGCCCTCCCCTGTGGAATGAGCTCTAGCAGCTACAGCTTCTGTCCAGTGCTAATCCTAGTTGGAGTTGACCCGTTGAAATTAATGGGCATTCCAAACTTAGGTCCATTGATTTTAATGGGCCTGCTCTTGGATACAACTCAATATTTAGAGATCTTCTATCTCTGTACACAGATGTTCTGCTCTGTTCCTGTGTATCATGGCCAAGAACCTCAGAAGAGACACCAAAAGTTCTGCCCGGCTCAGTTTTCTGTTTCTGGCAGTGTTCAGCTAGATGCCCCTAGATAGCCAATAAACAAGACATGAGAGCAACGTTTTCTTCATGTTGTTTACTCCTCAGGAACTGGTAATTGATATCTTCTGTAGACTGCTTCTGGTTCTTTGAGAGCCGTTGCTACTCAGAGTACTTACCCTAGGCCATTGTGCCATTTAGCTAAGGCAGCTTTCTCTGGCTTAATGGAAGGGCCATGCATAGCTCAGTAGTAGAGCTAATGAGATACATATAGAAGATCCCCTGTTCAGCCTCTAGAGCCTTCAAGTAGTGCTGGCAAAGGCCTTATCTGGAACCCTGAGGAGCTGCTGCCAGTGTAGACTGTACTGAGTTAGACAGATCAGTGAGCTGATCTGGTGTAAGGCAGCTTTCTATGTTTTGGGGGGGGGGGTTCTGTATAGCAATCATGATTGGTAGCCATTGACAAATCTAGGTGATTTTGTCTAACGTTTTAAAAACCCATCAAAACTACTGTATCTCTCTACTCCTCCACTTCCATCAGAACTTTTGTATTACTTCTTCAGAAGATCTAATTTCCATCCAGTCCAGCACCCAATTTCTCACAGTGGCCAACCAGCTGCCTCTGAGAATCAGGATCCGAAGCCCTTTTCTCCATGTTGTTCACCACAGACAGCTGTTCAGATGTATTCTTCTGCCTCTGATCCTGGAGGTGGCATATAGTAATCACAACTAGTTGCCGTTGAAAGCCTTATCCTCCTGAATTTGTCTCATCCCCTTTTAAAGGAATCCAAGCCAATGGTTGTTGCCACATCTTGCAGCAGTCTGTTCCATAAGTTAAACATGCGACTGGGTGCACTTCTCAGTGTATTATGCATTAATGTTACATTTTTCAGACGAGAATTGGGCTAGGTGTAGGTCATCCAGCTTTAAAGAGCTGGTAACCTCCAGCTCTGGTTGTGTAGTGAGATGTTCCACTCTCTCGCAGCTACTTAGATAAATACCTAGCCAATTTCCAGTGAGATCTCACCAAAATCTTGCAGTAGCTTGCCGTAAATTGGCGCCTGTGCCAGCGGTGCTTCTGCGCCAGTGGCAGAGGTGGCATGGCGGGCGGTCTGGGGGCGGTGCAGCAGAGCAGGGTGGCACTTCCCATTTCACCTCAAACGGTGAAATGGGACATGCCGCCCCTGAGGTACACTGCCTCTGACCATGGAGGTTCTGGCCTCGGCTCTCATGGATGATTGCTGGTGTTTGGCACTAGTTCCCAACAAAATATTTGATCCTTTCCTAATAACATCCTCGGTACATCAGACCAGCCTGTGTAGTCATCACATTCCAGAGTGGCCATTCAAATGACTGAATCTTAAACGCGGCAGCCTTCTGTGTTGTTTGTCACTCTGCCACTTGGTCTCACTTCCTCCGCACCTGAAGGTTTTAATCCCAGCAAATCAGCTGCCCAACTCGATCAAACCAAAGGCCCATAAAGTCCAGCAGCCTGTACAGCCCACATGACTCTGGGATGCACACAAAGCAAGAAACGAAGGCCAAAATGTTCTCTCACTCCTTGACCTCAACGTGTGGTCTTCAGAGGTGCACTGCCATTGAACAAAGAGCTGTCCTGCCAAATGTCTGGGATCTTTGGCACGGGTGGGGGTTAAGAGGTTGCCTTTGAAGAGTTTCTGGATGTGGAAGGGCAGCCATCAATTGGAATAGCTGATTCTTAGGCCATGTACACACCATATGTTAAAGCACGCCCCCTGGAAAAATCCTGGGAACTGTAGTTTAAGGGTGATCGGAATTGCAGCTGTGTGATGGATTAAACTACGACTCCCAAGTTTCTTTTTTGTGGGGCTGGGGAGAAATGGCAGGCATGCAGCCTTATTAACAACAGTTAAGTCGTCTAGTAACTGCTAACCTATTTAGGGTTTTTTGTTTTCAGTTTATTATGGACCCACACAGACAGGTAAACAGTAACAAAAATCCAGTAATACAGTGCTACCTCAGGTTACATACGCTTCAGGTTACAGACGCTGCTAACCCAGAAATAGTGCTTCAGGTTAAGAACTTTGCTTCAGGATGAGAACAGAAATCGTGCTACGGCGGCAGCAGGAGGCCCCATTAGCTAAAGTGCTTCAGGTTAAGAACAGTTTCAGGTTAAGAACAGACCTCTGGAACGAATTAAGTACTTAACCCGAGGTACCACTGTATATCCAACTAAATGCAGGGCATACAAAGCCTAAATATATTAAATAATAACACCCAATTTGGAACCATGAAATCCATATTCATTAAGACGGCATGGCGAGGGGAGGTACCTGTAAATCTGAAACTAAACTATTTGAAATAAAAACCCACCATATTGAGCAGAAGTGATCTTCCTGTCCCTTTGGGGCCCATAACTTATGTGTGTGTTTTTCTGCCGTAACTAGGTTCCAGAGATTCTTAGGCCATAAGAATAAACTCAGATTTTTAAACGATTTCCACTGCTGTTCTATAGAGATGCTGCTGCCCACATCCATGCCAGAATTTCCTTTTGGCTGCATCTTTTCATCATGCCTGTCTATGCGTTTAGTAAGGGAATAACTGAGGAGAAATTTGAATGTGCGTTTTAATAATCTTTAATCTCCTGATAAATTTTATTCCAGAATAAAGCAGGTTTTGACTCTGATCTACAGAGACCTTTCTCCTCCCCCCCACCCAAACTTTGGTCGGTGGCTTCTCACAAAGCTCAGAAAGCTTATTGTGTGCCCATTCACCCCTCCTCTTCCTAAAAAAATAGTCCTTGAACTTCTGTGGGACAAGCCAGGCTGTTCCTAACTCCCCAACACCCATTATGCTTCTTAACGTTCATTGTGCTGCTGGATCAAACAGTCAAAACCCTGAGAACTTTTTTGGAATATTTTGTTTGAGCGTGGTGTGCTTAAAGGGAACTTTTATCAGTTTGACCTTCGATAACCAATATTGCACAAGAAAATGTTGAACTTCTTCTCCCCACCCCTCCACTCCTTTCTCTGAGTCCAGAAGCTGCTCCCCTACCCAGAGTGTAAAGTTAAGGCAAATTAACTGAAAAAATGAGAAAACAACTCCTTAAGAAATTTCCTGGATTCAGAAAATCTAACTAACTACTGCCCAGCTGCCAATCTCCTCTTCTTGGGCAAAGTTCTTTAGTGGGTTTACATGGACCAGACTGAGGTGCTACTGCAGGAAAATGATTTTCTACATCCATTTAAATTGGGATTTAGGCCTGGTTTTGACACAGAAACTGCTCTGGTCACCCTGTATGTATGGTGACCCTTGTTGGGAGACAGACAAGGGAAATGTGAATCCTTTGAGGGCCTTTGCAAAGGCTCTTGTAGGCAGCTGGGACTTGTTAGTGAAGGTTGATGTTCTGCAGGTGCCAGAAAGGTGGGCAAAATTGAGGGACATCGGTCAAAGTTCTGATTAGCTTGGCACTGCCCTTCCGCTTTCTGGTCTCCTGCAGTTGCTGGGTTCCAGAGCATTAGATTGGCAGCTGTTGCTCCTGGTTTGGCAGTGGGTAATAGAAGCATTGCATGTGGTAGAAAGTCTTCTTCCTGGCGCTGTTGATCTTCTTGCCATTGGCTGCCGTCTGCCCTGGCAACACAAACAACTTGGGTGTGTGTATATATGAGTTTGGTGAGACAGGAACTGTGTTGTCCTTCCTGGTCTTGACATTGTCACCAGCTCTACTCCTGCAGCTTAAAAGAACTTGCGCTTGAGCGTTGCCTTTTCCTCCTCCCTCCCCCGCTTTTCCTCGTGTGCTGTGCCTTTTTAGATTGTGAGTCCTGAGAGCAGGGAAACTTGTCTTTAGTAATGATTTTTGTAAGCTGCTCTGAAAGCCTCTTTGGCTGAAAGGGAAGTTTAAAATGCTGAAATAAATAAATAAGTGTATTTCCCCTTCCCCCACCCTCTTTATTGGCAGATGAGCAGCAATAGTAATAAGCGAGCACCCACGACAGCTACCCAGAGACTCAAACAGGACTACCTGCGAATTAAAAAAGACCCAGTGCCTTATATATGTGCTGAACCTCTACCGTCAAATATCCTTGAATGGTAAGGAATGGGGGCCAACTGGGCAGGGGTCACAGCCTTTTGGGTTGTCATCAATGTTGGTCCTACATGGAGTAGACCCATTGAAATGGATGGACACAGATAACTTGGGTAGACTGCGTAGGATTTCATTGGATACAGCCCTCTTCTTTATTTATGGTGAAAGCATGCTTGATGAGATCATCCGACAAACACAGAAGCCTGTTGACCCTTAAGGGAGACATTCCATGTATATCTACAGGCAATGACCGTCTTGTCCAGGGATTGCATTCCTGACCCCCGCACATGGCAGTGGAGCGCATGCAACCCTGCTCCACCCCCTTTTCTGGCCATTTCTGGGGTTGGCACAGTGCACACATGCATGGTTGCATGTCAGTTGGAAACACCTAAAACAGTTGTTGCCTGCACTCAGAACCTACTTACTGCATTTATATCTCACCTTTCTTCCACATTGCTCAGTGTGGCACAACTGGTCTTCCCCATTAATCTCCACAACGACCCTGTAAGGTAGGGGATGCTATGAGGCAGTCACTGGCTGAAGGTCAGCCACACTTCCTGGCCGAGTGGGGGTTTGAAGCCTGGTCTCGCAGGCCTCAACCCAGCACTCTTGACCACTAAACCACACTGGAGAAAATGAATTGCAAGCCTAGGATCCGTTCTCTTTATCAAATGAATCATTACCAACATTGCTCTGTGATGCCCCAAATTTAACTGAAATCGCATCCACTTGTAAGTGTTTTTAGACGTGGGATGATTCTTCTACCCCACATCACGAAACTATACAGTGTTCCTGCAGGGCTGCCTATAGCGAACCTGGATTTTGAAGTGGGGACATAATATGTAACTTATTTCTTTCCTTTTCTCTCTCCCCCTTCCCTATCCCCCTTCCTTGGAAACTGTGCAATAAAAGCTCTCCCTTTCTCCCTTAGGCACTATGTTGTACGGGGACCCGAATTGACGCCGTACGAAGGTAAATCGCAGCTACCATTTGAAACGCCAGATAAAAATAAAGCTAGACTATGAAGTAAAGAAGCCTTAAAATGCTCTAACCACACCAGCAATACGTGCTTTAGATCTGTGTCGTTGCTGGTGGTACTTGGTGACTTCCCCCTTCTATAAACCATTTATATACAGTGGTACCTCGGGTTACATACGCTTCAGGTTACATACTCTTCAGGTTACGGACTCCGCTAACCCAGAAATAGTACCTCAGGTTAAGAACTTTGCTTCAGGATGAGAACAGAAATCGTGCAGCGGCGGTGCAGCGGCAGCAGGAGGCTCCATTAGCTAAAGTGGTGCTTCAGGTTAAGAACAGTTTCAGGTTAAGAACGGACCTCCGGAACGAATTAAGTATGTAACCCGAGGTACCACTGTATATAAATGGTTTAGATATAGAAGGGGGAAGTCACCAAGTACCACCAGCAACGACACAGATCTAAAGCACATATTGATGGTGTTGTCAGAGCATTTTGAGGTAGGCTTGTTTACTTCAAACCCCCCCCCCAGGCTCCCAGAGTGGCTTATGAATACCAGTAAGACATTCCCTGTCCTCTGACCTGCAGTCCTAAAAAACATGACACGAAAGGACAAGAGAGGGGTAAAGCAAACATGGGCATCCGTCCTTAGTTCTTGCAGTGAGCTAACTTGGCTGGAATGGGAAGATTTGGGGAGGAGGAGGCCAAAGGTGCTTGTCTTTTCATCAGAGCTGGTAGAGAGCCCCTGCAGTCCGATCTCTCCCTTTTCCTACAGATGCTTCTTACTACCCTGGCTAGATAAGTTTTTTAGAGGCTCCCACAGCCCATAAAGCTGTATCTCTCTTTTTGGTGGCCTCAGGCCTGCTTCATATTTGACGTGACCAGTTTGATTGCCGTTGACAGCCATTTGTAGGTTTTTTTTGGGGGGGTGGTGGTAGCAGGGTGTGTGTGTTTGAATTGCCGTCGGGTGTTCAGTGCATCTGCCAGGCTGATTTTGAGCAAACCTGGACCTCCCCACCTTTGCTGCTAATTGAATACGGGTTGTTTTTATTTCCTTTCCGGCACTTTAGGTGGCTATTATCACGGGAAACTAATCTTCCCCAGAGAATTTCCTTTCAAACCTCCTAGTATTTATATGATAACACCGAATGGAAGATTTAAATGCAATACAAGGTAAGTAGCTTCCTTTAATGTCTGCCCGCCCTTACCGTTACAGCCAATGACTTCAAAGCCGAGCAGTGTCTTATAGAAAGCTGGATTCTAAAATCCAATGCTGGGTGAGGGGTCGGAGGGGGCAAAGTCAGCCCTCAATACTGTTCCCCCCACCTCACCTCACTCTGATATGTTGGATCTAAGCTGGTCCACAGATCTCTTTGCCAAGGGGTCCCCCCCCTTTTGTCCCATCAGCACAGGAAGCTAGCTTTTGCAGAGGCAATCTCTAGGCCTATCTGTATCCAGACATTGTCTGCTCTGGCTGACCAAACTCCTCTAGTCTTGGCGATTCTCAGCTTTGTTAACCTGGGATCTATTTATGTGGCAAATGAGCCCTCCTGCATAGAAAGCACATGCTCTGCTGTTAAACAAGATGCAAGGAATATTTTTGAGCCCAAGGACCTGAGTATTGTTAATTTAATTTCCTTCCTTCCACTCTTAAGTTCCCAGAGTGTGGGTTGCAAACAATTTTAAATATAACTTTAAGAACAGTTTAAAACAAATCACAAACAATTTGAGGTGTCAGAGGCCAGGCTGAAGCTTTGCATCTTCAAGAATTATATGTGATCTAAATGGAACCACAGCCAGGAAGCTGGCTACTACATTTTAGCCCAGTTGGAGCTTCAGCGCCATCTTCAAGGGCAGTCCCACATAGAGCACATTGCAGTAATCCAGTCGGGGGGGGGGGCGAGTTATAGCTTTCCCTTCTAGGCAGTCTCTGGGTGTGAGTGTGTGCATTTGCCGGTGATGGGCAGGGCCGGAGGCAAGAGTAGATTGAAACAGATAAGATGGCAATGGGACCACATGTGAGCTCTCTTTTCTAGTCACATTTTAAGCTGTCTCAAGTAGACAAAGTAACCTTTATCAAATCCTTCTGAAACCGACTGGGAGCGGCCAGCTTCCACACTCTCAAGCCCGTTTTAAGACACTTCACCTCCTAGAAAACTCATGCTGTATAAAGAGCTTGGGAATTTGCTCAACCCTGTGGGAAGATTTTGGCTTAATCTGCAGCAGAGGCCAGCAAACCTGTTTCTTTGGAGGGATAAACAAAGTGTTTATAAAGAACTCCTCAGTGCTAGCTGACGTTATTGGTGCTCAAGGACACCATCATAAACAGGGAAAAGGAAACAGAGAGAGAGATAAAGATGCAAGAGAATGGATAGAATTTTCTCTCGTGTAGGGAGGTCTTTGCAAAATCTGAAATAAGTGTCAATAGATATTTTGTTAATATCCTAATGCAACCTTGGTTAAAGAACCACATGTCACTTGCCAGAATATAATGTGCAGAAGGTGAGAGGAACCTTGAAAGTACTTTTTGGAGGATCTGCTGTATATGAAAGAGGCAGAAATAGCCAGTGGATTGATAGCGCTGCACTGGGGTGCTAATGACTGAGCTACAGTTTCACACTTGCTTCCTAATCAGGACTGTTCTTATTGTCTCAGATACCTATATTGAGGTTTATGTGCCTTGTTGTCTCCTATACCTTGTGTCATACATTTAAACCGTGTCCCGCCCCCAAGAATCCTGGGAACTGTAGTTTACGCTTGATAGAACTACAATTCCCAGCAACTTTAACAACCTACAGTTCACATGATTCTTTGGTTGCGGGGATGCAAAACATGCTTTCTTTCTCTTGTTTAAATGAGTGGGGTTTTTGTGGTGGGAGGGAGGCGGTTTGGTAAGAATGTAGTTCTGATGCTCTTTGGTGGAGTTTCATCTAATTTTGTACTGACCTTTTCCCTTGCAGGTTATGTCTTTCGATTACCGACTTCCACCCGGACACGTGGAACCCAGCGTGGTCGGTCTCGACCATCTTAACAGGCCTTCTTAGTTTTATGGTTGAAAAAGGTCCCACTCTGGGCAGTATAGAAACGTCAGAGTTCACAGTAAGTAACCCCCCAGGGCAGGATCTGCTAGCTGCCTATGGAAAATAAATAACTGAATGCTGCGGAGGTCCTCCAAGGTTCAGTTGTTTCATTTGCAAAAATGCCGGCTCCAAACTGATGCCCACCTTTAATTTTTGTTCCCCGTCTCTCAACAGAAAAGGCAGCTTGCGTCGCAGAGTTTAGCATTTAACGTCAAAGACAAAGTCTTCTGTGAATTATTCCCTGACGTGGTGGAGGTAAGCTTGAACATTTGGAAACTGGTATTAGCAAAACGGGATCAATGTGCATGGTGCAATAGTCACAGTTGGCTGTAGGTTACCTCTAGTATCACAAGAACACAGGAAGTTGCCTTATACCAAGTCAGACCATTGGTCCATCCAGCTCAATATTGTCTATACTGGGATTTTAGGATGGAGTCTATCCCCCCCTCACCAGCCCTAGCTGGAAATGCCATTGGGGATTGAACCCGGGACCTTCTGTGTGCATTGCAGATGCTCTGCCACTGAGCTCCTGGTTCATCTTAGTTTGGCATGTCTGCACTGACTGACTTGTTGCCCAAGGTGCCATTCAGTGTCAGGCAAGCTAAATTGACCAATGCATCTAAACCAGTATAAGACGGCCTTTCTGGGCGACCTTGATGGCATCAATTTTATTGCACCTAGAGGCAAGGGGGCGGTACCTAGGAAGCTGCCTTACACTGGCTCAGTACCTTGGTCCATCTAGCTCGGTATAGTCTACACTGACTGGCACCCTGTACGCCTCCTTCCGGCAACTCGGGACCACAGTACCTCTTTCCATATGAACCTACCTGGACCCTGAGATCATCTTCTTAGGCCCTTCTCCCTGTGCTGCCTCCTCGAGAGTACGGGCCTTCTCTGCAGTGGCTCCCCATTTGTGGAATGCTCTCTCCAGTGAAGTTCTCCTGGGACCTTCATTATGCACCTTTCGGTGCCAGGCAAAAACGTTCTTTTTTAACTTGGCCTTTGGTTGATCTGATTTACATCCTATGCCCTTTAAAAAAAAATATTTTTTTTGGAGGGGGTTATTGGGTTTTTGTTTTTATTTATTTTGTGGTTTTATGTCTTGATTTTATTCTGTGAAGAATCCTACACCAGTGTGGTGTAGTGGTTAAGAGCGGTAGACTCGTAATCTGGGGAACCGGGTTTGCGTCTCCGCTCCTCCACATGCAGCTGCTGGGTGACCTTGGGCCAGTCACACTTCTTTGAAGTCTCTCAGCCTCACTCACCTCAAAGAGTGTTTGTTATGGGGGAGGAAGGGAAAGGAGAATGTTAGCTGCTTTGAGACTCCCTAGGGTAGTGATAAAGCGGGATATCAAATCCAAACTCTTTTCTTCTTCCTGAGACTCCCAAGTATAGGACAGTATATAAATTCAATTAACAGCAACAACAACAACTGCAGCCAAGCTGGTGCCAGAGGTGTTTGCTCTGCTTTCCTTTGAACTGCATCAGTGAGGCCAAGAGGCAGGTCTTGTTGTCTGGGCAGCCCAGGACCTGCATACAGTGCATACTGCCCAGGCTTGCACCCCGAGGAGGTCACTTCAGCACTGCTAACACAGCAGTTTGACTTCACCCCAGAGGCGCACTCCACTGTCTCTCGAGACAGACTGGTGCCAACAATGCAAATGTTGTTTGCTACAGTTTACGGACCTAATGTGGTGCTTTTGTTTTTATGTAAGTTGTTACACTAAATATTAACGTATAATACGGTCCCTGCCTCCCCCCCCCCCCCGGTGATATTATGTATGTGCACATGTTTCTCTTTAACGCAAGTTGCTTGTAGACCTTTGGGCGGCAAGTGTCTGGTATCTGCAATAAACAAATCGGTTTGTCAGCGCCAGCACAGACGTTGCCCCTCTCTGATCTCCCTTCCCTGTTTTTCCCCGTCCCAGGAAATCAAGCAGAAACAAAAGGCGCGAGAAGATCTCCACAGCCGGCCCCTGACCCTCCCGCTCCCGGACGTCGTCCCCGACGGGGAAGCCCACCACGTCCAGAACGGGCTGCCCCTCCTCAACGGTCACATCCCATTGGCTGCTGCCAACAACCACCCTGGCCTGCAGCAGGCCAATCGGAACCATGGACTCCTGGGCGGAGCTTTGGCGAACTTGTTTGTTATAGTCGGCTTTGCGGCCTTCGCCTACACGGTGAAGTACGTCCTGAGGAGCATAGCGCAGGAGTGAAGGCGCTGTTTTTCCTCCCTCCAACCCATCCACCTACACCCCTCCCGGTTCCAAGACCAAAATTAGTGGTAGCGGCAGGAAAACAAAACAAAAGCGTATGGGACTCCCTAGGTATCTTATTCCCGACTCTGGGATAAATACCGCGATGTACAGGTAAAAACTAAAGTTTGGCTCATGGGTTTAGTTTTGGGGATGGGGGAAGGGGGGGGAAAACAACCCACCTTTAAAAATTTGTAGCAAATGCAGTTTGGGGCAGAGGAGAAGAAGAAATGAGTTGCGTCTCGGAACAGGTGAAGTGGGATTTTTAAAAATAGACTAGCCAAGAGGAAAAACGGTTTCTGCCTACCTCTCCCTCCCTCCCCGCAAAATGGCATTGTTGTGTTGTTTTTACTTACCTCAGAATCAGTTCTGGAATTCTTCAGCTCTTTTTCAGTATTCACTTGGATTTGCACATTTTGGAGACACCAGGGGGTTCCCTATGTCACGCCAGGGTGGGAGGGGGAAGGCTGCATGACCCTCCAAATCTGCCAGTTGACCTCTGCATTCTCTCCTTCCGCCTTTTGGTCTTTTTTGACTCAGTAGACTGCCAGTCACACCTTAGAACTTCCTGTTGTGTGAAGTGGTTTGTAGAGGAGACACAGAGGAGATGGAGGAGGGTAGAGGAATAGTTGAGCTGCCTAACCCTCTCTCCCAAATGCCCAGCCCCAAATGCCATCACTTCACGTGCTGGTGCTCAGCTGTTGAGCGTGTCTGTCTGCTCTTAGGCCAAGACGTTCATCATTTTTTTAAAAAGGGGACATGCTTGACGAAGCATCTTGTGTCCTGCATCTGGGGTGAGAGATGTTTTCTTCACGAAAAGCTATTTTTCTTTTAAAAAGTAAAGATTACAATAGTGAAACGAGGGGGAGCAAGGCACTGCTTGCTCTGCCGTCTCCATGAGAGCCTCGTTGTGCCAAGAGAGGTAGCTGGTTTGCTTTTTGCCTCCTGCCATCCCACACAATCATGGCTAGTCCAGGCCCCTCATGGTAGCTGGATGTGCATTTTAAGTGCACGTACATTTTTTTTGGTCTTGTCACAATAGTGCAAGGTTTCTTTCTATTATTTACTCCTGGCCTGCACAAACTCTTACTATTGCCAGTCACAGCTGAAAAAAATTGTCGATTGAGCAGTCTGAAGAGTCCGTCTCCAGGTGTCGTTTGCTGTCCTTTTTTCATTTTTAATGGAGGCTTTTACAGTTGGTGTTTTTCTTAGTTGTTACTTTTTTTAAAAAAAATCCTCCCTGAAACAGCTGTGTTAAAAAAGTGCAGTTTAAGTCTGCGATCATGTTAGGGTTGTTTTGGGGTTGCTTTTTCTCCCCCCCCCCCCCCCCCCCCCGCAATCGGCCACCAGGTGTAGCTGTTCAGTTAGAATTCATCTCTCCAAAATGCAGTGAAGATTTTGGAAGACTTTCTGTCGACATCGAGCATGTGGGGAGCAAAGCCCCCTCAAGCTACGTCACGGGGATTTGCCTCCGGCGTTGGCCCTACTCGAAGAGTCAACCCAGTTGAAATGAACGGGCGTAACTGATTTTTGGTCCATTCATTTCAGTGGGTCTGCTCAGAGTAGGACTTTGTTGCGATCCCTCAGGCGACAGGTGGGTTTCCTGAAAGGACTGGTTTTCGCTTTGCTTTGGGTTGAGGAACAGTGGTGACTCACTTGCCCTGTAAACGCAGATCGAGGGGTGCTCCTCCTCTGCTCAGATTTTTGGAACTTCGTCTCGCTTGAACCCCAAATCTTCACCCTTATAGGGAACTATAAATCAGAGTAGCACTCAAATGAGCGTGTGGGGAAGGTGGGCACGCTTCAGCCACTGGGTCAGGAGATGACCCTCTCTTGGCTTCAAATCTCACAGAGGCCTCTGGGCTTTGCCGGAGACACTGTTTCTTAACCAACTTGGAAGAACCTTCTCGTGATTTGGACTTTTTCAGGCTACAGGTTGAGATGGCGTTGGCTTTTGGTAGATGTTCTCCCATGGAGGGATGTTGAGGATATCCTGCACGTAGAAAAACCTAGCATGGGACAGGTGTCAACCTGGCAGAGGGTGTGTGAGAGAGAATTCAGACATGTGCATCTTCCACCCATAATGTGACAGCTAGGAGCAGCACTGAGCTCCAGATTTTGTAGGGGGTTGTGACTCTACTTGCTCGTTGCATTTTAGCACTGCCCGCTCGGTGCGATTGGCTCCCAAGGCCTTGGCAAATGTGGTCGGAGGCCTGGTGTTTGCAGCCGCCGGCCCGACTGCCTTGGGGACCCGATGGTTAAGCGACCAAAGTTGCTGGGCCCTCCTCTGTGGCAGACATGTGGGAGGCCTGTGTCCCGCCAGGTGTTGCTGAAGTACAACCCCAATCACCCCATGCTGGTTGGGGCTGATGGGAGTTGTAGAGTTCAGCAATATATGGAGGGCCAAAGGTTCCCCTAGCTCTGCCACTGTAGAATCTTTTCCCGTGTCAAAGAAAAAGAGCATGTCACCTAATAGCTGAGATGTGGTTTATGGCTGGGTTTGAGAGGCCCCCGCTCAAATCTTTCCCAAATCCTTTTGCCTCAGCCCAGAGGCGAATGCTAGTGCCTTTTCCAAATCGGCCGTGGCTCACTTCATAAAGTCACAGGCTTCTCGATTTCCAACTTAACAAAGGAATATTGGTGAGGTTGAAAGGCTCTTAGACTTCTAAAACCCACTTCATTCCTTTTTTAAAAAAACCTTTGCCACAGGCTCAGAATAAAGGGGGACTTCCTGAGTATTAAGAATGTGATATTTCCCCTTTCTCTCCCCCTCTTAAAAAATAAAATAAAATCTAGGCGGCTGCTTTTATTCCCCTTTTGTAGGTTTTAAAAAACCCACCCACCAAATAACTTGATTCCTGGTTCTGCTGGATGATTTAAAGTAGTTGCAGGGGGTGGGGTAGCAAAAGCGGAGAGCATTAAACCCATGAGCCATGTAGCTTAGATAATCAGTAAATATGTGCTTTGATCAATTTTATCTGCAAATAGGTATGGAATAGTTGAAGCTAACTGGATAGATCCATATCTTTGGAAAGGAGATCTTGTAGTGGGGGCGGGGGGCGGGCGGGCGGTGCAGATGACGTGCGGTAAGGAATGACTTAATATCTGTATTTATAAAAACACTTTGGAGATTTTGTGTTTATTTTCCTTCTCTCCCCCCTCCCCTTTTTTCCCTTCCTTTTTTTGATTGAATTTTATTTATAACCGTTCTTCAAGTCGGGCTCCTGTACATGCTTTTCATCTGCTCTCTCAGCACGAGAAGATCTTAAATGTATCTGTTTCTACAAAGGCTCCCGTCTTCTCTGTTAGGAACTGTGTGGTGTGCTTTTTATCTTTGTTTTTTTTTAAAAAGAAAGCCTAGGGGCTGAGGATCGAACCTGGTCTCACTTGCATGCAAGGCTGGTTATCTGCAACAGAGCAAAGCTCACCCTTCTCCAGAGCTCTCCCCTAGGCTGAACATCCTTCCCTTTCCTCCATATACTCTGTATTCCAGCAGCAAATTCTGCCCTAAAAAAAAAACAGCAGCAGGTTAACAGCAGCTGAATTCCAAGGCTTTTCTAGAGTGTCAAAATTCAAGCAGATGTGCATAGCTAAACTAAACATCACCTGTTGCATTGTGATCATGAGCTGTGAAGGGTCTGAAGCCCTGATGGGTAGGGGCAGTTCAGTATCCTTATTTTTTAATCTTACAGCAAATCCTTTCCACTCATGTCCAGCTGAAGCTTGCAACAACAAGATCTAGAAACTTGAGCTTTTTGGCCAGGGGGGGGGGCAGATTGGGAACCAGCCACAAACTCACCTTTGTAGTAGTAGTTTGTGTGTGTTTTATTTAGATTGCATGTGGTTTATGTAGGGCAGTGCAGGTAGAGCACTTCAGAACGTCAAAACAACCTACCCTGAAGATTTATAGCCAGCCTTTCTGTTCAAATTGATCTCCGAGGCACCCCAGCAAATCAAAACAGGGAAAGTAAAATAACAGGCAAATTAAGTCGTCGGCAGAAGAGCGTCCCTGTTGGAAATCAGGACAATTATCTCCCATTAAAAGCCTGAGCAAACAAAATGGCTTTTCCCTCCAGGTGCCCGAGAGGAAACATCGGTTGCTAGGAGAGCAAATTTGGAGGAAGCCTTCCAGAGGTAAGCTTGTGATTACATGAGCTCTGCATTTACCAAACGGCCTTAGCTCACTGGTGGGGCATTGCTTTGCATGCAGAAGATCCAGGATTCAGTCTCCAGGTACGGCTGGGAATGTCCCCTGCCCAAAGCCCTGGAGAGCTGCTGCCAGTCAGTGTAGGCCGTACTGGGCTAGATGGAGCAGTGGTCTGTTCCCAGTTTAAGGCTGCTTTCTGCTTTCCGCTTTTCGAATGCCCACGAGTTTTATCACATGATAGTGGGGGAGTTTGATTCAGTTCATTTTCAAGGCAGAATCCTTCCTTTCCAAAACCATCAGTGAATCAGAACGCAGCTGTTTGAACTGAAGATTGGAAAAGTGAGTCACTGAAACGAGAGATTCTCCCTCCTAACTAATCCTGCAGCATTTAACAACAGCCCTTTAAAGTTAGGTCGTGGTTCACACACTTGCATTGCAGAGAAGGTGCTGAGGTCTGGAGATGGCTTTTCAGACAAGGCCATTTAGCTAAGCACAACTGGAACCAAGGGGGTTCCTGTTTGCCTCTTGCTTTGTTAACTGCTAGGCCGTGCTGCCTCTGTCGGTCTCACAAAGCTGAAGTCTGGGCAGAGTTCCCATTCTGTGCAGGGAATCAGAGGCACCGCCCTCTTCGTACCCCTCCTTGCGACTCTGTCCCAAATTCCATGAATTCATGCGGTTGATACAAATTTAGAAAGGTCTCGCATACTTCCACGGTACAGTGATGTGGTGCAAACCCTGGGTTTCTGTCCTCTTCTCACCCCTTCCCTGACGTGCCTACGTCTTAACATTAGGAATGCAAAAACTTCCCTCCTGGATCCGATCAAGAGGCCTCCCTGGCCCAGCATCCTCCTCCCAGCAACATCCAACCTGATGGGACTTGAGGAAAGCTCTCAGGCAATGGAATTCCCTTCCGAGCCTGTGGGATTTAAAGAACATAAGAACGTGCTGGATCAGGCCAGCGGCTCATGCAGTCCAGCATCCTGTTCTCACAGTGGCTGACCAGAAGCCCATAGGGAAACAAGCGAACAGGACCTGAGGACAAGGGTACTCTCACCATCTTGCAGTTTCTGGAAAGAGAGATACTGAATCTCAACCATCATGGTGGCTCACCATGGATAAAAATAGTTATATACAGTGGTACCTCGGGTTACATACATTTCAGGTTACATACGCTTCAGGTTACAGACTCTGCTAACCCAGAAACAGTACCTCGGGTTAAGAACGTTGCTTCAGGATGAGAACAGAAATCATGCTCCGGCAGCAGCGGGAGGCCCCATTAGCTAAAGTGGACCTCCAGAACGAATTAAGTACTTGACCCGAGGTACCACTGTATACCGTATTGGCCCGAATATAAGCCGCTCCCTTAAAATTCCACAGGCGCTCACACCCGTTCCGTTTTACCGTATGTCTGTTTCAGCAGCAATATCGCAAAAGCCAATTATTGTAAGGTCGCTTATATAAGTGAGGTTTATATTCAGGCCAATGCGATATATGCATGCTATTAACAGGCTCGTTCTCTGAACATAGAGCCTTAAACAGCCAAAGTGGCATCACCTGTGTGGAGGGGGAGGGTGTCAGCAGGCTTGGGGTATCCCTAAGGTTTGTTGAAGTACACAAAAAAGTTTGGTGGTGGTTGTGGGGGTAGAACCAAACATAGAACAAACTAATAAAGAGCTGAGCATGCTCAGTGGCCACAGAATGCTGAGCAGGGAAGGGTGGGGAGAAAAATAGTGGGGGGGGGAATGGAATGGAATAGCCTTGAAGAGGGCATGGCTGGCGGGAGCATTCCATGCCGCCACATTCTGCTCCCTCTTGCCATTCCTACCCAGGAAGGATGTTGAGATTTTGTGTTTGTGGGTTTTGAGGCATCGCCGTCAAAAGGACAAGATTCTTCAGCATGTGTGTATTTTGTGAAGCTGAAACTCTTACGGCCCACATGTTCCAGGCCAGATGGTAAGCCTCTCATTTGAAACTGTTCCCGTTTTGTTTTTTTTAAATCGAGGAAATATCTTCTCAACCAATGGCAGCAGCAGAGTCCCTCTGAGCCTGGAATCCGCCGGGCCGTTGGACCACAGCACTTGGGCCCTGTTCCGGGTGGAGTAAATATTTATTTAGGCAAGGTTTCCAGAGTTGGGGTGGCGAGAGGATGAAACGAAGGGCGCAGAGTTCGGAACTTGGCTCTAGGTCTTTTAATCCTGGACCGCAGATGTCTTGGATAAGAGCCTAGAACCTTTTCCCCAGAAAGGGATGGAGCTCAGAGGTTGCAGCAGGTGTGGGAATCCTTTGACATTCTGGATGTTGCTGCTGCTGCTGATTCCTCACCCTTTTGCAACGTGAAAACACAATATTAAAAACAGTTGTTGTTTTTTTTTGGAAAACGTAGTCACGCTGATCGTGCAGAGAACCTCTGGCGTTCCAGATGTCTCTGAACTACCACTCCCATCAGCCTCAGCAAGCATAGCCAATGGCCAGAGGGGTGAGGGGAGTTGCAGTCTGGTGACGCCTGGAGTCTCTGAGGGCCACAATCCTGACATCTAGACTACTGGGCTACATGGAACTAAGGGTCTGACCCCTCCTGTGTCTTAAGGGAAGGGCCCATAGTGGTAGAGCCCCTGCTTTGCATGCAGAAGGTCCCAAGTTCAAATCCCCAGCATCTCAGGGTAGGGCTGCGAATGTCCCCTGCCCAAAAGCCAGCAACAGCCTTCCATTGCTATTCTTTCCCTTGCACCTGAGATTTACAGGTAGACTGCCCCTGTACAAGGAGTGTCTGTTCCCAATTATCATGGAATAGTAAGAGCTGAAAGGGTCCCTGAGGATCATCTAATCCAGCGATGGCCAAACTTGGCCCTCCAGCTGTTTTGGGACTACAACTCCCATCATCCTTAGCTAACAGGACCAGTTGTCAGGGATGATGGGAATTGTGGTCCCGAAACAGCTGGAGGGCCAAGTTTGGCCATCACTGATCTAATCCAACCCCCTGCAATGTAGGGATATGCAGCTGTACCGTAAAGGGATCGAACCTACACAAGAGTTTGATGGCCATCTGCCATGGTTGCTTTAGTTGAGTTTCCTGCATTGCAGGGGGTTGGACTAGATGACCCTTGGGGTCCCTTACAACTCTACGATTCTGTGATCTTGGCATTAGGGGACCACTCTATTAACCAGAACGGATATGCTGCCTTGTAGGATCAAACCTCAGGGCTGCATCCAGTCCTAGTCCTACTTGGGAGAAGACCCATTGAAAACAATGAGCATGGCTAACCTAGGCCCATTCACTTCAATGGGTCTACTCTGAGTAGGACTTAGCTGGACAAGATCCAAGGCCCATAAAGTCCTGAGTTCTGTTGACTAGGCTGAGCTGTTATTTTCAACAGATCTACCATTAATTTCAGTAGACCTACTCAAGAAGTATAGCTTACTTGGATGAGCCCTGTTGTAAATAATTTGAGAGCTGGGAACTTCCTGTTCTACTGTAAATCACCCAGCAGATCCTGCTCTGCCTTCTGTCCAACCCTGAGATAGCAGGACAATTCCCATGTGTGCGTGTATGTGTGTGTTTAATTAGTCTTTTGAATGGAGCCTCCTTGCTCAGGAGCAGTTTACCTCTTGATACTAGAATGTGGGGTTGGGGCAAACAGGTAGGCCGTCCCCTTCACATCCTACTAGTGAGCTTCCTACACATCTGGCCGGACACTGTTGACTTCTTCTCAATGAGCGTGTGTGTATGTGCGCTCTCTTTTTAATCCACGAGGTGGCGCCGCGATACTATCCAAGTTTAAATGAGCGTGATGGATCCCTCAAGCCATTTACCTATACCTTGCATCCAATTGCTAGGGATTCTCAATTCAGAAGTGTTCTCCATTTCTCTTGTCTCACCTGGCCAGCGGAGAAAGTAGAGAAGGAGGGGAAATAATAATGCTTCTTGCATGCGCTGTTTGATCTTGTCCCACTAGTCCAGGGGTCAGCAACATTTTTCAGCCGTGGGCTGTTCCGCCATTCCCCAGAGATGCATTTTAAATAAAAGCACACATTCCAATCATGTAAAAACACCAGGCAGGCCCCACAAATAACCCAGAGGTGCATTTTAAATAAAAGGACACATTCTGTTCATGTAAATCATGTTGCTTCCCGGACAGTCTGCAGGCCGGATTGAGAAGGCGATTGGGCCGCATCCAGCCCACAGGCCTTAGGTTGCCTACCCCTGCACTAGTCTGCACACCCTTTGGGGACCATGGGGAGGCATAACTCGGTGGCAAAATACTTGCTCCAGGTTCATGGCATCTTCAGGTGAGAAGGATCAGGTGATGGGAAAAACCTCTGCTGGAGCCCCTGGAGAGTTGCTGCCTGTCTGGGAGCCAGGGTGGTGTAGTGGTTAAGAGCGGTGGGAAAAACCTCTGCTGGAGCCCCTGGAGAGTTGCTGCCTGTCTGGGAGCCAGGGTGGTGTAGTGGTTAAGAGCTGGTGAACCGGGTTCAATTCCCTGCTCCTCCACATGCAGCTGCTGGGTGACCATGGGCTAGTCACACTTCTCTGAAGTCTCTCAGCCCCACTCACCTCACAGAGTGTTTGTTGTGGGGAAGGAAGGGAAAGGAGATTGTTAGCCGCTTTGAGACTCCTTAGGGTAGTGATAAAGCGGGATATCAAATCCAAACTCTTCTTCTTCTTCTTCTTCTTCTGTCAGAGTAGGCATGGGGTAGATCAGGGGTCTACTACCCCTAGTGTTGAAATCTGTAGGCTTCTGAATACCAGTTGCTGGAAGACACAGGAGGGGAGAGAGCTCTTGTGCCTGGCTCCTGCTTTTGAGCTTCCCAGAGGCATGTGGCTGGCCACAGGATGCTGAACTAGATTTGGCCTGATTCATTAGAACAGAGTTTCCCAATTCTTTCAGCTTATCTGGAAACAGTTTCACACATCAATAGATCTTTTGTGTCTAAAATAACTTCAAAACGGGAAGGCGCTATAGACCAGTGTTTTCCAAACTTGGGTCTCCAGTTGTTGTTGGACTACAACTCCCATCATCCATAGCTGGGGAGACCAGTGGTCAGGGATGATGGGAGTTGTAGTCCAACAACAGCTGGAGACCCAAGTTTGGGAAGCCCTGCATTGATTCTTCCTCCTCTCCCTCCCAGTTCCTGCTTAGCCACTGCATTGCTTTGAAAAAAATGTTGTTGGCATCCGTCTGTCTCCAGAGACAATGGAGTGCGCTTCCAGGGGTGAAGTCAAACCACTGCAAAAGTGACGTTCCCCAGGGCGCAAGTCTGGGCAGGGTGTATGGACAGTTGGATCGCAACGACCTACAAAATAAATCCTGCTCATGGCACTCCTCCTTGCATTGCTTTTCAGGTCTTGATTGAAAAGTACAGTGTTTAACTCTTTCTTTGAAAGGGGGTCCCTTTAGCAAATATCTTTTATGACGAGAGATTCTCCTCCTGCAAGCAGGCATTGCAGAAAATGAAACAACCCAAAGACAATGTTGTGTTGACCTTCTAAAACTGCAGAGGAACATGGCCCTTCATACCTCTTTATATGGCCCTCAAAACTCTCCCCCAAGCCACAGCCCTGCTTCACTCCCCCCCTCCCTTTGAGTACTTTTGTCTGGTTGGAAACATTTCCTTGGACTCTGATTGCGTCTCTTGCTTCTTTCTATGGAGGGCAAAGATGTGTGTAGAAACCAGCCTACTGTACACAGGCAAAATTTGCATCTGTTGCTCCGCCCATGTTTTCCTCTGGCCCCACCCACCACTCATATGCGGCAATGCAAAAGTTGTCCAGAAGGTAATGTGGCCCCTGCAATAGATTCCTTATCTCTGCTGTAGCTGCTTCAGATGAGATTTGGTGAGAGCGAATGCCATTCTCGTAGTAATTTTTCAATATGCAAGGGAGGATGGCAACAAATTGTTGTAGCATGGAATGGCACATTTTAGAATTCCATCTGCTCCATTCTTCCTCCCCAGTTTTCTCACTCCTCAATAGCTGATCGGTGGTAGGTGTGCAGAAGAAACTTGAGTTTTGTTTCCATTTTTACAAGAAACAACCCAATTCTCATCTTTCCAGTCGGTGTGCGCAAACTGAAACATCACTATCCCTTGAAGTTCACGCTTCCTCAAATTTTGCAATGCAGCTGTCCTAGTGAAAATAACCTTAAAAAATGCATGGCATGAGTGGAAATGCCTTGCAAAAATGTGAAGATGGGCCTAAACTAAAAAAACGATGAATTTTCATGGGCATTTTATTTCATAAAATTCATAAACCACTTGATTCTTTTTTAAAAAACAACAACCACAACCCAAAGTGGTTTACAAAAACATAGCATAAAATAATTGGTAAAAACCAATCATATGTTCAAAAAATCAAGACCAGCAATAAACGAAAAACGCACCAGCATTCTAGAGATCTGGGTAGAATTTTTCAAACAACGATGTTCTTTAGCTGGTGCCAAAAAGAGTACGGTGAGGGTATCAATAGGCAGGGAGGTTCAAATTGTAGGTGCAGTTGCACTAAAAGATGGATTTCTTACAGATGCAGAACCGGAATCATGTGGCACTTGTAACAACAGATCGAAACGGTTGAAAGGCGCCCTCGAAAATAAACTGATCCCAAGTTGTTAAGGGCTTTGTACACCAATAGCAACACCTTGAACTTGACCCTGTGGCAAACCAGCAGATCAGGTGTTAGACCTCGCTCCTGTCAGCATTCTGCACTTCCCGTGAAGGAAGGGGGGGAAAGTTTTGAAATGCTGAATGTTGTGGTCAGTCCAGAACCTGAGAGGCCAGGGTTTCAAATCCCCGCTCGGTCATGAAGCTCGCTGGGCGACCTGGGGGCCAGTCACTGCCTCTCAGCTGAACCTACCTCACAGGGTCGTTGTGGGGAATTAAATGAGGAGGGGGGGATAAACCACATGAACCGCCTTGAGCTCCTGGGGGTGGGGGAAGGTGGGATATACTGTAAATGCAATAAATAAATACAGTGGTACCTCGGGTTAAGTACTTAATTCGTTCCGGAAGTCCGTACTTAACCTGAAACTGTTCTTAACCTGAAGCACCACTTTAGCTAATGGGGCCTGATGCTGCCGCCGCGCCGCCAAAGCACGATTTCTGTTCTCATCCTGAAGCAAAGTTCTTAACCTGAAGCACTATTTCTGGGTTAGCGGAGTCTGTAACCTGAAGCGTATGTAACCTGAAGCATATGTAACCCGAGGTACCACTGTAAAGATAAATAATGAAAAGGCAGACCATCCCTAGGTCACCATGGGCAAACTCGGCCCTCCAAATGTTTTGGGACTACAACTCCCATCATCCCTGACCACCGGTCCTGTTAGCTAGGGATGATGGGAGTTGTAGTCCCAAAACATCTGGAGGGCCGAGTTTGCCTATGCCTGCCCAGAACCTTCCTGGACTGGATAGCTCAGTTGGTTAGAGCGTGCTGCTGATAACGCCAAAGTTGCAAGTTCAATCCCCGTATGGGACGGCTGCATGTTTCTACATTGCCGGGGGTCAGACTAGATGATCCTCAGAGCCCCTTCTGACTCTATGATTCTATGAATGGATAAATATTTAACAGGCTCCCACCCCCACCTCCCGGCTGCTTCCAGCTCACCTCATCTTTCTCCTGCCCTTCCCCTTGCATAAATAGCTATCTTGCATTCCTCGAGAACTATGTAGCAAGCCATTCTCTGCTAATAATATTTAACTTTCCTTGGCGTCTCCTGGTAGTTTTTGTTCAGGTTAGTTGTAGACGGCCCCGCGAGTTTGTAAGTGTACTTGATGACACGTTAATAGGACGATCTGTCATATTGCAGCTAAACAGCCCAGACGGTTCCGCAGACCGTGGCAAGGATTGGCGTTCTTTGTGACAGCTCTTTCCTCCTCCCCACCTGCCTAGAACACGCCTAACATTTCCGCACCCCTCAAAAAGGCCCGGAGTCTGCATGCAACTTTTCCTTAAGCATGTCTAGAGTCGAACCTTTTAAGTATTCGGCACCAAAAGGTAAACAAACCCCATGCCAAGCTGACCTGGCAGCTGCAATTGGGATAAATTATGGGGATGTCAGTATTTTATTTTAAAAAATACTTTTTAAATGCTTATTACAATGTGTTGCAAACCTTATCGCTGCAGGGAACTCGCCCCGTCCCCATCCCAGATCTGCCTGCCAAAGAACCCCAAGTTTGTTAAAAAATGAAATGAATGAATATCAGCTTGTGAAGGATGCCCTAACTTAGCCCAGGCTCATATAAATGTAGATAGGATCATGGAGCTGTATTTATTGTTAATAATAATAATAATTATTTATTTATTTATTAAATTTGTATACCATCCTATATCTACAGGTCTCGGGTCAGTTTGCAACATAAAATCACAATTAAAAAAAATCACAGAATACATAATAAGAACAAGAACAACTAAGTAATACCCTCTCCCCAACACATTTTAAAAGAGTATTGGATGTCAATCAGCTTAAGAGTTGGAAGGTACCCCAAGGGTCATCTAGTCCAGGCATCCCCAAACTCGGCCCTCCAGATGTTTTGGGACTACAACTCCCATCATCCCTAGCTAACAGGACCAGTGGCCAGGGATGATGGGAATTGTAGTCCCAAAACATCTGGAGGGCCGAGTTTCGGGATGCCTGATCTAGTCCAACCCCCTGCAATGCAGATGCTCCCCCCCACCTCCGAAGATTGAAAAATGAAAAATGGGAGAAAAATGTAGATGGAAATAAACCAAAATTAAATTCAGCAAGCAAATGTGAAGTTCAGCGTTTAGGCAAAGCGACAACCAAATGCACAGAAAGTACAGAAGAGGGGGCGCTGTCTGGCTTGGCAGTGGCCAATACGAAAAGGCTGTTGGGATCGCAGCCATTCATAAGGTGTGCAGCTTAGGGTCATAGCTGAGTAGTGGAGCACCTGCTTTGCATGCAGAAGGTCCTAGGTTGATTCCTTGGCATCTCCAGGTAGGGCTGAGAGAGATCCGTGTCCGAATCCGTGGAGAGTCACTGCCAGTCAGTGAAGACCTGACTCAAAATGGCAGCTTCCTAGATTGCTCATCTGACCGTGAGTTGGCAGTGTGACGCAGCTGCAAAAAGGGCGAATGCGATTTTAGGCTCCACGAATAGAGTCACAAGTTTCCGACTGTGATTAGTCCCACTTTTATTCTGTGCTGATCAAACCTCCTCCTTTGAGGCACCACACTTTAAGGAAGGTTGCAGATGGATTAGAATGGGCTGCTGGAGGGCCACAGAGGCCATTTGGGGGGTAGAGAAAATAAAGAAACGTTACTGAACCTGGATGAGCCTGGAGAGGAGAAGACAAGGGGAGGCACGATCGCCCTCTTCTCTGTTGCCCCTTGTAGAACTCAGCAGGAGGGTGACTTAGCTCTGCCTGCCATTGCCTCTGGCGCCACCTACTGTCGGGCTCCCTGCTTTCTACCCTACCAGTCCCAATAGGCACCGGCCCTCACTGATTAAAATAGGTAGGTAGAATAGATTAAACCGTTCGCTGTCTGGAAAAGCAATCTGACCTGGGGGAACACGACATTGCCATTCCCATTTAAAGTTGTGCCCCGTTATTTCAGAGCACTGGTCCATTCAAGCCGATGTTGTTCTAGCCTAATACTGTGGGGGTGTTTTTTTGTTGTTGTTATTGCAGCATGCGTTTTTGTGTTTATATTATATAGTTGTGCTTGTGTTTTTATATAGTAAACCACCCTGTGATCCTTGGATGAGGGGCAGTATAGAACTTTAATAAATAATACTAATAATAATCTCCAGGTAGGGCTGTTGTTGTTGTTGTTTAGTCGTTTAGTCGTGTCTGACTCTTCGTGACCCCATGGACCAGAGCACGCCATGCACTCCTGTCTTCCACTGCCTCCTGCAGTTTGGTCAAACTCATGCTGGTAGCTTTGAGAACACTGTCCAACGATCTCGTCCTCTGTCGTCCCCTTCTCCTTGTGCCCTCCATCTTTCCCAACATCAGGGTCTTTTCCAGGGAGTCTTCTCTTCTCATGAGGTGGCCAAAGTATTGGAGCCTCAGCTTCAGGATCTGTCCTTCCAGTGAGCACTCAGGGCTGATTTCCTTCAGAATGGATAGGTTTGATCTTCTTGCAGTCCATAGGACTCTCAAGAGTCTCCTCCAGCACCATAATTCAAAAGCATCAATTCTTCGGATAGGGCTGACCCCTATCTGAATCTCTGGACAGCCTCTGCAACGGTCAGTGTCAGCAACATCGAGCTGAAAAGGCCAACGGTCTGGCTCAGTAGAAGGCAGCTTTCTATATCTTATGGGAAGGATTTGTAGCTCAGTAGCAAAGCACCTGCCTTGCATGCAGATGGTCCCAGGTTCAATCCCTGCCATCTCCAGGCAGTGCTACGAATGTCCCCTGCCTGACATCCTGGGGGCTGCAGCCAGCCAGTGTAGACAATACAGGGCTAGTGGGACAGTGGCCTAAGTCAGGAGAAGCCAGCTCTCTACATTCTTAAAAGGCAGGTAGCCAGCTTCATCATCTTCATCATCATCATCATCATCATTTTTATTTATACCCTGCTCTCCCCAGCCAGAGCCGGGCTCAGGGATGCTAACACCAGTAAAATTACAGTAAAATCATAATAGTGTGGGGGGGGGGGGAGAGGAACCAATTTAAAATCCAGGTTAAAATGCAGTTTAAAATGCAGCCTCATTTTAAAAGTACCCCATAGATCAAAACCATAATGGGAGGGAAAACATAAGGGTCAGACTGAGTTCAAACCAAAGTCCAGGCGGAACAGCTCTGTCTTGCAAGCCCTGCGGAAAGATGTCAAGTCCCGCATGGCCCTAGTCTCATGTGACAGAGCGTTCTACCAAGTCGGGGCCAGTACTGAAAAGGCCCTGGCCGTTGTTGAGACCAATCTAACCACCTTGTGGCTTAGGACCTCCAAAATGTTGTCATTTGTGGACCTTAAGGTCCTCCGCGGGGCATACCAGGAGAGGCGGTCCCGTAGGTACGTGGGTCCTAGGCCGCGTAGGGCTTTAAAGGTCAAACCAGCACCTTAAACCTGACCCTGTACAACACCGGGAGCCAGCGCAGTTGGTAAAGCACTGGATGAATGTGATCCTGCAGCAAGGACCCCATAAGGAGCCTCGCCATGGCATTCTGCACCCCCTGGAGTTTCAGCTTCAAGGGCAGCCCCGTGCAGAGCGAGTTACAATAATCAAGCCTGTTGAATAATGGAGGACAAGCCTGTTGATGGCAGAGGCAGTAAGCCAGCCCTGCTGCTTTTGGGTGCCTGGACGCCTTTCCTAAAGTCCTGCCCTTCTGGTGCCACTGCATGAAACCTCATGGATCGCCCCTTCTCCTGTGCTCCCAGTTCAGAGCTGGATCGCCAACATGCCAAGATCTGCCCTTGACCTCAGCGAACCCGCATCCCTCACTTTGTTAAGTCCGGCAAGGTGCTATACCTCGGATAGCTCCATTGGCAAAACACAAGACTCTTAATCTCAGGGTTGTGGGTTCGAGTCTTGCAGAAGATTCCTGCATTGCAGGGGGTTGGACTAGATGACCCTCGTGGTCCCTTCCATCTCTTCCCAAATTCTATGAAAGCTAGCAGTGCTCCATTTATACAGCGTTCTCTGCTGAGAAGCGGTGATCCCAGTCTGAGATAATGGGGAAGAGAGTTTTTGGAAGGGGCTAGGTGGGAGGGAACGCGCAGAGAGACATTTCTGATTTAAATGCTCTTTGGCACAGAGAAAGATTCCACTTATCCAACAGTCTCCCCTTAATAGGAGTCTGAAAAGACCAGCCCCGGCAGCTCATTAGAACGTGATCCCTCCCTCTCTGGCTGGGTCTCACCTCCCTCCCTCCTTCAAGTTGATGGGAAACTCTCCCACAAAACTAGTATTTATTTGCCAAGCTACAACCAAGGAGGCTTTTGCCGGTCTGCCGCTGGCGGGAAAGGAACGGAGAGCAGACGGAAAGCGGTAGAGCAAAAAAAGAGAGAGGCCCAATTAGAGAGAGAACGAGGATTTGGACCCTGGTGTTTGGAGTTAACAGGATCAAGGTTGGGAAGTTTGTTTTCTTCCCTACGGAGCGGATTGCCAAATCATTCAACTACAAATTTCTGCGCCCAGAAAAAGTGAGATAGCTGACTTCGGGCACTTTGGATGCCTTTGAGAGCTTCCTAGTTCAATCGGTTTCAGCATCTGCAAACAGGATGGTTTCCCACTGGTAAGGATCAGACTTTTTTTTCTTGCTGAGTTCAAGGTGGACAGAGAGCGAAGGCTGAGTGGATGTTTTCCATGTCAGGAGGCGAACTTTCCCAGCAAACGGCAAAGATCAAAAATTTGTGAGGGTGCTCACCGCCCCCACCCTCAATCTGCTTTCAGTTCCTTGTGTGCGTGGTTTTATTTTGCTATTTCTTCCCTTCACCAGCTGCCGATTTGAATCTAGAGGTCTGAAGACGTTTGGGTGAGGAAGGAGACTTAAATGTGAAATAGTGGACAGGTGTCCACTGAACTCCACCAGTCAGTCAGATTCTGGGTTTGCGTCTTCCCAAGCTGATGTTATCAAGGAGTAACTTCAAACCGTGAGTCGTTTTGGCTGTGCAAAACCTGATCAACCATCTGTTCCAAAGGGGCATCAAATTTGCTCACCGCGATCATTCTCTGCCCACGAACGGACTCAGCTGGCAAGGCCAGGACTAAACTGCATTGCACGTTTGGTTTTTTAAGAGGCGAAAGGAAGCAAACCACGTTTCTCTCCGAAGACTCACAGGCATTTTGATTTTCCTCTCTGAAGGGTGTTCTCTCTCTCTCTCTCTCTCTCTCTCTCTCTCTCTCTCTCTCTCTCTCGTCTTTCCACTTGAAAGATGTCCGGCAAAGCCAAGATAAAATGTTGGACTTGGATAGTTTTGGCAGCCTTGATGTGCCAAGAGTTTTCCCACATCCGAGTCGCGGTGGCCAAGAAAGAGAGAAAGAAGCCAAAGGAGCCTAATCAGTACACAGAGCCTTTCAACGGGACTCTTTCCAACAGCGAAGAACTCAACACGCACTCCAAGGTAGCTATCCAAATATATATGCCTGTTCTCAGCTCCTCTTTTCAGTCAATCCTCAAGCGTCAGGTGGGGTGGGTGTGTGGAATCTCTTTTTAAAAATATATTTTTCATCCACGTGACAGCACAGTTGGATTCCCATTTTATAGATGGGGAAAACTGAGGATGACATAAAGTTAGGTGGCCAAGGCACAGAACCTAAACACAGGCAGGGTTAAGAAGAGATAATTTCATTTCCATGCCACTCAAGTTTGACAATAGCTCTGTTTGCTGAAGGTTGTTCTTTAAATGCATGAAAAATTCTCACTTTTTTTCTTGGGGTGTGCACTTTCTGAAAAATTATGCATTTTGTATGCCTTCACTACTTAAGGATAACACCGCTTTGTAGGTGTTTTCCCACCATAAAATGCCATTTTTTTAAAAAAAAAAATCGGAATTAGAAGCACGCAACCCATTTTGTTAACTCTGTTCTGATCAGTTTGTGAATTAGGTCAGAGGCCAGTTTCTTTAAAATGCAAAACAAATAAAATTCCCCTCCATTCCAATTCAGGGGACTGCTCTGTGGGCTCAGTGAGGATGTGTTTAGTAGACCCTGGGAGCATCTGCATCGTAGGCTGTCTGAACTGATGGAAGGAATTGCCGCAGGAGGCAGTGATGGTTGCTCATTGAATTGCATGGCTTTAAAATAAGGCTGCCGGCTGTTGCTGTGACTCCAATGCCCATCATCCCCAACCAACATGGCCAGTGGTCAGGGATGATGGGAACTGTAGTCTCAACAACAACCAGAGGGCAACAGGTTCCCCTGTCAGTGTTGAGGTCAGAGATATGAGTGCCTAATAGCTGTGTCCAGCTAAGTTCTACTCAGAACAGGTCCATTGAAATGAATGGACCTGGGTTAGTTATGTCCATTAACTTCTATTTTGAGTAGATCTAGCTTTGGAGCCAACTCTATGGGAGCAAAAAGCGCAGCCTCATTTTCCGAGGTGATTTTTGGATGTCAAGAGATGGTGTCCCCATCATACCCGGCTCATGGGCTTCCCAGAGATAATCTAATTTATAGGGATAGGTGAGCTTGTCGATTCTGATTTTGCCCATTTTTGTTTTTTCCCAGGTTCTCATTTTTCCAATCTTTAGTTCAGTTCTTCACATTTTTCACATCCGTTCGGGATTATAACTTTTTAAGAAAATGGTCTGCATCTTAGCGTACGTTTCTACCTTGTGTGCACTTTTTTTTTTGCATGTAATTTCCCCTAACGCACACATTTTTACAAGCAGTTTTCTGCATTAAAATACATTTTTAAACAAACCCTACTTTCTACTAACTTTTGCGTTTTTCATGCACATTCCCTCCCCCCGACACCCGCATTTTCAAACACACTCCTTGGCTGAAGAACCGCATTGCAGAATTTGGAAAAGACCGACTTCCAAAGGATGGCTGCGTTCTTTGTTTGTGGGTTGTTTCAGAAAATGCAAACTGAAAGCACCTTCATATAGCTCAGTTGGTTAGAGCATGGTGCTGGCAGTGCCAAGGTTGCAGGTTCAATCCCCCGTTAGGACTGAAAATTCCTGCTTTGCAGATCCTGGCCTGATCCAGATGATACTCAGGGTCCCTTCTAACTCTATGAGAAAATGCAAACCGAACTAAAATTATCCCCTTAATCCGAATGGTTCTCTGCAATCAGGCAACTTGGCCCGATCCTACAATCCTGCGTTCCTATCCATCTTCTAATTCTGTAGGAGCAGAAAGCACTGTGAGCTGCATCTGCTGTTAGCCTTCCTTAGGTCTAACTCCGAGTACAGTTTAAGCTTGTGTGATTCTCATCCAACGCACCTTGTTTTCAAGATGCATGCTCCTCGTCCAGGGATCTGAGTGGCTAGGCTGCCTTTGTGGCCTTTTCTCTCTCTTTTTTTAAGTGTAGATGAAGATGAAGCCAAGTGTAGTTAAGGATTGGCGGGGAGAGAGGATCCGATGGAGGTTTAGAAAAGTGTGCAAAGACCAGAGAAATGAGAAACCCTCTCCCTTCTCCCCTCGGAGAAGCAGATTGGCGGCAGGTTCAGGACAGGCAAAAAGCCTTTCGTGTGATTGCCGCAACACATAGTTGACCTGCGGAACTCACTGCCACAGGAGGCAGTGATTGCCGCCAACTTGAATGGCTTTGAAAGAGGATTAGGGAAACTCCTGGGTGATAAGGCTATCAATGGCTACTAGCCATGAAGGCTACGGTCTACCTCCTCTGTCAGAAGCAGTATACCTCTGAAGTGTAGTTGGTGGGAATCACAAGAGGGGAGAGTTGCTCTTGCACTCAGGTCCTGCTTGCATGCGTCCCATTGGGGCATCTGGTTGGCCGCTGTGAGAACAGGATGCTGGGCTAGGTGGGCCACGGGCCTGATCCAGCACCGCTCTTCTTCATTAAGCTTGTGTGGTCATGCTCAGTCGCTTGGGCAAGAGAAGCCTCTTGTTTCTACCATGCCTTGGTCCAGTATACCTGAAGGAGCGTCTCCACCCCCATCATTATGCCTGGATGCTGAGGTCCAGTGCCGAGGGCCTTCTGGCGGTTCCCTCACTGCGAGAAGCAAAGCTACAGGGAACCAGGGAGAGGGCCTTCTTGGTAGTGGCACCCGCCCTGTGGAATGCCCTCCCATCAGATGTCAAAGAGATAAACAACTACCTGACATTTAAAAGACATCTAAAGGCAGCCCTGTTCAGGGAAGTTTTTAATGTGTGACATTTTAATGTATTTTTAATCTATGTTGGAAGCTGCCCAGATGGGCGGGGTACAAATTATTATTATTATTAGTAGTAGTAGTTTCCCAAAAGCATCTGTTGCAAAACAGGGATGTTGGGTTTGATGGCTCTCTTGCAGTCGGTCATGTTTTCCTCCTTGTACTGCTACACAAGGTTTGCCTCTGCACCATATCGGCCTCACAACAACCCTGTAAGGTAGGCTAGGCTGAGAGGGAGAGAGGCATGGCTCAGGTCACCCAGTGAGCCTCATGGTTGGATTTGAACCTGGTCTGCATCTGACACTCTGACCCTGTCCTGTGTCCTGTTTACTGCTCTATTTGAGCAAAGGCAGTTTTTATATTGAGGATGTAGGAAGCTGCTTTATAACGCCTTGGAATATTCGCCCTGTTTCGCTCAGTATCCCCTGCTTGGATCAGTGATGGTTGGTGCCCTTTGGGGCTGATGGGGCAGAAGCCAGGGAGCCCAACAGTAGGTGGCGCCAGAGCCAATGGCAGCCAGAGTCAGGTCATTCTAGATTCATCCCCATTCTCCTCCTTCCTGCTGAGTTCTACTAAGGAGGAGGAAGCTGGCAGCCAGAGCCTCCGCATGCTCAGGATGGCTGTGAAAAGACAGGCAGGTGGCAGCAGGCTGAGGGCAGACTGAAGTTGGTGGGGCAGTGCCCCATCTGCACCAAGGAACCAGCTTCCACTACAACTCCCATCCTCCCGGCTGTCAGTTTAGCAACATCTGGAGGGCAAAAGTTTCCCCACATCTGGTCTATGTAGCCTGCCACCACCAGCTCCGACAGACTCTGGGCTGGGAGATACAGCGCTATATCACTGAAAACTGGTTTGAAGTCCATATCGTGATATTGGTTTCATAATTTCTGACCTGGCAATATATCGCAAATCGTGATGTGTGTGTATTATGCAGAAATCACAACGCAGGGAAAACTGTGAGGCCAGCCACTGCCTCTGCGTAGCGCCATCCTTGTTTCAGACATCATGATATATATTGATGTATCACGACATTTATCTGGCGATATATCGCAATTTTGAAAACCTGATATCACCCAGCCCTACTCCAGGGTATTGACCAGGGAAGGGTCTGTCTCCCTTCACTTGTTACTGGAGAGGCCAAGGACTGAACCTGGGACTGTCTGCTTAACTCAGTGGCTCGAGCACCTGCAGGTTCAACCCCCACTGGCATCTTCAGGTAGGGCTGGGAGAGATTCCCTGCCTGAAACCCTGGGGATTTGCTGCCGGTCAGTGTAGGCACCACTGAGCTGTATGGACCAATGTCCTCATTCAATATAAAGCAGCTCCCTCTGTTCCTATATCTTAAGAGAAGAACTGCACTGGCATCTCCAGGTAGGGCTGCCTGAAACCCTGGGGAGCTGCTGCCAGTCCATGTAGACAACTGAGATGACAATGGAGTAGACAATTGAGTGAGATGGACTAATGCCCTGACTCTGTATAAGGCGCCAAAAACCGGTTCTCTAACCGCTGGGCAGTGACGCGGGTGGCGCTGTGGGTTAAACCACAGAGCCTAGGACTTGTCGATCAGAAGGTAGGCGGTTCGAATCCCCGCGATGGGGTGAACTCCTGTTGCTCGGTCCCTGCTCCTGCCAACCTAGCAGTTCGAAAGCACATCAAAGTGCAAGTAGATTAATAGGTACCGCTCCGGCGGGAAGGTAAACGGCGTTTCCGTGCGCTGCTCTGGTTCGCCAGAAGCGGCTTAGTCATGCTGTACGCCGGCTCCGTCGGCCAATAAAGCGAGATGAGCACCGCAACCCCAGAGTCGGTCACGACTGGACCTAATGGTCAGGGGTCCCTTTACCATTTTAACCGCTAGGCAACATTGCTGCAGGAGGAGCCTCTGCACCTTCTGTTGCCACTATTGCAATGGAAGCCGCAGCCTGACTTCACAGCACCCTGGAGCCGGCCACGCAGAGGCGTCTGCCACTCAACAATAAGGGCTGTGGCCCCGGGAACCATCTGGGGCTTGCCTTGCCTGCAGGCGGCGGGTGGCGCAATGGGTAATCTGTGGCGCCGAGGGGCGTGACCGCCAAGCTGCAACACTTAATACCCCTTATAGATGCTTTGTTCCTCTTCAGGCTTAAGAAATATACACACACGCACACACTGGGAAGTGTCATTCCCGTAATCTGTGGATGTCTGTGCAGGGGCTTAGCAGCCGGCAATTTAGCCCATTGTGGTTAATTAGCTAATAGGATCTAATTACCCTCTTGCGGGTGGGGAAAAGGAGAGAGATTTACCCTCCAGACAAGAGCTCAGAGACAATTGCTTCTCCTATATCTGGGCAATTAGGAGTGTGCGCCAATTAGTTGGGAAAGACTGTTGCTTGATGGCATGGCGAACATGGCCCTTTATTTAGTCTGAATCCGCTGGTTCGTTTTTCTGGTTTTTGTCTGAGCTGTTGGGTTTCCTGGAAGGGAGCTTGTTTGTCAAGGAAGAGGCTCTGTGGTCGTGGGTGGGGGAGATGCGCTGGCTGGCTGCTCCGCAGGCCCAGGCACAATCTCTTTTTGGAAAGGTGGCCTGCCTTGTATCGAGCTCTGGGTTTTGGCTGAGATCTAGGGGTGGGGACCCTAGAACTCTCAATATCTTCTTGGTCTCCATCAGCCCAAGCCAGCATGGCCAATTGAGCAGTAGTTGAACCGTATTTTTGTACTCCAGCTCTCCTCAGCCTCAGTCAACCTGGCCACCGGCCCAAAGGATGATGGGAGTTGGAGTCCCACCACATCTGCAGAGCATCAGGTTCCCTGGTGCCTGATGTAGGCAGGGAAGCGTTCCATTGCCTTGTCTCTGTGGGATCTGACCTGTGGTGGACCTTTTAACTCGCACATGGTCTAATGCTGCTGTTGAGTGATTATTGATCAGAAAGTGGTGGCCTCACCTTCATTTGAGGTTTTTAAGCAGAGGTCGGATGGCCACTTATCGGCGATTCTTCAACTGCGATTCCTGCATTGCCGGGGGTTGCACTAGATGACCCTCCTGGTCCCTTCCAACTCTACAATTCCATGATTTTATGATTCTACATGAGTGGGAGTTTGTGTGTGTGTGATCCCAGAATGTATTGGCCTGAGGAAGTGCCCAAATGATCCATTATATTCAGTGGTCCAGGAGATCTTTCCAACATTGTAGGGCCTTAGCTGAATAGCTGAGCACATGCTTTGTGTGCAGAAGGTCCCAGTTTGACCCCACGACATCTCCAAGTAGGGATGGGAGCACCTGCCATCTAATACCCAGGGGTGCTGCTGCCAGTTTACACAATACTGAACTAGGTGGACTGAAGACTCTTGAGTTCAATAGACACCACTCCTCAAGATGGAACAATGGGCTGACTCTGCCCAAAGCAGACCCCTATGGTCCCATGTCCCAAGGGAAGGGCCAATATCTCCATGGTAGAGTTCCTGTTCCTGGGGAACTGCTGCTGGTCAGATGGTGAACCTGTGGCCCTCCAGATATTGCTGGACTCAGCCACTGGCCAACCGTCTGGAATGATGGGAAGTTGTAGGTTTTTTTTTTAAAGCGTTTATTAATTTTCCAATAAAAAAATCTAATTAACATATCAAATCAAATCCAATAAAAATAAAAAAACTAAAATAAAAAAGTCCAATTGTCTTCCAAATTGTAATTATTTTTGTTTTGGCTTCCCACGGTCTGAATTCTGAAGCGCTTTCAACATCATAGTCCTGCCTCTCATCATCATCAATGTTTTTCATAATTCCATATCCGATCTTTTCCTCCACGTTTTGACTCTGGTTCTGTGACCCTCATTCATGTCAGAAGACAGATACTTTTTTTTCTATGGAGTGCAGATTTGTCTGTATATTGTACTTTTTCAGCTGTTTTTATTTTTTCATCGCACCGCTTCATTTAATTGCATTCAAATCCAGAGTTCTGTCCAGCTCTTTGAGAATTGTTATTTTGGCAGCTCCCAAATCGTTAATCTTTCCTGTCCAGGGGGAAGTTGTAGTTTAACCATGTTGTAAGACTCTAGCTCCCTTCAGGCTCGGCCAGCGATGATGGGAGTTGTAGTCCAACAACATCTGAAAGGTCAATCATTTCCTACACCTGGATTAGTTGACCAGCCATGATGGTGGCCATGTAGCCTACTTTACAGAGGAGACTCCTCTATTTGAAGGGTTGCCTGGCAGAAGTCTAGTTCAAAGATAAAGGATACTAATAAGAGAGAGCCACCTAGATCCTGGATGGCCAAACTGAGCAGTCACACCCTTCACCTGCTCACAGCCTCCCCCACAACGGTTGCATTTTCTGTTGAAAACTATAGCAGCGATTTCTAAATTTGCACCTATGTATATAACAGAGTCTGTGCTGCGGACACAAATCTGCGTTCCTTTTCGTTGCTGCGTTCCCTCTTTCTCTGGCGATGCAACAGAGGTCGCCCAACTTGCACACCCAACTTTGCGATTCTCTGCACTCGGTCTCTCTCAGCCTCATTTTTCCTGGGCTGTAGAATGGGATTAAAAATGGATGGATTTCAGAAGGTTCTTGTGTGGATCGGAGAGAGTTGGAAGAGAGAGTGGGCTGTCAGCTCATCCCCTTGTGGTAGTTGATGTGCTAGATGGAATTATATATATTTTTGAAAAGTCTGTTCGACAAATGCGTGGAAGGGTATGTTTGTATGCTAAGCTTCAGAAGAGCCCTGTTAGATGAGATCTGTTAGATCTCAACTGCCAATGGGCCCGGAGGCTTGAATCCTATCTACAAACAGCAAAATCATTCCCCAAGTGTCAGCATTTTTATAGAGCCCAAGCCCTGCAGAATTCGCACACAGGACGGAGGCAGCAACATATTAGTGGTTCGTGGAAGTTTATGTAAATTAAGTGGGGGAACAGACCCCAAAACAACCCAGTGAGGACTGAGCATGCCCAGAGGCCATGACTAATGCCTAGTTGCTTGGAACCCTTTACAGGAACATTCCACGCTGCAAGACTTTATTGCAGACTCCACTTTTAATTATCATGGCCAATAGTCTGCAACAGATCTATCCTTCATCTGTCTTTGAGCCATTGCTATTATCCCATGGCAAGGAATCACATTGTCAGTGCATTATAATTTGCACATTATAAACAGGATGCAACCTAAGATGTATCAGTCTAAACATCAAAGAGAGAGGTCTGTGTAGAGATCAAGGTAGAGGGAGCGGGGAGCAGTGTCCCATTATTATTACTACTTTTCCCCAGACTGAGACTCAAGGCGGCTTTCAAAAATTAAGGCAACACTGATAAAATACAGAAAACTAAAATCCAATAGCTAAGAAGTAATTAAATGTTAGAATTAAAACAATATAAAAACCAATCTATTAAAATGCAGATGGCAAAAAAGGCGCAGCGCTCTTAAAAGCCTTTAAAGCAGTCAGCTCCCCAAGGCCTGCTGGAATACAACAGTCTTCACCTTCGCTGGTGGAAGGACAACAAGGAGGGAGCCAGTCTAGCTTCTCTAGGGAGGGAGTTCCAAAGTCTGGGAGCCACCACTAAGAAGGCCCTCTCCTTCATCCCCATCATACCTGCGAGGGTGGCAGGACCAAGAGAAGGCTCTCTCCCAAGGATCTCCGAGCTTGGGCAGGTTTGCAGGGGAGAATAAAGGTAAAGGAAAAGGGACCCCTGACCATTAGGTCCAGTCGTGGATGACTCTGGGGTTGCAGCGCTCATCTCGCTTTACTGGCCAAGGGAGCCGGCATACAGCTTCCGGGTCATGTGGCCAGCATGACTAAGCCGCTTCTGGCGAACCAGAGCAGCACACGGAAGCGCCATTTACCTTCCCGCCAGAGCGGTGCCTATTTATCTACTTGCACTTTGACGTGCTTTCGAACTGCTAGGTTGGCAGGAGCAGGGACCGAGCAACGGGAGCTCACCCCGTCATGGGGATTCGAACCGCCAACCTTCTGATCGGCAAGTCCTAGGCTCTGTGGTTTAACCCACAGCGCCACCTGCGTCCCATAGCCAGTTGTAACCAGGGAGTCGTGGGCTTCCTATGACCAACCCCAGTCAAGCGTCTGGCTGCTGCTCTTTGGACCTTCTGAAGTTTCCGAGCATGTCTCCAAGGCAGCCCCTCTGTGTGCGGCAATCTGTTCAGTCTACTGGACCAGCCTCTGCTGCAGCCGTGGGTCCACCCCCCTGCTTTGGCTTCTCGTTCGCCGCGGTGGCTCAGCCACCCCATCTCGGCTGCAGGCATCTCCCTTCAGCTGCCGGAGCCTGCCTTTGCCAAGACGAACAGAGCGCGGCTTACATGCTCATTCTCGGGATTGCTCATGCATGCCATAGTAATTAAATAATAATACCACAAGGACAGAACATTCATTTTAGCTGTCAGTCACGCCGGCTGGCGGTGGGGAAAGCAGGGAGCGCCCGGCCTGCCTCTCTCTGAGAGGGATTTGTAACTCAAGGAAGCCAGCGGCGGTGGCCAGGGCTGCGTGGCTTCTCTTTGCGGCTGGTGCGAGGCGGCTGCAGAAGAGAGCCGTCGGGACTGCTCTCTGGCACGAGGCTCTGGTTGCAGCCTTTCCCACGCTTGTGCGATCGCAGAGCGCAGCCCGAAAGCTCATCAGGATAAGATATATTATTATTACAGTGGTACCTCAGGTTACATACGCTTCAGGTTACATACGCTTCAGGTTACAGACTCCGCTAACCCAGAAATAGTACCTCGGGTTAAGAACTTTGCTTCAGGATGAGAACAGAAATTGTGTTCCAGCGGCACGGCGGCAGCAAGAGGCCCCATTAGCTAAAGTGGTGCTTCAGGTTAAGAACAGTTTCAGGTTAAGAACGGACCTCTGGAACGAATTAATTTCTTAACCCAAGGTACCACTGTACTATTATTTTGGTGGTGCTCTTTGTACAAACTCGCAGATAAAAAGGTAAAGGGACCCCTGACCATTAGGTTCAGTTGTGGCCGACTCTGGGGTTACGGCGCTCATCTCGCTTTACTGGCCGAGGGAGCCGGCGTTTGTCCGCAGACAGCTTCCGGGTCATGTGGCCAGCATGACTAAGCCGCTTCTGGTGAACCAGAGCAGCACATGGAAACGCCGTTTACCTTCCTGCCGGAGCGGTACCTATTTAACCGCTGACCTTCTGATCAGCAAGCCCTAGTCTCAGTGGCATAAGAAGCTGTCTTGTGCATTGCAGGGGCCAGAGCAAGTCAATATGAGGGGAGGTTGGGACATTTTGCATCGCAGAGGGTTGGACCAGATGACCAGATGATTGAGGCGTGTACAGTGGTACCTCAGGTTACATACGCTTCAGGTTACAGACGGTTCAGGTTACAGACTCCGCTAACCCAGAAATATTACCCCGGGTTAAGAACTTTGCTTCAGGATGAGAACAGAAATCGTGTGGTGGCGGCGCGGCGGCAGCAGGAGGCCCTATTAGCTAAAGTGGTGCTTCAGATTAAGAACAGTTTCAGGTTAAGAATGGACCTCCAGAACGAATTAAGTACGTAACCAGAGGTACCACTGTAATATAATGCATGCACAGTGTGGAGAAAGTGAACAGGGAAATCTTTTTTCCTCCCTCTCTCTCATAATGCCAGAACTCGTGGACAATCCAGTGAAGCTAAATATTGAACGATTCAGGATAGATAAAACGTGATCCAGCCGCAGGGCTCCTCTTTTATGTCCTGATGAGAGAGATGGACTTCGCAGCCATACTGCAATCTGCTGTCGAACATCTCCTGATTCAAAGATAGTCTATCATGGAAGGTGGGGAGGAGTATATTGTTGTTCGATGAACACAAGCCCAAAGTCCTCCAGTAGAAAAGCAGAGCCTGAAACATGTCTTTGAGCAGTGCCATTTTTCTAGAAAAAAGAGGTGCCATTGTTCTCTTATCATGGCAATGGCGCCCAGGTGAGAGGTGACGGAATTGAGTTCCCGTGAGTTCCAGCCAGGAGTGCCAACTTGAATAAAATATTGGGGTGGAGGTAAGCCCCCACACTGCATAATCAATCACATGACGCAGTGCACGCACACCGTTTTAATGGCAGTGCCCATCAACTTTGGGGGGATGGCCCCCTCGGCCCCTACGAGTTGGCTCCTATGGTTCAGGCTGAAAAAAAGTCCTGCCTTTGAGTGACGGTGGGGAGCCTCAGGTCTGGGGGTCAGATGTAGCCCTCTGGGGTTCTTATCTGGCTCCTGGATCTCTCCCCGGACTACACCCCTCACCAGCCCTGCTTTGCATCTTCCTTGAGTGTTTTTGCCTGGCTGGAACATGTCCTTGAGCTCCGATCATGCCTTTTTGCTTGCCTGGATGGAGGAGAGACAGGGCTGTGCCACTGTGTGTGGAAACTATCCTACTGAATGAAGGTAAAATTTGCATTCTGGGCCCTGCCCACATTTGTCTCTTGGCCCCGCCCACCCTTGGCATGCGTCCCTGGGTAGGTCACCCAGAAGGGAATGTGGCATTCAGGCTGAAAAACCCCTGGTTTTGAGGCTAGGCCTTTGGTGGGAGAGCAAATGGCGAACTTGAAATCTGAGAGTTCATGCGAGGCTCAGAGAAACCCAAGGATTTGCGGAAGAAGGGTGGGGGGGGAGCTCTGAGGAGGGAGACTCCCCCCCCCCTTTTAAAAAAGCAGTCCAGTATTGGATCAAGCCTGTTCAAGTGGGCACAGCATGCTGACTATCAGGGGGGTTAAAACGAAAAACTAGGGCAGGAATGGAACGGGGTGTCCAGGGAAACGATGCAGAGCTGGCCGTCGGGAAGCCTGAACATGGCAACATTTTCCCTGGAGCCTCTACCCTCTTGAATTTTTGTGGGTGCATTCGAGGCAGGAGAAGTTGCTCAAGAAGCATTCCTCCTGCGCGCCCCCCCCCCAAGAAGTTTGTTTCATCAGCAGCAATTTGGGATCCCGTAAAACACTTGATTCCTGATCCCGTTCTTGGGATGTCTGCTTGACCCGAGGGCGTGCTTGACAGATCTAACATTGACACTAATTACTCAATTACCATGGAATGCGTCAAGGCTGTGCTGGAAATGACTCAGGCAGCCCCTTCCTTTGGCTCGCAAGGCAGACAGCTGCTATTCCGCAAGCCCCCACCTGGGGCAAGAGAGGAGGGTGCTGAGTGAGCCAGGGCTCTCCAATGGGTAGCTCTTGGGCCTGATCTGGCCCCAGGGGTTGCTAGGACATATGTTACGTAGCTGTAAAAAAAGGGCGCGCGGGGGGGACGGGACCTGACACTTTCAACCAGTGGCGGCTGGTGCCTGCTGGGATTGGTAGGGTTCCCTCCTCCTCCGTGCTGAGTTCTACAAGGGCAACACTGAGGCTAAGGAGGAGGAAGCTGGCAGCCAGAGCTACCTTCCTGCCTGCTCTTCTCTTGGCCGTTAGGAGACCATGCAAACTGCAGCATGACGACAACCTTACCTTTTTATGTATATAGGAAGATAATAATAATAGGTGGTATCCAACTGAGTCTTATACAGAGTAAGCCAGTCTAAACTAATGTACATAAGTTACTCATGCCCATTCCATTTATTTCAATCGATCTACTCTGAGTAGGGGGATGTGGGTGGCGCTGTGGGTTAAACCACTGAGCCTAGGACTTGCCGATCAGAAGGTCAGCGGTTTGAATCCCCGCGACGGAGTGAGCTCCCGTTGCTTGGTTCGTGCTCCTGCCAACCTAGCAGTTCGAAAGCACGTCAAAGTGCAAGTAGATCAATAGGTACCGCTCCGGCGGGAAGGTAAACGGCGTTTCTGTGTGCTGCTCTGGTTCGCCAGAAGCAGCTTAGTCATGCTGGCCACATGACCTTGAAGCTGTATGCCGGCTCCCTCGGCCAATAAAGCGAGATGAGCACCGCAACCCCAGAGTCGGTCACAACTGGACCTAATAGTCAGGGGTTCCTTTACCTTTACCTTTACTCTGAGTAGGACTAACACTGGATCTAACATAATAATAAATAAAGAAGACAAGGGACAGGCAGCTGATAGAAAACACTTAGAAAGGGATTTTCTGATTCAGCTTCTAAATAGTAAGCTGATACTGAACTGAGCCCTTTGCTGAGTGGAGGGGACCCTCAGAGGAACTCTCTAAGTTTTCCCAACCATCCGGTAATTCTGGTTTGGGTGTCTCTGATTTCCTGATTTCTTTTTTTCCTTTCTTTTTGCCAACACCCTAATCTGAGAGGGATCCACCCCCCCATCCAAGCCCCCTCCCTTAGATAAATCCCGACGTGTGCCAATATGCATTCTTGTTTTCAAATTTTGATACATTCTTTCCAGCATCCTCTCCCCACCCCCCTTGCTTTCATTAACAAGCCCCAGATTCCAAGAGGTGATTCATTAAAGCTCCTGAGCTGACAGTTCATTCATTGGAGGGGCTCGTGACTCCCGGGCTTGTCTTCTTCTTCTCCCTGTTGATGACGGAACTTTGGCAAGGGAAGGGGAGGCAGTCACTCCCAGATTCCATTTTTGACAGGCGATTGGTGGCAGTGGGCAGATGCTCTGCCACCAAGCTATGGACTTTTTCTTACCAGGAACAGAGGAAGCTGACTTATGCCATCCATGACAGCTTTGCTCTTCTTCCACAATTGGCGGCAGGAATTCTTCTGAAAACCAGTTGCTGGAAGCCTGGGTTTCCCAGCGGCATCTGGTTGGCCACTGTGAGAACAGGATGCTGGAGTAGATGGGTATTGGGCCTGATCCAGCAGGGCTCCTCTTATGTTCCTACGTAAGTCACATCATTGATCCTCCCAGTTAACGTCATCTACACCAGCTGGTCTGACCTAATGGTCAGAGGTCCTTTTACCTTTACCTAGCAGGGAATGCCCAGGAATTTGTAGAGAAACCAAGACATACTGTGATTTATTTAAATGGGTAATGTCATTTGTGAGTTTTTGGTTGCGCCGGAAACTGGGCAAAGTCGCACCAAAGTCATATTTCAGTCCACCATCTCGATTCAGAACGGCACTTGGCACCCAAATATTGATGAAGAGCACTCCCCCCATCTCAGGAATCCTTGTGCCAAGCTTGGTGACGCTATCTTGAGAGGTGGCTGAACCAATAGAGGACAAACGGACAACCATTTTCCAAAACGCACAGTAGATAATCCCTGATAATGTGCACTATTAACCCTAAAATGGCAATTCACAGTGCAGTATGCCTTAGCATCACTACCAAATGAAAACAAATGATTTTTAAGCTTCATATTTGCCTGAAAGCAGAGAAGAAGCTATTGAAAATGAGTGATTTTTGCATGTTGGGGGAAGTCCAGTAAGCTGCAGATGTAGAGTAGAAAGTGAACAGGGCACCCATGCTCCACAGAGATCTCCCTTACTAGAAGCATCGATATAGGAAGGTGGGGAATGTGATTGGCAAAAAATATGTACAGTCGTACCTCCGCTTATTTATCCCTCTGGATACGTAAACTTCGGGATGTGAACACGGCAAACCCGGAAATATTTTTCCAGGTTTCACCGCACGTGCACGCGCAGAAGCGCTCTATGCACCACTCACATGCTCAGAAGCGGTCCTCCCATTGTGAATTCCTCGGGATGCGGCTGGACCTCCAGAAGGGATCCCGTTTGCAACCGGAGGTACCACTGTATCTTATTAAATAAATGGCTCATGCTTTTCCTGCCATGTTGCAGCACTCGTGGAGATTGATAGAGCAAGTGCCTCATCAGAAGAACGTATCCTAGCCCAGACACCACACATAGGGCTCCTTTGGTCTAGTCAGCCTTAACTGGAATCCAACATGGCCTTAACTGGAATCCAACATGGTGTAGACCTGGAGCCCAGGTGTAGGTCCTGATCCATTGGTTGAAGATCTATGATCTATACTGATTCCATGGACTCATTGCTGGAGTCTTTCCCAGCCATACCTGTGGATAACAAGGGTGGCACCTGGGCCCCCTTTGCATGGAAAAGACCTGCCCCCCTACAAGCCAGGATACTTCTCAGAGAACAAAAATTGGGAGCATCAATTGGGAGGGAGCATCCTTGGCACCCAGAAGGTTCCATGTTCCATCCCTGGCATCTCCAGTTAAAAGGGATCAAATAACAAGGAAAAGAGCCCGGAGTGGCGATGAGGGTCAAATCTGCCTAATTCACGCTTTCTGAAACAATACACAACATGAAACACAGCTGTCCTGTGAAATCTGCACTTCTCCAGACATAGCAATGCACAAAAAGCATGTAAAAAAAAGGGCACCTGCTGGGGTAAAATTGCTTTGATGAGGAAAAATATACAGCATGCATTGTATTAGGGCGGGCATGGCCAAACTTGGCCCTCCAGATGTTTTGGGAATACAATTCCCATCATCCCTGACCACTGGTCCTGTTAGCTAGGGATGATGGAAGTTGTAGTCCCAAAACATCTGGAGGGCCAAGTTTGGCCATTCCTGTCTTAGGGGAGCTCACTTTGTAATCAAAGGTTAGGCAAAACTGCATAGACAAATGTGTATATTGGGAGAAATTTGGACTAAAACGCTGGTGAGTTTTTATGAGGATTAAAGAAATAAAATCTAACTTGGTGCAGAAGTGCGGAGGAGTGAATTGGGGGGGGGGGTGGAAGAAAACTGAAAGTGACAGAGTCATAGAACTGTAGAGCTGGAAGGGACGTACAGTACAGTGGTACCTCGGGTTACATATGCTTCAGGTTACATACACTTCAGGTTACAGACTCTGCTAACCCAGAAATAGTGCTTCGGGTTAATAACTTTGCTTCAGGATGAGAACAGAAATCGTGCTCAGTAGCGTGCCAGCAGCAGGAGGCCCCATTAGCTAAAGTGGTGCTTCAGGTTAAGAACAGTTTCAGGTTAAGTACGGACCTCCGGAACGAATTAAGTACTTATCCCAAGGTACCACTATATAGCCAAAAACTCCAACGAAGGAGAGTCCCCCACTTTCTGAGGGATCCATTCCACTGTCCAATACCTCCTGCCATCAGAAAGCTCTTCCTAATGCTTAGTTGGAATCTCCTTTCTTGTAATTTGATTCCATTGGTTTGGGTCCTACCATCTGGAGCTATGGGGGGGGGGAGCTTGCTCCATCCTCCATGGGACAGCCCATTAGATATTTGAAGGTGGCTCCTCTTTCCTAGGCAAAGCATACCCAGCTCCTTCAACTGTTCCTCATAAGGCTTGGTTTCCAGACCTTTTGTCATCTTGGCCACCCTCCTGTGAACACATCCCAGCTTGTCAAGACCCTTCTTAAACTGTGGTGTCCAGAACTGGACACAGTACTCCAGGTCTGACCAAGGCAGAATAGAGCAGCAAGACTATTACTTCCCTTAATCTGGATGCTATGCTTCTGCTGATGCAGCCTAGAATAGGCTTTCACACTTCATTCACCCCTAGCTTGGAGAACTGCAACCTGCCAGAGCCGGCAGTACTAGTCTAGATGGAAATCTACCCTGACTTGGTATATAAGGCACCTGTAATGGATGTTGTAAGTTGCAACCTGCACTGCAGATCTTGCCCATTGCTTCCTTGCAGGGCTTAGATACCTGGCCTCAGTGCCCTCTAGCTGTGAAATGGGATTTTTTTAATGCTTTAAAACACAAGTAAAGCATTTGAAAGCAGGAGCAGGAGGAAATGCTTCTCCATGCAAACCTTCTAAGGGCAAAAATAAAATCTGCTTCTAATTCTAGTTCTAGTTAAAGTGGAAAAGAAGTCTGGACAATAGCGCCTTGGTGTTAATAGCAGGGGTGGACAGAAAGTAGATCTACTGGATCTCAGTGGTATGATTTCTGACTCCCCATTATTTAGCAATATAATCTACAACGAAGGGCTTCAGTTCTATGCACAAGTACTTGCCTAATCTAGAAGCAAGTTGTATGAGCCTCAGTGTTCCCCAGCTGTAAAATGGGCCTTAATGTTGAAGTGTGCAGGCATAGCTTGCTGTTTCTTAAAATTGTGAGGTCTTTAAAATAATATATCTCCCATGGCTAAGGCTTCTGCTTTTGTTTTTTCTCAGCCTTAGCATTTATCTCCACCCCCAATTTTAAAAATATGTTTTCCTCCTCAAGCATAGATGTGGCTCTTAATTTAGGTTTATGGAAAATGCAAGACAACCATTCTGAGATCTGAATTTCTGAACAGCAAAATTTGATTTTCAACTTTGGAAATCCTCATAGGGAAACTGAAATATTTTCAGTCCAAAAATCAATCCTCAATGCCAAATTTAGGGGTGGGGGTTCCAGGTATCAATAAAAATGGCTTTCTTTTCTGTTCCACTGAAGGAACCATTACTGACAGCTGAGCAACACTGTTGGATTATGTATCTATACATCTATATATGGGGTAATGTCAATTGAACAGTTAATGTGCAGAACAACAGGCTGTTGTGAAAATTCACAAGACTTTGTGGAGAATGTGCACATAATCTGTCCATGAATTCTGCAGATTTTCCAAATGATATATGTATATAACCTCCAACAGGCCTTGGGGAATGTGCATCTCTTGGCTATATACTCTTGTCATTATGCATAGTCTCCAACAGGTCTTGGGGAATGAGCGTATCTCCACTACATTTTTGTATATTCTCCAGCCAATATGCATAATCTCCAACAGGTTTGGGGGAATGTGCACATTTCCCGAGACCCTGTGGGAAATTATATGTATACTGCCGAGGAAAAGTGTACAGTTTGCCTGGCAGGGACAGATTACTGGTATGTGTACGTTTTCCGTGAGGCCTGGTGAATGTGCACAATGGCCGGTTATTATGCACATGAACCACTCAGCTCACATTATCTCCAACATATTCCCACGTAAACACACACATATATAATTGGCTGTGGATAAAAGACTCACAGTGCCCTCAATCCTTCTTCTTCTTTCCTTAGATGCTAGAGTCCCCAGACCCTCGCATCACTGACCCGCGTCGGACGTGGATTTCATTTGTACATCGTCCTGATGACGGCAGCAACTCCAAAAAGAAATGCAAAGGCAGAGATAAGAAATTAGTAGGTTATTCTCGGAAGCACTTTTAGCTGTCCATTACATCCATCATGATAATAAACCCTTCCCTCTGGTTCTGAAGTTCAGGGTGGGAGTGCCATTAATCTGTGCAGTCAAAATGGCACCATCCATCTATGAGAGGGTGGGGTCAGTTTGGGGAAACTCCAAGGTTTGCAGAAGTAGAGAAGCATTTGGGGGGGGGGCAGTGGGAGGATTGCAGTTTTATGCATGTCTATTCAGAAGTAGTCCAATGAGGAATACTCCTCCCGGGATAAATGCAGGGCCGGATTTAGGTTTGATGAGGCCCTAAGCTACTGAAGGTAATGGGGCCCTTTATATGTCCAGCTGTCCTTTGTCAACAACAAATTGTCACTGTTTGTTGTGTCAAATATATGCTATATGGTAATTTATGAACCTAATAGGTAACCTAAAGCCATTTGCACATAACAAAGTATGTATTTTACCAAAGTAATTGTTGAACTGAAATACAATTAAGAAGAAGTATATTAATAGTGAAATAATTATTAAGCTCTAACTTAAAATGATTGGGGGCCCATTACTTACATCATAGGAGCCTACACGACACAAAACACTGTTGCTGTATGTAGGTTTTATTTTATTTGTTTTTTATCTTATATTTTGGAAATGTACATCCAGTTTTTTCCCCTTTAATTTTTATGGGGGGACCCCAAGAGAGTGGGGCCCTAAGCTATAGCTTGTCTAGTTTATACGTAAATCCAGCACTGGTTAAATGTGTATAGGATTGCAACCTAGGGGTGTGTGTGTGTGTGTGTGTGTGTGTGTGTGTTTGGGGTGGGGGGCAGGAAACATTTTGCCACTCACATTCGTTTTGTGAGTCACCGACCCCCAGTTCCGTCTTCTGCCTCCCCAGTTGAAAGATCTTGAGCCCTAGGGCTGCAAAGAACAGAAGAGGAGCCCTGCAGTTTATATCTGGCCCGTGGATGTAGCCAGGATTTATGTTGTGTTTTTTTTTGGGGGGGGGGATACCCACCTATTACCATCGTCTTTCTGGCTCGGTCTAGCTGATTCGGAACAAAACATCTCAACAACAGTTTTTTAAAAAATTCTTTCTTTTGACCCCATGTGCTCAGAAAAACCTGCCATTTTGATTTCAGATATTCTGATTATTTCTACTTTCAGTTAAGTATTTTTATTTACTGGATTGGGGGTGGGCAGTTGCTCCTCTGCCTCCCTGGCTACACCCACAATCAGGCCTAAGGATTACTGACTCCAGCATTCTGTTCTCACAGTGGCCAGCCTTATGCCTCTGGGAAGCTTGTGAGCAGGACCTGAGTGCAACAGCAACTCTCCTCTCTTGCAGTTCCCAGAAACTGGTATGCAAAGGTTTACTGCCTCCAATAGTGGAGGCAGAACAGAGCCACCATAGCTAGCAGCCGCTGGCAGCCTTGTCCTCCTGTAGCAGAGCATCGTGTGATTTGCTTTCAGATTATTCTCAGCTTCAGTCCCTGGTGTCTGCAGTTGGGGGTCCTTATCCTAGGAACAGAAGAAGAGCCTTCTGGATCAGGGACCATGTTGTCCAGCGTCCTGTTCTCACAGTGGCCAACCAGGTTCCTGTGGGAAACCAGCAAGCTGGACCTGAGCACATGAGCATTACTCTGACCAAGTGTAGCCATCATGGCTAGTAGATGTTGATAGCCTTATCCTCCAGATCTACCAAATCATCTGCCAAAGACCCTGAAGAGCAAATGCCAACGATCTGATGTTGGGCTAAGTCAACTGGGGTAAACCTTTGCCCCTTCGGATCCTGCCAAACTACAACTGCTGTCATCCACCCTGACCATTGGCTACCCTTGCTAGGGCTGATGGGAGTTGTAGTCCAGCAACATCTTTTTTAAAAAAAATAATTTTTATTGAATGATTTTATGTTACAAAAAACATTACAACCATACTACCACTAAATATAATTGAGAAATAAAAATTACATACATCAATATTTAGTTTGTTATTTGTTATTTGCCGTCTTATTTCCTCCCAAACATTCCATACAAAACACACATATGTACAGACACACACAAAAAATGATAATAATGAAAGTAAATATTTTTTACCCTTTTATCTTTCAAAATCTTTTCTTCAATTTTGACTTCCTGTCAAGTCCCTTCACATATGTTCTATCTTACAATCGAATGTACACAAAACAATAAACCTTTCTATAGAAATTCTATATAGAAATTCTATATAAATTTTCCGATACATTCTGAAAACATAATAAATCCTTAATTGTTATCCAGCAACATCTGTTGAGCAGAAAGTTCCCCACCCCTGGATGGCCTTTGTGGCCTGAGCCAGCATCTGACAGCTTTGCTTGTGGACTTGTCAAAAAAGGCAGCACCATGGATCAAGTCTAACTGTGTCGCTTCCTTCCTTAAAACTGACTGTCAGGGCAAATTGTATTTTAATTGTCGGGTTGTATTCTCTCCCTCCCTCAACCCCCCCCACCCCAGTTTGTATTATTCTGTATTTTGTAAACGTTGTGAGTTTTGCCTTGAAACCCAACTTGGGAGAAAGGTGGGCTATAGAATCTATGAAATGAAGGAGTCAAATAAAATAAACCAGGCTAGCGTATTTATCACAAATAAGGTTTCTGAATCCCCTCCCTCTACCCAAACACTCTTCTTTCTTTCAGCGTGGCCTTGTTGGACCTCCAGGACCCCCAGGCCCTCCAGGACCCCCGGGGGCTCCAGGGGCAGAAGTCACCCAGGAAGTCTTGCTGCAGGAGTTCAAGAAGATGTTAAAAGGTACGCGGGTTCAAGAGAGGCTGGCCTCCTTCCAAGCTCAGGCGGCAGCATCTTCCTCTCTCCTTCTTTTTCTCAAGCCCTCATTTTTTTTTTACTATGGCTCTCTTGTTGTTGTTTAGTCGTTTAGTCGTGTCTGACTCTTCGTGACCCCATGGACCAGAGCACTCCAGGCACTCCTGTCATCCACTGCCTCCCGCAGTTTGGTCAAACTCATGTTAGTAGCTTCGAGAACCCTGTCCAACCATCTCGTCCTCTGTCGTCCCCTTCTCCTTGTGCCCTCCATCTTTCCCAACATCAGGGTCTTTTCCAGGAAGTCTTCTCTTCTCATGAGGTGGCCAAAGTATTGGAGCCTCAGCTTCAGGATCTGTCCTTCCAGTGAGCACTCAGGGCTGATTTCCTTCAGAATGGATAGGTTTGATCTTCTTGCAGTCCATGGGACTCTCAAGAGTCTCCTCCAGCACCATAATTCAAAAGCATCAATTCTTTGGTGATCAGCCTTCTTTATAGTGCAGCTCTCACTTCCATACATCACTGGGAAAACCATAGTTTTAACTATACGGATCTTTGTTGGCAAGGTGATGTCTCTGCTTTTTAAGCTGCTGTCTAGGTTTGTCACTGCTTTTCTCCCAAGAAGCAGGCGTCTTTTAATTTCGTGACTGCTGTCATCATCTGCAGTGATCATGGAGCCCAAGAAAGTAAAATATTTCACTGCCTCCGTTTCTTCCCCTTCTATTTGCCAGGAGGTGATGGGCCCAGTGGCCATGGTCCTAGTTTTTTTGATGTTGAGCTTCCGACCATATTTTGCGCTCTCCTCTTTCGGCTTCATTAGCACCATACATTTAAGCCTCATCTGAAGCATGCTCAGAACATCAGAAGAGGCTCCCTGCTGGGATCAGGTCAATGGGTCCATCTGGATCACTGCTTCTCAGATGCCACCTGTTTTGGGACTACAACTCCTACCATCCCTAGCTAGCAGGACCAGTGGTCAGGGATGAGGGGAACTGTAGTCCCAAAACAGCCGGAGACCCAGGTTTGGGAAACCCTGCTCTAGATAGACCAGCGAACTGATCTCACAGTGGCCAACCAGATACTCCTGTGGGACACGCACAAGCAGGAATTCAGCACAAGAGCGCTTTAAATGCATGGTGCTGCTATGGCCTAAGGCTGTGTACAACACCATACTTTTAAAGCACATGACTCTCCCCTCCTGGGAACTTTAGTTTGTGCAGGGGGCTGGGAATTGTAAGTCTGTGGAGAAGGGGCAAACTACAGTTCCCAGAATTCTTTGGAGGGCAAGGCAAAGTGCTGTAAATGGATGGTCAGCCAAACTCACTCTTCCAGTTGGACAGAGAAGCTGGATTCTCAGGGCCAACAAGATGACCTCCTATTTCCTCCCCTTTTTCTTACAGAAGCCACCGAGCGGCGGGCCCCTCCGGCTTTGCCAACCCCCCTGAGCGAGGCGCCCCCTTTGCTACTCTCCCTGGAGGAGGCCTCCCCCTACCGGCGAGTGGAGGAGGCTTTTCACTGCAAACTCAAGGGCCAGATCGTTGTGGACAAGAAGACTTTGATGGAACTCCAGAACTTCCAGATGGTGAGGAAACCACATCTCTTTAACTAGCGGGCGTTATTGGATAGTGTGAGGCATGTATTGGGTTGTGGCCAAGGCTAGTCCTGATTAGAGTAGACCCACTGATGTTAAGGACTAACTTAGGCCATGGCTACTTCCCCCAAAGGATTCTGGGAGCTGTCATTTGTTAAGGGTGCTGAGAGCTGTGAGGAGACCCCTGTTCTCCCTCACAGAGCTACCGTTCCCAGAGTTCCCCAGGAAGAAGAGTTGATTGTTAAACCATGTGGAGAATCATAACTTGGGGGGGGGGGGAATAGGGGGGTCTCCTCGCAACTCTCAGCACCCATAACCAACGGCAGCTCCCAGAATACTTTGGGGGAAGCCATGGCTGTTTAAAGTGATATCATAGTGTTTTAAACGTGTGAATGTGGCCTAAGTTTGTAGTTTATTTACTTACTTTAAGGATTTCATAACCCTCTCAGCCTTGGAATGGCAAGTTTGAGTCCCAGAGCCATTCTTCAAGCTCAGTGAATTGCCAAGAGCCTCTAAAAGTAAAATTTCTGCATATGGAGGTTGGAGGGGGGGGGGGGGAGGCAAAGTTCTCTGGAAGGATAATCCTGGTGCCATGCTAATTGGCGTGGAGAGAGGGAGACTTAAGACATCTTAATAGCCATGAGGGGCTGTAATGGAGGGAGTCAGTCCTTTCTTAATTATGTTTGGCGGATTCCTGGGGCCTGCCCGTGCCAAGGGGTACGCTGGTGCCAGCACTTGTGGGCCTGAGCAGGGCGTGTTTGGGGCACGAATGTAGCTGTGAGTCTGCGGCACAGTTGCTGTGGGCGCCGACAGCAGGATGAGAGGGCATCCTGGCGACGAAAGGGAAAATAGGGCCTTGTCAAGGCGGCATTTCATCACCTCTGTCTTCGGGTGTATCTGCAGACTGAACGCAAAGTCCTTGGGAATCAGAAGTGGGGAGAGAGACCTGTTTGTCAGCATCGCCCTTGAGCCAGTGCCACCAACTGGACTCATCCACTTCAGCCCCGACTGGGCTAGGCGAGCTGGGTAGCACTTCCAGAGACCACCTTCTGCACAGGAACAGGTCAAAGTGCTGTGGACTCACAGCTTAGAGTTGTGAGCACCGGATTCACTCCAACAAGAAGACAGTCGTCGCACAGCAGAGTAGAGCAGAGTCTAGCAGAGTATATAAACAACTCGGAGAGCAGCTCTGTAGAATATCTTCTTTTATTCTATCTACAACTATACAAACTATATACAGAGCTTAATAGGTCTAAGCATAAATGAATGCTGCACTGCACTGAGTGTCTGCAGCTGCTCTTAGCAGCAACCTTATCTCTACACACGATCTCTAACACTCAGTCTCTCTCTCTCTCTCTGACACTGACTGACTGACTGATTTTGTGCTGGAGCAGAATAAGTAGAGAGCAGAACACGCCTCCTCCTCTCTGGAGAATCAGCAGACTCCTCAGGAGATTCTTGGATATGGGAGGGGTGAAATCTCCTCACTGTTGCGCTCCAGCCCTGCTTGTGGGGTTCCCAGAGGGCCGTCTGGTTGGCCACTGTGGGAACACGGTGCTGGGCTGTGTTATGTGTTGGGCCCAGAGGCGCCAACTTCTCTGGACAATTGAAGGGGCCTGACAAAGTCCTGATGTCACGCGTGGGTCCCTCTGAATATTGAGGGGGCCCAGCCCCTTAAAAAAAAAAGATTGGGGGTCCGTAGTGCCTCAGGCCCCAGAAGCCAGTGTCCTAGTTTGGGTCCAATCTGTCAGGGCTCTCATTCATCATTCTTCTCCTGGGTATCTTTACTAGAGGATTAGACAAATTCATGAAGGACATGGGTATGTTTAGCATAGGGAAAGAGAAGACTGAGAGGAGATATGATAGCCCTCTTTGAATATCTCAAGGGCTGTCCCATGGAAGATGGAGCAAGCTTGTTTTCTCCTGCCCTGGAGGGTAGGACTCGAACCCACAGCTTCGAGTTACAAGCTAGGAGATTCCGACTAAAGTCAGACAATATGAGCTGTTTGACAGTGGAATGGTCTCCCTCGGGAGGTGGTGGACTCTCCTTCCTGACGTGCAGCGTAAAATAATAATGCAGAGTTTTTAAGTGAAAGAATAAGAGCTTTACTGAGTTAAAATAAACTTCTTTATAAACAACATGGTTCCAAACCATTTGACTGAGATTACATACTGACTGTGCTCAAAACTGAGGCAGACCGACACGAACTGAAATCTTACAGAGAACACACAGAGAAAATGGCTGCTACTTATAAGGAGACTGAGACACATGTCAGAGTGACTCAACAGTTAGCAGCTGGCCTGAATAACTTTAGTAGGCCCAAATGATTGTGCAGTCCCAGCACTTCCCAGCCTGCTTTGCTGCTTCTGCTTTCATGTGTCTTTGTCACATGACACTTCCTTGGAGGTTTTTAAGCAGAGGTTGGGCGGCCACCTGCCATGGATGCTTTAGCTGAGATGCCAGCATTGCAGGGGGTTGGACTAGATGACCTTTGGTGTCACTTCCAACTCTCTGATTCTCTGATTCAATGGCTACCAATGGCTACTAGCCACAATGGCTATGTTCTCCCACTACTGATGGAGGCAGGATGCTGCAGGATAGCAGTGGCTGGGAATCACAACTGGGGAGAGCTCTGAGTTTCTGCTTGTGGGCTTCCCATAATGAGCCTGTGGTTGGCCAACCTGAGAGCAGGATGTTGGACTAGATGGACCTTTGGCCTGATCCAGCAGGGCTCTGCTTAGGCTCTTATTATATCTTCATGGCTCTGGTGAAGCAGATGCTCTACTGCCGAGCTCAAGTCCTCATAAGGAATGGGGGCACTATGTCGACATCCTTTCATTCTGCAAGAGACAGAGAGGGAGAGAATGGCGAAGCTGCAGAGGGAGAGAGAGAGAGGGAAAGACGTGAAGAAACAGGAATGTTTTATCAAGTGGTAATTTACTGGTGCCGGAAAATTGCCTTCCATTTCAAGTCCGCGGTTTCGGGGGAATTAAGTCGCTGCCTCCGTTTTAGTTTAATTGCTTTTAACGAAAGGGGGGAAGGAACAGAGCTGCCAAAAATGGGTTGGCAGCTTCTGCCTAACAGATTGGAGGGGGACACACACACACAAATTTGAAAAGGGGAGTGGAAGGGCCCATACCATATACTAGGGGTGTCAAATAAGCAACTGAGAAGAATCAAAGCTGTCTTATGCATGGCCTTTGGCTTGATATTGCTCTCTACCGTCCTACTCTCCAAAGTGGTACAGCCTTCCAACAGACGCATCATAGTGCTGATAATGCCAAGGCTGCAGGTTCGATCCGTGTATGGGACAGCTGTATAGTTTTGCGTTGCGGGGGGTTGGAATGGATGATCCTCAGGGTCCCTTCCAACTCTACAATTCTATGATTCTATGTAGGTTTGCTCTAGCTCTGTAGCTGTTGAGCTAACTCAAGCAACTCACTCATTTTATCTGATTTGTATTGATAAATATATTACATATATCTGCCAGTTTTGTGGATTTTAGCTGTGTTTTGTCCATCCTTTTACGATGGGCCACATCCCATTAAGTCCTTCTCAGAGATAGAGCCACCGAAATTAATGGACCTACATCTGTCATGCTCATCCATAAGAACGTATGAAAAGCCCTGCAGCTGAATCAGGCCAATGGTCCATCTAGTTCAACATCTTCTCACAGTGGCCGACGACATGCCCATTAGGATTGCAGTCTTATCTGATGGAGGATCTATTGTATATTATTTTTTTACCCTTAATGTTGTTGTATTAATATGCTGGGACCCTTGGGCCAAACACCATATAATCGTCATCATCATCATAAATATTAGTAGTAGTAGTAGTAACAACAATTACAATATTATTATTAGTAGTAGTAGTAGTAGTAGTAGTAACAACAATTAAAATATTAATATTAATAGTAGTAGTAATAATAGATATTATTAACAGTAACAATAATTACTAATAGTAATAAAGTTACCTAGGCAAAACCAGCTTTCTCTCTCTCCTGAAAAAAAACACCACCCAAATTCTGATGTTGCAGCAACAGCAGAACCTCCAATTAATGGGCTTTTTCTTTCCTTGGCACATTAAAGCTAATTTTCTCCTCCTCCCTGACTTGAGCCAAACCCACACCGCAGGAGCCAAAGATAACAATAAACACCCGCACTGAGTTTATTTTAGGCTAAGTCCGATAATCTTTCCTGCCAGCTTTGCAACTGGAGACCTCTCCCTTGCATGGCAGCAGCTAAACCCGGGGTGGGAGGTGGGGAACGCTCTTTAGGCCTCCTCGGTCGGTCCCCCCCAAAAAACTGTAGAGATGAAGGCAAAGAAAAACAAAGGTCGCTAAGCCCTCCCCAATGGCGCAGAAGAAAGTGATTCGGTAGGGCTAGGGGTGTGTGTATAGAGGGAGGTTGGAGAATTTTGCCAAACAGAAACGGGAGCAGAAATGGCCAATGTATACTTGTTCGTCCTACATCCGGAACGGAAGTCAATTGGGCGAACATGATCAGCAAATGATACATAATTGATTATGGTTCCCTGCCTCAACCCCACATTTGCATTGTGTTTTCTTTGCAATGAAATGAGCCGGGTGGAATAATGTCACAACCACGTTCCTGGGATAGCTCAGTTGATAGAGTGTGAGACTATCGGTTCGAGACACACTTTGGGCAAAAAAGATTCTTGCGTTGTGTGGGGTTGGACTAGATGACTCTTCTGACTCTACAGCCTTATGATTCTTATGTGATTACTTGGTGTTACGGATGTTATAGTTTTGTTACAGTGGACAAACGAGACGAATGGTGCCATTTTTGGTGAAAGGCTTAACTGGGGGAAAAGATTAAATGTTAAACTTAAGGTGGATACAACCCTGCAATTCTTGAATGTAAAGTGGTCTGGTGATGTTTAAAGTCAAAGACACAACACAAGAAAGCTTCTGTGTGTTATGAAATAGAGAGAAGGGGAGCAATGGAGGCGGTGGCCAAGGTCTCGTTGGATTTGTGACGGTGTTCTTTTTCTCCCTAGCCTTCGGCCAAAGGAGCGTTCCTCCGGGGATCTGGTTTGAACTTAACCACCGGGAGATTTACAGCATCTATATCTGGCATTTATCAGTTTTCGGCCAACGTCCACATTGGTGAGTGGGAACTCTTGCTGCTGGCAGATAACATGTCCTTTTGCCTTCGTTTCACAGCTGGTACGGTCTTGAAAAAAGAAGGTCAAATCTAACCCTACGGAAGCTGGTTCCTCTAACACAGGGACCTTATTTATGCCTGAGGGGCCAAATTTGCTTCTGGGCAACCTTCCAAGGGCCACATGCCAGAGGCAGAAGTGGGTGGGGCAATAAATGTTGATGTTAAATTTGCATCCAAGGCTAATTTCTGTGCACACATCTCTATATTCATTACATACCCTCCTTCCTTTTCTTTTTCTCCAAGACCACAGTGAGCTGAAAAGTAAACTACAGCTTCGAGCAAGAGACAACGTCCGGGTGCTGATCTGCATCGAATCCCTCTGTCATCGCAACACGTAAGTCACTGGGATGCTGCTGCAATACCATCTCAGGACACAGGTGGGGAACCTTTGGACCATTGTCCGAATCTGGTCTTCCAGCTCTCTGTGTCTGGCTCTCAGGACTCTCCCCAGGCCACACACCATCCCCAGCTAGGTCTCTCCCCAGCCCTGCTTTGTACCTTCCTTGAGCACCTTTGCGTGGCTGGAACATGTCCTTGAACTCTGAACTCATGCCTGCAAGAGAGGGGTGGGTGTTGAAACCAGCCTACTGCACAAAGGTCATTTTAAAATCCACTGCTCCGCCCACTTTTACCTCTAGCTCCGCCTACCACTGGCATGTGACCCCCAGAAGGGAATGCAGCCCTTGGAATGAAAAAGGGTCCCCCATCCTTGTTTCAGCATCTAGCATCTTTATGGCAGGCCTAATCTAAGGTTTCTTTCTCAATGGATAATTGAAGTAACAATAAGAACAACAACAATAGCAATATCCCAGCCATTCTTTCCTCCCTGAAATACACTTGAGTCTCAACTTATGCTTGTCAGAATAACACCAGCACATTATGAATAGGATTCAATAATAGGAGTCAAAAGGGAAATTGGAGGTCATTTTGCTCCACCCTCTGCTGGGCACAAGATCTTCAATGCTGGAGGCAACTAAGATAATGAGAAAAGCTCTGCTGGATGAGGCCAGTGGCCCATTGGGGTCAGGCATCCTGTTCTCTCAGTGTTCATCCAGATACCTACAGGAAACCCCACCAAAACAGGGCCCATGGAAATTAAGAACATAACTAAAGCCTGCTGGATCAGACCAAAAGCCCATCTAGTCTAACACCCTGCCAACCAAATGCTTCTTCTGGAAATCCTACAAGCAGGACCTGAGTGCAGCAGCAACTCTCCCTACTTGTGAATGCCAGCAAGTAGACATCTTGCTTCCAACAATGAAGGCAGAACATAGATATCAGGCTTAATAGCCTTCTTCTCCATGCTGCTTCCCTGACTAACCAGTTTCTGCATAAAAACCTTCAGTGAAGCAGAGCAAAGCACTCTGTTTCACCGCTCTTATCAGTGAGGCACTGCTCCTATCTTTTAGCCGAAATTGACTTTCCTGCCGTTTCCACCCCCCACGCTCCTTTGCGCTGGAGCGACAGAAAATGCACCTGCTCGATTTTCCTCAGGACAACCCTTCAATCCTCTCGTGGTCTCCCCTTCATCTTCTCTTCTCCAGGGTTCATGGCTTACCCTGGCCCACGGCAGCCATCTTTGTTTTGGATGGTTCTTTGGAAGTTGACTCATTCTGGAGCATTCGGGGGTCGGAATGGCTGCCGTGCACAAAAATATGCCAGCCTCGTGCATTCAGACCTGTCTCCCATGGCAACCATCCGCAGCTCTTCTGAAGGCCTGCAGCTTCTCAATTGAAAGGGCTGTGTCTCCTCAGTAGGCCTCGTTGGAAAAGCTTAGAGATCTGCAGTTCATTTGGCAGAGGGCAGTGGTGTTCCCTCAGCCCTTTCTAAAACACCCCCATGCTTTCCTTGCACAAGAACAGTGACGTAGCGTGGGGGGTGCAGGGGGGGCCAGCCGCACCGGGCGCAACATCTGGGGGGGGGCGCGCTTGCACTCGCAGCTCTCTGCCCCTACCTGGCTCACTCACTCTCTCTCACTGCAGTGCTGGCTGTGCGAATCCGATCCGAGCCGCTGGGTCGCCCCCCCACTGTGGAGGGGGTGGGTGCCAGGCGTGCGGTGCGGAGAGAGAGCGAGGGACTATCTGGGGGAGGGACAGTGCAGCGGCCGCCCAGCGCAGCGCTGAGCGCGGGAGAGAACCACACCAGACCAGCCCAGGCAGCAGCAAGAAGAAGCTGGCAGCGGCGGCAGGTTAGGGGTTAGGGGGCGCAAATTACTTGCCTTGCCCTGGGTGCTGACAACCCACGTTACGCCGCTGCACAAGAACGGCCATTTTGGGTCTTTTCTCTTTCCTGATTTGTTCTTTGTCCGCCACACTCGCCACAACTCTGTCAAAACAAAAGTGGGGAAAATGTCCTCTGAACGGGTCTCTGCTGGCAGCTCTTGAAACCCCACGGAAGCCAAAAAGTGGAGCTGGAAGAAAGGTTTGGGCACACGGCTGTGCCAAAGACCCCCCCTTCCTCTTCGTGACTCAGATGGAACCGATCTCGCTGTTAAAGTTCTAATTTAAACACTTTTATTGGAGGAACAGAGAAGAAGGTGTGGAATGCTGAAGAATTAAAAAAAAAACACCAGACCAGGCCTTGTTCATAGACTTCGTTGGCTCCCCCAAAAGACGCCATGGAGCTTGCAAGGAGTTGTTGTTATTAGTAGCAGTGGGTGCTGGGAGATGGCAGAAACCCCTTGAACCTGATAGTTTGGCAGATACCGCAGCAGGGAAGAACATAGAGTCAGCAGTAAATTGCATTCATAACACGAACACAAAATCTACCGCAAACCAGGAGCTTAATACATCAACGCAGCCAGTTGATGTTTTCCATGGGGAAAATCTGGGTGAACAGATACGTTTTAAGCAAGGGCCAAAATGCCTAATTAGGGAAGAGAGGATGTGTCCCATTTCGTTTTCTCATTTTTCCAGCCTTACCGTCAGTTCTCCACATTTCCTCTTGCCTTTTTAAAAGAAGCCCCGCATGAAAATTCATCTGCTGTTTTGTGAGAATTTCTCCTAATGTATCCCTTTTCGTATGCAGCTTTGCCAAATACACAGATTTTTGTTTTGCAAGCCATTTCCCCATATATAATGCATATTTGTATACCATGTTCCCTTATATGCACTTCAATGCACAGTTCCACCAAGTTTATTTTCATTTTTCGCATTTCGATCCCACAAGGAACTTGAGGTGGTGTGTACATGGTTCCCTTCTTCCTCCCCATTTTGTCCTCACAACAACCATGTGAGGTAGGTTAGGCGGAGAGGCTGCTCCAGGCAGAAGGCCACCCCGTGAGTTTCATGGCTGCTTGGGGATTTGAGCCCTGGTCTCCCAGGTCCTAGTCCAACACTCCAGTCACTGGACCACACTGGTGTGAAGATAAACACTAGCTTAGTTCTTTAAAAAGTAAATTTTATTGTTTATAGCCCAGTGGCCCATCACAATACAGTATGAGCAGAAATCACACAGCTACAAAACTAAAGACATTGCATGCCACCAGACCAGGACAAATCTACAATGTCCAAAATTTAGGAATGTTCCTTCTAGTCAGCATCCCTGGGCATTGGCACTTGCACAAACCAGAAAAGTTGCTCTTACCTTTCTTGTGCTAGTACAAATAGTGTCACCCTATAGCTGATGCACATTTCGACGTCTGCCAAAACCATTTAATTTTCGAATCATCTGGATGACCTTCAAAGGCGATCTGAAAAGGGGAGACTAATTTAGCTCTGGGTGAATCATACAATGGGCAATATGAAACATAATGTAAAAGATGCTCAGTAGACCCTCTGGGGTTTCAGATGTGAATATTTCCCGGCCCTATCAGGAGATGTTGGACCGATGGCCTACCCACCAAGCTCTTCTTCAGCTTTGGAGCAATTGGCCATGCTTGTAAAGGCTACTCCTGTTGCTGAAACAGAGGCGAAAGAGAGCCTCTGGCAAGTCAGGGGGCTGTTGCTCTTGGACCGTCTCTGGATAGGGGTGGATTCAGGTGAATGTTGGAGTTGGTTTTTGGCATGGCGGCTGTGGAAACTGGGAACAGTGGAGTGAGGCGATGGTTTCCGTTCCCTCGGGTTGCCTCACCTCTTATGAAACATGACGAGGCCAGGACATCAGCTGGCTCGGGGCATGCCTCTACCACCTGCCCAACCTGGCAGTGCCCCTTTATTAGGGCTTTGCTTGCACCTGCAGGGTGGGGCAACCTGCCTCCGGAGGGCATGAGACCTGTTGCAATGTCGGTAGGAGAGCAAGCCCAAACGAGCCATCAGCTGGCAAAACTGCTGAGAGCGAAGAGCATGTCATAAACATGGGGGTTGTAGCCAACGTCGGCCCTACTCAGAGTAGATCCATTGAAATGAACTGGCGCGGCTAATTTAGGGGTTGCAGCCAACTTTAATCCTCCTCAGACTAGACCTTTTCTGTTGTACCCAACTACACCCTCCTCAGAGTAGACCCTAAGTTGGCTCTGGTCATTAATTTCAATGGACGCGTGTCTGACATTATTAAGGGTCATGTCTAACTTAGGATCACATTTAACTTAGGTTCGTTCATTTCAACAGGTATGCTCTGAGCAGAACTTATTTGGCTATAACCCATCATTTTTTTACTTGGTTAGTCATCTGCCTTAGAACCCAGGGATGGATGGAAGAAATTTAAATTAATGTGTTTGTTGCTGAAAGATCTCCATTTTGTTTTGCTCCACTTCCTCCAAATTATCTTACAAAACCGACTGTGTGGGGAACCTCTGACCCTCCAGATGTTGCTGAACTACAACTTCCAGGAGGCGTGGCCAACGGCCAGAGGGATAAGGAGAGTTGTAGTTCAGCAAAGGTACAGGGCCAAAGGTTCCCCACACAGTCATTTTTTCCCAAGGTAATTTGGAGGAAGTTGAACAAAACTTTAAAATAGCCCATTCCTATGCATATACAGTGGTACCTCGGGTTAAGTACTTAATTTGTTCTGGAGGTCCACTTTAGCTAATGGGACCTCCCGCTGCCGCCGCGCCGCCGGAGGACGATTTCTGTTCTCATCCTGAAGTAAAGTTCTTAAACCGAGGTAATATTTCTGGGTTAGCGGAGTCTGTAACCTGAAGCGTATGTAACCTGAGGTACCACTTTACAACCGGAAGCAAACTGGTACTGTGTTCAGTGGGGCTTCCTCATGGGTAAAGGTGCAGAGTAAAGTTAGGGCCAGCTTGCTAATACACCTGGCTTTGCAAGCCGGTGGAAATCACAGAGGAAACAGTGAGAGCACACTGCAATTGGAGGGGCAACCCAAATGATCAAGGAGATGGAACAACTCCCCTATGAGGAAACGTTGACGCATTTGGATTTTTTTTTTTTTAAGTTTAGAGGAAAGGCAACTAAAAGGTGACATGGCAGAAGTTTATAAATTTATGCTCGGCATGCAGAAAGGGGACAGGGGAAAGTGTTTCCTCCTTCTCTCATAACGCTGGAACTCGTGGACATCCCAAGAAAAACTGAATGTTGGAAGCTTTGGGACAGAGGAAAGGAAGAGCTTCTTCAGGCAGTACATAGGTAACCTGCGGAACTCACTTCCACAGGAGGAAGTGGGGACCGCTAACTTGGGTGCTTGAAAAGAGGACTGGACAAATTCTAGGAGGTTGAGGCTACGAATGGCTACTGGCCTTGATGATTATGCTCTGCCTCCGTGGTCAAAGGCAAAAAATGCCAATTTCTGGAAATGGCAGAAGGAGAGAGTGCTCTTCTTTTTCAGGGCCTACTTGCAGGCATCTGGCTGGCCACTGTGAGAATAAATGGACTATATGGGCCATTGGCCTGATCCTGCAGGCTCTTCTTATGTCCTTATAAATGATGGAGATCTTGCGGAATTTGAGCTTGCGATACCCCACTTCTCAGCCACCATGCTATGCCAAGCTATGACTCTGGTCTGTGAACATCTATCTCCCTTTCTTTTGCACCTCGTAGGTCTTTGGAAGTTATTGCTGGTCTGGAAAGCAACAGCAAGATCTTCACCGTTTATGTCCACGGATTGCTGCAGCTGCAGGTATAAGGAGGCTGTAGAGCTGGTGGTAATGTAGCCTATAAAGAGAACCAGTGAATTGACACGGGTGGCACTGTGGGTTAAACCAAAGAGCCTAGGACTTGCTGATCAGAAGGTTGGCGGTTCGAATCCCCACAACAGGGTGAGCTCCCGTTGCTCGGTCCCTGCTCCTGCCAACCTAGCAATTCAAAAGCACGTCAAAGTGCAAGTAGATAAATAGGTACCACTCTGGTGGGAAGGTAAAAGGCGTTTCCGTGCGCTGCTCTGGTTCACCAGAAGTGGCTTAGTCATGCTGGCCACATGACCCGGAAGCTGTACTTTACAGCCAGTAAAGCGAGATGAGCACTGCAACCCCAGAGTTGGCCACATCCTTTTACCTTTACCTTTTAGAGCTGGCGGTAATGTAGCCTATAAAGAGCAGCAGTGAATTGAGACAGACTCCCGCCCCTGGGGCCACCATTTTTATGCAACAGGTTCGGCAGGTGGGAAGAACCATAGCTCAGTGGTAGGGCATCTGCTCTGCATGCAGAAGGTTCAATCTCCGGCATCTCCATTATTAGGTTTTATTTTGTCTCAGGGCAGATTACAATTAAAATTCTGAAAACGCTGTAAAACAGCTTCAAATTATAGAAATAAGATGGGTCAAGTGTCGAAAGCCAAGGCGTGCTTTGTCATGGAGAGGAGGGAGCCCCACAGCCTTCCACAGAGAAGGCCCTTTCCTGGTCTGCCACCTCCACCAACTCCTGTGGGTGGCAGAACAAGCAAGAAGGCCTCCTCTGCTGATTTCAGCACCCAAGAAGGTCTGTAGGGAAGGAGCAGGTCTTTTGGGTAGTTCAGCCCTGAATAGTTCAGGGCAGTGCTCCCCAAACTTGGGTCTCCAGCTGGTTTTGGACTACAATTCCCATCATTCCCCCTGCCAGCTAGGTAGGGATGATGGGAGTTGTAGTCCAAAAAGAGCTGGGGACCCAAGTTTGGGAAACACTGGCTTTGAACGCTAATGGGAGAACCTTCAATCGGACCTGGAAACAAACCGGCAACCCCCGGGCTTGTGGTTCTCTTGTAGCTTTGTACATTGGCTCCCAGTATGTTTCCGAGCACAATTCAAAGTGTTGGTGCTGACCTTTAAAGCCCTAAACGGCCTCCGTCCAGTATACCTGAAGGAGCGTCTCCACCTCCATCATTCTGCCCGGACACTAAGGTCTAGCGTCGAGGGCCTTCTGGCAGTTCCCTCACTGTGAGAAGCCAAGTTACAGGGAACCAGGCAGAGGGTCTTCTTGGTAGTGGCACCCGCCCTGTGGAACGCCCTCCCACCAGATGTCAAAGAGAACAACAACTACCAGACTTTTAGAAGACATCTGAAGGCAGTCCTCTTTTAATGTTTAACAGACTACTGTATTTTAATACTTTGTTGGAAGCCGCCCAGAGTGGCTGGGGAAACACAGCCAGATGGGCAGGGTATAAATAATAAATTCTTATTCTTATTTCTTCGTCTCTTCCCTTGTGGTGCAGCCTGGACAATACACTTCCATCTTTGTCGACAACAGCGCCGGTGCCCCTGTCACCATTCAGAACGGATCTGATTTCATGGGGATGCTGGTGGGAGTCTAATCCCGGATGACCCTCGACGCAGGGGGGCAGGGGGATGAAGATGCAGCCGAGGACCTGCCCGTCCGTACTTTGCCACCTCTGTCCCAGGGGATCGCCTTCTCTTTGCCGTTAGGCTTCTCCAGCTGAGTGACGCAAACAATACTTTCCCTTCTTCCTGCGGCATAGCAAGAATTCAAGAAGAAGACAAAAATCACGGGAGGAGAACAGTTCTTGCCACTGAACGTAAAAGACCAGATCTATTTCGTTCCCAGTACAATATATTCACAGGACACCTTCACCTCCTCAACGTCGGCTCTGAGATCCAAAACTTTGCTTTTGCTTCGGGATACAGCGTTTTGTTTTTGAAAAGACCAACCTTCCAAGGTCATCTAACTCTCATCTGAACTGGGGGGGGGGCTTGGTGCACTGTGGGTAAGTGGGTCTCTGAAGGCATAAGAAAAACAAAGGTGGCTCCAAAGCAGAGCACCTGCTTTGTGTGTAGAAGGTCCTTAGTCCAGCCCCCAGCATGATTTGAGAAACAGCAGACTCCCTTCTGAAAGGATTCCTGTTTTCTGATTCCACCCTACCTAATTGGTTTCCTTTTTTTTAAAAAAAAAAGGCCTAAAAAGCTCCTTGCAATTTAATGTCGAACCATTTTTTAATCAGCCTTCCCGTTGCAGATGCAAAAGCGTGTCCCACAAAAAATGGATGAAGAGCAACTAAGTCCCTTGGACCAGTTACTCTCTCTGGACATCAATTGGTGGTGCAGGTTTTTTTAAAATCTGTTCCTGGCAGGGAACCTATGCCGGCCCCTCCTGTGAACCACTTAGACCTTCCTAAAGGAAGCAAAGGATCCAGCTATATGGTTGTAGCCTATGATGTCCCACTCAAAACAGACCCATTGAAATGAATGGACCGAAGCATCCCCTTACTGTCAATGAGTCTACTCTGAGTCCAACTAGCATTGGACACAACCCAAAACAAATGGAATAGCTGCAAAGTTATTCTAACAGGTGGGTTGTGAGTCGCAGGAAAAACTGGTGAAGGTGAGGGGAGTCCCCATTTTCAGAATGGAGTTTCATCCATGCATCCTTCAAATTCTCCATCTTCACCACATCCCTGAATTTTGTTGACATTCCAGCCCTGCTTTCAAGTGATCGTTGTCGGCTTGTGTGTTTGTGTGTATGTGTGTTTGCGTGCTGGCTCTGGCTGAGTTGAAAAACAGTTTAATAATTATTATAATTGAGAAGAGAACTGTATATTATTTAAATTATCTGTGCTTGACCGCAAGTGCCCAGCCTCACTATATACAAAGGCCGAGGAAGGCAAGTCTGGAGCTATTAGTAATTGGTGTGATGTCGCCAGAGTGATTTCTGACGGGATTTTGCCGCTCCGGGGGGAAAGAGAAGGGGGACATGTTCTCACCAAGCACAGCCTCCCGAAGAGACAGAAAGGATGTGTTTGGGCTCAAGCATCGTCACGGCAGCTGGCAGATTTCTGCTAATTTCTTTCCAGAGACTTTGACATGCAACTGTGGACTTAACCATCAACACCCAGCCTGCACCTTCAAAGGTTCCCCCACCCCGACTGTTTAAGAATCACCCCCGGGCCTTTTGTTGCGTTTCAAAGTAACCCCATTAGGGCAGGACAAAGTGTTACAAATCCATTTCCCCCCTCTGCATCCATATGATGAGCTCTCATTCGTCTCCTAACCTCGTTGATACACTTCTCTGCCCTCCCTGTGTGGGAAGCAGGTAGTGATTTAAACAGTCCACACCTGCCCATTTTGAGCAGGGCAGGATCCTGCTGGATAGCTCACTTGGTTAGAGCATGGTGCTGTTAACACCACGTTCATGGGTTCAATCCCCATAAGGGGCAGCTCAGGGTCCCTTCCAACTCTATGATTCTATGAGATGTCAGCAGTGGGCAGGGATGGATTTAGCAGCCTGGTACTGACAGGAGAGATGTCCAGCAGGGGAGCTGTCCAGCAACGACCTAATGCTGGTTCAGCAAAGCTTTTACATTAGCCAACAGACTGGGCGAGACGGGGTGTGTGTGTGTGTGTGTTATAGCAGGCCAGCTTTTCCTGCCTCTTCCTGGCTTCTCAGCAGGGCCCTGTTCCCGGAACGTAAACTTGTGTTTGCCTCCTCTGAAGTAGGGAGAGAGAAATTTGGTTCGTTTTACATTTGATGTGCACCTACCTGGTTTGCACTTCCCAAAACAACATGTAAAATCATGGCTATCCTTTTAAAATCTCTGAATTTTGTGGTGTGGTTCTCGAACCAAAGAAAAAAGAAAAATTGCATGTATTGGGGGACATCTGCGTTCAGCAAAATAGCATACCAAAAATATATAAAGGTAAAGGGACCCCTGACCATTAGGTCTAGTCGTGGACGACTCTGGGGTTGCGGGTCTTATCTTACTTTACTGGCCGAGGGAGCTGGCGTACAGCTTCCGGGTTATGTGGTCAGCATGACTGAGCTGCTTCTGGCGAAACCAGAGCAGCACACGGAAACACCATTTACCTTCCCGCCAGAGTACCTATTTATCTACTTGCACTTTGACGTGCTTTCGAACTGCTAGGTTAGCAGGAGCAGGGACCGAGCAACGGGATTCGTGGGGATTCGAACTGCCGACCTTCTGATCGGCAAGTCCTAGGCTCTGTGGTTTAACCCACAGCACCACCCGCGTCCCACCAAAAATATATATGGGTGAATTAAAGAACACGCCCGCTACAACACAAACGAGTCTTTGAGAAGACTTTTTAAAAATGCAGAAATGGACCACTTGAGAATGGGGAAATGAGAAATGAAAATGGAAAGATTTGTCCACCCCAGTTCCCAAGGAGGGATGAAGGAAAGGACGCCTGCTAAACACACACTGCATCTCCAATGATGGGGTTTGGCGCAGACTCGTTGCTTCTGCTTGTTCAGTCTCAGGAGGGTCATGAAAAGGATCTGCAGCTAGGTGGGGAGTCCCAACAGAAAGAACACTGGGTTCCTTCATGTTTCAGCCCGCTAGGTGAAGGCATCACCTGAGGTGGTGGCCTCAGAATGGGGTCATGGGAAATGTAATTCCCTCTGATCCCAGTCTGTGCTAAGAGCCATGGTAAGGACTGGATTTCCCTCTTCTTTGCAGGAGGACCTATCCTGCTCAGGGGCCAGGCAACGAACACAGAGCATCGTGACCATTGACCATGGGGACATGGAGCTGCCAATTTGGGCAATGGCTTCTTTTATCTTGCAACATTTAGTCCTGCCCTAGATCTTTTACCATGCGAAACATTTCCTGCAAGCTGGGTGATTTATTTCAATTTTAATGTTAAATAAGAGTGGGGTGCATGTGTGTCAAGAAACGGGGAGAGGGAGATTATTTCAAGCAAGCGCAACCCTTCTAGTAGCGCCTCTTGCCTTTATCGTCTTATGTTTTAATAAGATATATTAATAAATCTGTATATTTAGTCACCTTGTATACACAGCAGCCCTCGGGGCACGCATTTAAAGCTGTAAACATATCATTGCACACTGGAGGGGCTGCCAAGCAGCCTGGCATGGGATCGGCAGGCTGGCGGGGAGAGTGTTGACTTATTTATGGAGCTGGCTTGGCATTGACTGTGATGAAAACTTGTGAAGGATAACGTGGTGCAAACAGTCTCTCTACTGCACTGTTTTCAGTCTGGCTTAAAAGCTCTAGGTTGCATCCGGTGCTAGTTCTGCTCAGAGTAAACCCATTGGAGTTAATAGACATGGCTAACTTGAGTCAATTGCATTCAATGGCTTTACACTGTTCAGAAGAGAGAATTCAGCTCTTCACTTTTCTCATACAATCCTAATGGATCGTCTTCTATGTTAGTCCAACTCGGAGTAGACTCACTGGGCCTTATCCAATGCAGCAGCTCTGCTGGTACACAGGATTTCTATGTGCAAAATGGATCTTCCTCTCTCTTCCCTCCCCCATACCCTCTAAATTAGCTCTGAAAGTTTGGGGGACCCACCAGAGCAGATTTATTTGGGGGTGCTTAACTAGGTGGAGAGGAAACAGAAATATTGTTGCACCAGCAGAACCCCACTGGGTTCATCAGTTTCATTGGATGGTATTCAATGCTAGTCCTGCTAAGAGTAGACCCACTGAAGTTAATGGGCATGACTAACTTAGATTTGTTCATTTCAGTGAAGGACTTAGTTGAATATAGCCCTGTGGGTGGTAATTAACCAAATGTAACAGTCGGCCTGTTGAAACTAATGTAGCTAACTGGCTAAAATTTTTTAGTAGGTCTATTCAGTGGGTCTATTGAATGCCACCCAGTGGGTCAACTCAGAGTAGGATTTTGTTGGATACAAACCAAAAGGACTGCAATATTTAAAATTGGGAATTTCTTACCCAGGATTGCACAAGAATTCTAAGAAATCAAGGCAGTTTAGAAAAGTTCAGTCCACCATCTTGATTCAAAATGGCGCCCACTTGTACCCAAGCACAAACCTGCTCCTTGATCTCAGGAACCATAATGAAAAATTTGGTTACGATGACTTTAGAGGTGTCCAAATGCATCATGAACAGACAAACAACTTTCCCAAATCCGTAACTAGACTAGCAACCTATTACCCAGCGTTGCTTGGGAATTCTAAGAAACCCAAATGTCAGTACAGTTTTGAAATCACTTGTTAAAATGCAGTGCAGCTTACAAAGCTTGGCTGTGCCATTTTGATTCAGAGCGGCTTCCAATCCTAAGCGGAAACCAAAACCTGCTCCTCAAACTCAGGAACTGTTATGGGAAATTTAGCGATGACATCAGTGCATCCACATCAGTGCCATTTTGAGAAGTCCAGCCCGCCATCTTGATTCAAGACGCCATCTAATTCTATCCAAACATAGATGAAAGCCGCCTTCTTGATTTCAGCAACCGCGACGCCAAATTTGTGACGACATCTTTAGAGAAAACGGGCAGACCGACTTTCCCAAATATCCAAGATAACAGAAGAGTAAGACAGTGGTTAGTATAAGGAGTCTGGTGCCTTCCAAGTATTGTTGGACTCCATCTCCCATCAGCCCCAGCCAGCATGACCACCAGCCAGGGATGTTGGGAGCTGTAGGCAGGTAACATCTGGCGGGTTCCTCAGCCCTGGAGAGCAAGACTCAGTTGCTCTCTCACTTCCTTTCATCCTGTGTTTCCAGCAAACCATGGTTTGCTTAATGATAGTGTAGAACAACACTGGTTAACCCTAACCATACCCCTTTCCATTGGTACACACACCTGAAAATAAAGGGTGCCCACCACACTAAATAAATGGCACCTTCAAAAACTGATCCTTGGAATGGAGCCTTTGGGGAAATAAAAAATGGGAACCCAATGGAGCTTCAAGAGCTCTGATAAGTTCCACCCCTCAACCCATGGGAAGGACTGCAGCTCAGTGGCAGAGCATCCCTGTTTGAACCCCTGGCATCTCCAGGTAAGGCTGTGTGATACCCCTGCTGGAAAACCCGGAGAGCCGCTGCCAGTCAGTGCAGACAATACTGAGGTAGGCAGACCAATAGCCTGCCTTAATGTGACAGCTTCCTATAAATTTGAGGGAGGGATGTGGGTCGGAGGCAGAGCTTTTGCTTTGCATGCAGAAGGTAACAGGTTCTCTCCAGGGCTGGGGAGAGACTCTGGTCCTGAAATCCTGAAGAACTGCTGCAGGTCAGTGCAAACCAGGTGTGGGGGAAACCTGTAGCTCTTCAGATGCTGACAGACTACAACTCCCATCATGCCTGCCCATTGTCCACGCTTGCTGGGACTGATGGGAGTTGTAGTTCCACAGCATCTGGAGGGCCAAAGTTTCCCCACACTTAGTGTAGAGATGACGCTGAGCTCAAAAGGCCAACGTTCCCATATTTTCCGAAACAAATCTCCCTGAAAACAGCTGAAACACCCTCCTCCTCATATATTGCAAATGGGAACGTGTGTGAGAGAACTTTTTGACTCAGCCCTAAGGGGAAGTAAACAGCTGTGGATTTTATAGGTGTTGCTGGACACCTGTCGTCCATAGGCCCCAGCTTTTATTACGATGGTGATTTATTATGATTTATTCAATTTATATTCCGCCCTTTATCAAAAGATCATAGGGCAGTGTACAACATTAAGAATGTATTTTACTGCACATAATGGATTTTAGGATTTTATATCCTGGTTTACCACTACCCGAAGGAGTCTCAAAGCGGCTAACATTCTCCTTTCCCTTCCTCCCCCACAACAAACACTCTGTGAGGTGAGTGGGGCTGAGAGACTTCAGAGAAGCGTGACTAGCCCAAGGTCACCCAGCAGCTGCATGTGGAGGAGCAGGGAATCGAACCTGGTTCACCAGATTACGAGTCCACTGCTCTTAACTACTACACCACACTGGACATAAAACAAAGCATAGTAATAGTCAGAATAATAATAATAATAATAATAATAATAATAATAATAATAGAATCACCACGACAGTCCCCTGCATCACCTTTAACAGGCTATATATTATTTAATGGCTGATGGTTTGGGTAAAGAGAAATGTTTTTGCCTGGCGCCTTAAGGCATGTAATGTTGGCACCAGGTGAGCTGCTCTGGGGAGAGCATTCCACAATTAGGGAGCCACCACAGAAAAGGCCCGTTCTCGTGTTGTCACCTTCCAAACCTCTTTGGCAATGAACATAGAGAAGGGACTCAGAATACAAGCGGTTGTCAACATTGGTTTGTATGGGAAAAGGCGGTCCTTATGGTATTGAGGTCCTGAGTCATGTAGTGTCCATGTCTATGCATTGAAACTAGAGAGAAATTCGTTTTTCCCTGCAATATCTTAACTCCAGGAGATCTCAAGGGAAGGGAGGGTGAGAACAGGGCAGGCGTCTCTGGTGTCTGCGTGTGGCTGCCCCATGTTGCAGTCCATAGGACTGCAAGTGGCAACCTTCTCAGAACAGAACCTTCCGGAACTATTTTCAAGAACATTGGGGGATGGTCCACTTCTCTTCATGGGGAGTGGGTAACTTCTTTTGACGCAATTGGGTCAAATGTTTCCAGTTTCTTTTTATATTACCGTAAGTTGCTAAGGATGGAGACAGGTGTACCTCACAAGGGAAGGCATTCCACAACTAGGGAGCCACCACTGAAAAGGCCCTGTCAGAGGTCAGTGGCAACTGGGCAACTCCCGGTTTTCCTTACATCTCCATGTGCAAAAGGATTAAAGACTTATTCTAAAATAACTGTGCTTTGCATGCAGAAGGCTCCCAGATTTAAGCCTCAGTCTCTTCAGTTGGAAGGATGGGGGAATAAGTGGCAGTAAATATCCTTGTCTCAAACTGTGGCGAGTTGCTGCCAGTCAGAGTAGACAATACTAAGTTAGATGAATCAATGGTCTGACTTGGAGTAAGGCAGCCTCCCACATTAAAATCCTAAGTGAACTGATGAGGAAATGCCTCCCAGTGAACTGTAGTTCAGCACTCTTAATAAACTACAGTTCCCAGGATTCCTTTCATGCTTAATTGTAGGGATCATTTCAGTTCACATTTAAACTTTCCAACCAAAACAGCCATCCATTGACATTTATGCTCTTCTGGATTTTGCAGTGCAGTTTTCCAGTCAAGCATTGAGTGCAAAAGAATCATATGCTAAAGTGTGTACACCCACCCCCTATATTATGGAAAATAACCTACAAAAATGCATCATACTAGGGGGAAATACTTTGCATGCATATATATATATATACACACACAGTGGTACCTCTGGTTACGTACTTAATTCATTCTGGAGGTCTGTTCTTAACCTGAAACTGTTCTTAACCTGAAGCACCACTTTAGCTAATGGGGCCTCCTGCTGCTGCCACACGATTTCTGTTCTCATCCTGAAGCAAAGTTCTTAACCCAAGGTACTATTTCTGGGTTAGCGGAGTCTGTAACCTGAAGCGTATGTAACCTGAAGCGTATGTAACCTGAGGTACCACTATATATATATATATATATATATATATATATATATATATAATTCAGGAGCACTTTAAAAATGCAAACCTCAACACTGATGTGAAAATATGAAGAACTGAGCTTAAGAATGAAAGAATTAGAAACTGAAATTGACAAATTTGCCCACCCCTGGGTTGCAGCCCACTGACGTCTTTTAAAAGCATCCTGCTTAGGACTTGGAAGACAACTTTCTTAACGAAAACCAGTGTAACATATAAATTGCAAACTGATCCAGGAATGTGGGGATCTGAATTAACATTGGGGGAAAACGAGAAACTGAAATGGATGGATTTGCCCAGCCTTAATACTTTAGAGGTGGGACGCGGGTGGCGCTGTGGGTTAAGCCACAAAGCCTAGGACTTGTTGATCAGCAGGTCGGCGGTTCGAATCCCCGCGACGGGGTGAGCTCCCATTGCTCGGTCCCAGCTCCTGCCAACCTAGCAGTTCAAAAGCATGTCAAAGTGCAAGTAGATAAATAGGTACTGCTCTAGTGGGATGGTAAATGGTGTTTCCGTGCGCTGCTCTGGTTCACCAGAAGCAGCTTAGTCATGCTGGCCAGATGACCCGGAAGCTGTCTGCAGACAAACGCCGGCTCCCTCAGCCTATAGAATGAGATGAGACCCACAACCCCAGAGTCGTCACGACTGGACCTAACGGTCAGGGGTACCCTTACCTGACCTCCCCTATACAGACAGTCTCTCTCTCTCTCTCTCTCTCTCACACACACACACACACACACACACCAGACAAACTCATGTGCCACACCTCAAACAGACTGTCAAAGGAAACATAAACACTCACACACACACGAGAGAGGTGTGTCAACTCTCCAAGGATATCGATTGCGTAAGTGGAGGAATGGTTTCATGGGGTGTGGCCCCAGGCACATCCAGACATGGGAATCCTCTTCGCCAAATTTGGCTCCTTCTTGGCGCAGTGCCCTATCAGGGGCAGCTACTGTTTAGAGTCTCAGCCCATCCCTAACACCCTCCATTCTACTTCTACTTCCCCCTTGCTGAGGGCACTTGCCCGCAGGTCCTTCTGGCAGCCTTCCTGGAAGCATCTGATTGGCAAACCGAATGCTGGAGTAGACATGCCTTCGGCCAGATCCACCGTCACCTTTGGAAGCTGTGTGCCTCTCCATTCCCAGCCCCTGGGAATCACAACTGGGGACAGTCGCTGTTGCACCCAGGTTCTGATTGCCAATTCCCTACAGGCATCTGATTGGACACTGTGAGAACAGGACGCTAGATTAAATGGGCACTGGGCCTGATCCACCAGGGATCTTCTAAGGTGCTTATTTGTAACCCACTTGTCTTTAAAGGCCAGGAGATGCTGCTCTTTGTTACCATTAAAGGTAGGTGAAAGATGACTTTGAAAAGAGGGTTGGAGGACAAACCCATAGAGGAGAAATCTATCTACTAGTGTATATTGTTATAGGGGTTTTTTTTTGGGGGGGAGGGGAAATCCCCCTAAACCCTAGAAATTAATAAATGGTAGGATTTTGATTCTTTGGGATGTGAAGGGAGAAATACAAGCTCCTGAGGGATTCCTGAGCTAGCCAATGCAAAATGATCTGGACAAACTGGAGCCATTAAAAAACAATACAGGGCCGTTGTCCTCCCTCCATTGCCCTGAGGTGTAACAGAGACTGGGGGTTTGAAAGGTTGCCAGGGTAACTGGGTGTGAGGTGACAGGAAAAGAGAGCTTTTAGCAGGGCGTTCTGGGAAGAAGAAAGACCGGGATCCATCTTGGGCAGGCTGGCTGAAGGCTGGCTGCATTGCTGCGGGGGACAAGCCCCTCTTGAAATGACCATGCTTTGAGATCCCCCATGGAGGCAGAAGGCGTAAATAGGGGAATAATCCGTATTTCTTAAAGCTACGACAGTCTCCGCTGTGTCTCAGTTCTCCAAAGGAACACAGACCCTGGGTGAGTGCCTGGAACCCCCAGGAATCTTGCGGAGAATGGGGTTGGGAGTGGCACACAACTTTTGTGACAATATTATCCTGGAGGATGAGGCTATCAATAGCTGCTTCTGGACACTGGTTTCTGGAAACCACAGGAGGGGAGAGGGCTCTTGTGCTCAGGTATTGCTTGAGGATTTCCACTGGCCTGAACCAGCAGGGCTCTTCTTATTCCTTTATTTCAGGCATAGGCAAACTCACCCCTCCAGATGTTTTGGGACTACAACTCCCATCATCCCTAGCTAACAGGACCAGTGGCCAGGGATGATGGGAGTTGCAGCCCCAAAATATCTGGAGGGCCGCGTTTGCCTGTGCCTGCCTTATTTCCTACAAAGGGTTAAGCGCTCTGCCACTCGCATCTACATCCCCTGAGCTTTTTCATCTGTCTTGGTCGAGGGAATGCTGTGAGCCGCCCGCTAATCCAACGTAAATACCCAAGGAGTCAGTCTGGAGCGTGGCATCAAAATCATTTACAAAAACCTGAAATCTGAAGAGGGCTTAGAAAAAAGAAAGAAAAGAAAAGAAAAGAAAAACCCCATAACCTGTCAAGTCCCTGCCAGGGAAAATATTCAAAGGCCGCAGGAGACCGGAGCCACAGAGCTGTCTGGGTGCCAGAGGGATTGGCCACATGAGCGAGGAGAGATGGCGGGGGCAGATACCCAGTCTCTCCCAGCTCGGGCCGCTTGCATCTCGTGCCCCGATGCAAGCTGGCACCTATTTGGAGGAAGCTGCGTTGGCTTGGAGGGGGCTTACTCACAAGTAAACATGCTCGGAATGAGGTCACGTAGGACAAGCCATCCGTTAAGCGTGTTTCTTGAGAGGTTGAGGGCCCTTCTCCCCCACGTTTTGCGGAACAAAGTGGTGATATTCCGAGCTGCCTCTTTATCATCCATCGCAATTAATGAATTAATTGCCTTCTAAACCAGTGTCTCAATGCAATTTACAGAGTATAAAACAACAAATACATTCAAAACAAGAGCAACACCCTAATAAGTGGACACGTGTGGTAAAGACTCCCGCTGTGAAAGCGTGTGGCGACAAAAATATCTTCAGTTGTTTCCAGAAAGCCGAGAAAGTGGGCTCTTGTCAGATCTCAACAGGGATGCTGTTCCAGGGAACAGGGGCTGCCACAATGAAGGCCCTGTTCTGAGTCACTGCAGAGCAGGCTGGTGACATCTTTGGAACTTGGAGGAGAACCTCTCCCACAGACTACAGCAATCCACTGGGAACACAAGGGATAAAGAGGTCTCTTAAGTATTAGGTAAAGGTAAAGGGACCCCTGACCATTAGGTCCAGTCGTGGCCGACTCTGGGGTTGCGGCGCTCATCTCGCTTTACTGGCCAAGGGAGCCGGCGTACAGCTTCCAGGTCATGTGGCCAGCATGACTAAGCCGCTTCTGGCGAACCAGAGCAGCACACGGAAACGCCATTTACCGTCCCACTGGAGCAGTACCTATTTATCTACTTGCACTTTGACGTGCTTTTGAACTGCTAGATTGGCAGCAGCAGGGACCAAGAAACGGGAGCTCGCCCCATTGCGGGGATATGAACTGCCGAACTTCTGATCGGCAAGTCCTAGGCTCTGTGGTTTAACCCACAGCGCCACCCACATCCCTTAAGAGAAGTAATAGTTATGCTCTATTCTGCCTTCGTTAGACCACACCTGAAGTGCTGTGTCCAGTTTTGGTCACCACAATTTAAGGAGGAGATTGACAAGTTTGGATGTGTGCAGAAGAGGATGACTAAGACGATCAAGGGTCTGGAAACCAAGCTTTATGAGGAATGGTTGAAGGAGCTAGGTATGTTTAGCCTGGAAAAGAGAAGACTGAGAGGAGCTATGATAGCCATCTTCAAATATCTCAAGGGCCGTCCCATGGAAGAGGGAACAAACTTGTTTCCTTCTGCTCTGGAAGGTAGGACTCGAACCCATGGCTTCGAGTTACAAGAAAGGAGATTCCGACTAAACACCAGAAAGAACTTTCTGACAGTAAGAGCTGTTCAACAGTGGAACAGTCTCCCTTGGGAGGTTGTGGACTCTCCTTCCATGGAGGTTTTTAAGCAGAGGTTGGATGGCCATCTGTCATGGATGCTTGAGTCGAGATTCCTGCATTGCAGGGGGCTGGACTAGATGACCCCCGGGGTCCCTTCCAACCTGACAATTCTATGTTTCTATGACCCACTGAAATCAATGGATGTCTGTTAGCTGTATTAACTTCAGTGGGTCTAAGAAGGCCTGTCACTGAATGCAAGCCCTTGGATCTGCTGTGCTGAACTTCACCTGGGTATTCTTTTTCTCGGTTAATTCCTGCCCCCCCCTCCATTTTGCCATCCATGAATTTTAGACCCTGCAGAACAATTTCTGGCTGAGCCAGCTGCCCCTGTTCTCCCCGCACCTCTGTTTCGATGCCCTTGGCAGTGAGCCGATCTTCCTTCCCGGCTTACAGAGCTTTGCTATGTGCGAGTTTACAGTGTAACACAAATCATTTTTGGATGTTCCAAACTGAAGAGAGAGAGAGAGAGAGAGAGAGAGCAAGGAGAGAGAGGTGGGGAGGTTATGTTTCAGCCTAGCATGAAATGGCAATTTTTACGTTGCCAGTACTGACCACAGTTTTTCTTGCTGATTTTTGTGGGTTGCACGCCAGCCTTCAAAGTTATAAAACACCTGCTTGCTTGAAGTTGTTTCTATTCCCATTTAAGTTTACGGCGTGCAGTCTGGCAAATAAAATGTGCTTTTAAAATGTGTTGGTTGTGTTCTTTTAAAAAGAAGCATCTGCTGTTTCCCCTGGCTCACATAAGACTTTAAGAAAATCTGAAGGATAACGGTGAACACAGTCCATCTGAAACCAGGCCATAGCTGTCAGGTGTCCCTTATTTGAAGGGACAGTCCCTTATTCCAGCGCCATGTCCCGTTGCTGTCCCTTATTGATGGATGTCCCTTAAATGTCCCTTAAATGATGTCCCTTAAATTTCAAAGGAAGCCGCTCCTCTCCCTCCCTGCTGGCCAGGGAGGAGGGAGGCTCCAGCTGTGTTGCTTGGCTGTGTTGCTCACCCAATAAGAAGTCTAAGAACGACTGGGGGGTGGAGCTTGCATGCCTTATTTTGGCTGCTGGTCCCTTATTTTCAAATCTGTAAGTTGACAGCTATGAACCAGGCTGGTTTGCCAGCTTTTTTCACAAGTAGAACCTTTGTCTTGCTGGCAACAGTGGTGAGAGCCAGGTGGAAATCTGAGGAATGGGGGAAGTTTTACCTGTTGGGTATCTACGTAACTTAAAATAATAATAATAATAATAATAATAATAATAATAATAATAATAATTTTTTATTTATACCCCGCCCTCCCCAGCCAAGGCCAGGCTCAGAGCGGCTTACAAGCAATAATAAAAACAAGTTGAATGATTACAACTTAAAAACAAAATTAAACTACAACATTAAAATATTGAAACATTAAAATATTAAAATGTAGCCTCATCGCAGGAGGAGAAGGAAAATAAAAAAGAAAGAGAGGGAGGGAATCAAATTGGCTCCAAGCCAAAGGCCAGGCGGAACAACTCTGTCTTACAGGCCCTGCGAAAAGAAATCAGATGGTGCAGGGCCCTGGTCTCATGAGGCAGAGTGTTCCACCAGGCCGGAGCCAGAGCTGAAAAGGCCCTGGCTCTGGTTGAAGCCAGTCTAACTTCCTTAGGGCCCGGCACCACTAGGGTGTTGCTATTTATGGACCTTGAGGCTCTCCGTGGGGTATACCAGGAAAGGCGGTCCCGTAGGTACGAGGGTCCTAGGCTGTGAAGGTCTTTAAAGGTCAAAAGCAGCACCTTAAATCTGACCCTGTACTCCACCGGGAGCCAGTGTAGCTTGAAAAGCACTGGGTGAATAATGCATTCTGGGTGTCTTAAAATGGCAGGAATGGGGGCCAATGAAACTAGTGGACAAAACTGTGAAAAACATAGTACCTTCTTGGTAGAGGTAAAGGGACACCTGACCATTTGGTCCAGTCGTGGCCGACTCTGGGGTTGCGGCGCTCATCTTACTTTACTGGCTGAGGGAGCCGGTGTACAGCTTCCAGGTCATGTGGCCAGCATGACTAAGCCGCTTCTGGCGAAGCAGAGCAGCGCATGAAAACGCCGTTTACCTTCCCGCCTGAGTGGTACCTATTTATCTACTTGCACTTTGACGTGCTTTTGAACTGCTAGGTTGGCAGGAGCAGGGACCGAGCAACAGGCGCTCACCCCGTCACGGGGATTCAAACCACCGATCTTCTGATTGGCAAGTCCTAGGCTCTGTGGTTTAACCCACAGCGCCACCCATGTACCCTCTTGGGTTAATCAAAAAACCCCCACAAAACCCTGCCCATGTCTTCCTATCCTCGAAGCCTCTGATTTCTCATGGGAAAACAAGGGCGGAGCGAGAGTAAGCTTGCTGAAGGGGGCAAGGCAGCCACCCCCTTCCTCTTGTTGTGGCTTGCATGGAAACGAGGTGATCATTCTGTCTTCAGGACATAAATCAAAGTGTGCCTGGCTGGGTTGCCTCTGGCAGACTCTCCTTATTGGCTGGGATGAAGGGTTCCCAAAATGGCAGCTCTCTGCCACTGAACCACAGGACCACGGCTACATTGGGTTCTGTTCCCACTCCCCAGGAAATGCATTGACCACCAGAGACTACATGGGAGTGATGGTGGGGGAACCAGAGGAAGAAGTTGGTTGAGCAACAGCCGCCCAGAGTGGCTGGGGAAACCCAGGCAGATGAGCAGGTATAAATAATAATAATTTATTTATTTATATTATTTTGGTGACGATGATGATGTCTCTCTGGACCTTGGTTCAGTAGGCTCCATCCTACCTGCCTAAAGATCATAAACCTCCAAGTGTCCAGAGACAGTCCTGCAATTACAAAAGCCACCCCAGCTTCTGGGTGAGAGCCAGTGTGGTGTAGTGGTTAAGAGCGGTAGTCTCATAATCTGGTGAACCGGGTTCGATTCCCCGCTCCTCCACATGCAGCTGCTGGGTGACCTTGGGCCAGTCACACTTCTTTGAAGTCTCTCAGCCCCACTCACCTCACAGAGTGTTTGTTGTGGGGGAGGAAGGGAAAGGAGAATGTTAGCCGCTTTGAGACTCCTTAAAGGGAGTGAAAGGCGGGATATCAAATCCAAACTCCTTCTTCTTCTGATTTGATCCCAGAATGTCCCTATTTTCCCCCCACCAGTGCTGCCGCCTCTGAGCTTGGGGTGGAGGATGAGCTGGTGCTTGTCCTGAGCAACAATGGTGGCAGTGAGGGATCACCCTGTTGCCTCTCCATGGCTGCCGCTGGCTCGTAGCGGCTGCTGCGGATCAGGCAAGGAGGAGAAGAGGCTGTGGCTACTGAAAACCAGCCCCATGTATTGCTCTGGCTCCGAGGGGCAGGCGGAGGCCAGGGCCACCCTGGGCAGGAAGAAAGGGGGAGCGGAGTGGGATGCAAGGGGTCTTGATTTTTAAAAATATGTTTTGTGCGTCCGCATCTAATCGTGCCCCTTTCTAAAATTTATTTATTGCTGTGTGACCCAGCCACTGTGATCCATGCGACGGTCACCTCCAGGCTTGATTATTGTAACTCACTCTAGGTGGGGCTGCCCTTGAAACTGACCCAGAAACTCCAGCAGGTGCAGAATGCCGCAGCGAGACCCCTTACAGGGTCCTCGCTGTGGGATCACATTCACTTTGTGCTATACCAGCTGCACTGGCTCCCGGTGGAGTACAGGATCAGGTTTAAGGTGCTGGTTTTAACATTTAAAGCCCTCTACGGACTGGGACCCTCATACCTACAGGATCGCCTCTTCTGGTATGTCCCACGGAGGACCTTATGGTCTTCAAATAAAAACATCTTGGAGATCCCGGGCCACAGGGAGGTTAGGCTGGCCTCAGCCAGAGCCAGGGCTTTTTTGGCCGTGGCCCCGATCTGGTGGAACGCTCTGTCACAAGAGACTAGGGCCCTGTAGGACTTGACATCTTTCCGCAGGGCCTGGAAGACAGAGCTGTTCCACCAGGCCTTTGGCCAAGGCACAATCTGACCTCTGACCTCCTTCTGTAATCCTCTTAGAACTCTAGCCCAATGGTTGACATTAATTTGACTCTGAATTGATTTTAGAATGAATTGATTTTAGAATGTATTTCAATTAATTGATTGTGATTTTATGTAAACTGTGTTATTTTTACTGTTGTTAGCCGCTCTGAGCCCAGCTTCAGCTGGGGAGGGCAGGATATAAATAAATTATTATTATTATTATTATTATTATTATTATTATTCGTACATCTACAAAAGAATCAAATCAAATCAGGATTAAGGGGTTATCTCAAGACGGCGGAGAGGGTTTGTGCTGTGTCCCATTGGTGCAGTGGAAATGGTCTGCCAGAAGGGAACAAAAATGGGAGGTCAAGGAGGGTTAGTTGGGGAGTGGAGGAGTGAGAAATGTCCCTATTTTCATCTGAGGAATGTGGGAGGGTACGAAAGGTGCTGTGAACCCCATACCCAGCAGTGATCTGAACACAGAGCCGGAGTTTGCAGGGGAGCCCGTCTGGTTTAGGGCTCAGAGATGGCTGTGGAAGACAAAGACACCAGTGCGCCTGAGGTGGTTGGGCAGGAACTCTCAGAAGATCCTCCTAGGCCTTCAAGGCCTACAGAGGCTGGCCCCTCAGGGACCTGAGGCTGAAGGCCCAGAGGCCTCCAATGACACACCACCAATCTGGCAGTACCAGGAGGGAGGCTGTGGAACGGAGGAGGAACATCCATCTTCAGGCTGGCTCCGAAGTTCTCTCAAGCGGTTGGAGCATAGAACAGGTCTGCTTGTCCAAGCAAGTTGCTCACTCGGAGCTGTCCGTGGTCCTCTAGCCTTGTGGCTTCCCTTCCGGCATCAGACCAGAACATGACAAGAAGCCAGGGCTTCCTACACATACATGCTCTCCGTCCATCCAGACAAGCATTGGAGGACATATTCCAGTCAGGCCAAATAATAATAATAATAATAATAATAATTTATTATTTGTACCCCGCCCATCTGGCTGGGTTTCCCCAGCCACTCTGGGCGGCTTCCATAGAAACAAAAAATACAGTAAAATATCACAGATTAAAAGCTTCCCTGAACAGGGCTGCCTTAAGATGTCTTCTAAATGTCAGGTAATTATTTATCGCTTTGACATCTGATGGGAGGGCGTTCCACAGGGCAGGCGCCACTACCAAGAAGGCCCTCTGCCTGGTTCCCTGTAGCTTTGCTTCTCGCAATGAGGGAACCGCCAGAAGGCCCTCGGCGCTGGACCTCAGCGTCCGGGCAGAACGATGGGGGTGGAGACGCTCCTTCAGGTATACTGGGCCGAGGCCGTTTAGGGCTTTAAAGGTCAACACCAACACTTTGAATTGTGCTCAGAAACGTACTGGGAGCCAATGTAGGTCTTTCAAGACCGGTGTTATGTGGTCTCGGCGGCCGCCCCCAGTCACCAGTCTAGCTGCCGCATTCTGGATTAATTGTAGTTTCCGGGTCACCTTCAAAGGTAGCCCCACGTAGAGCGCATTGCAGTAGTCCAAGCAGGAGATAACTAGAGCATGCACCACTCTGGCGAGACAGTCCGCGGGCAGGTAGGGTCTCAGCCTGCGTACCAGGTGGAGTTGGTAGACAGCTGCCCTGGATACAGAATTGACCTGCGCCTCCATGGACATCTGTGAGTCCAAAATGACTCCCAGGCTGCGCACCTGGTCCTTCAGGGGCACAGTTACCCTATTCAGGACCAGGGAGTCCTCCACACCAGCCCGCCCCCTGTCCCCCAAAAACAATACTTCTGTCTTGTCAGGATTCAACTTCAATCCATTAGCCGCCATCCATCCTCCAACTGCCTCCAGGCACTCACACAGGACCTTCACCGCCTTCACTGGTTCTGATTTGAAAAAGAGGTAGAGCTGGGTATCATCTGCATATTGATGGACACCCAGTCCAAATCCCCTGATGATCTCTCCCAGCGGCTTCATATAGATGTTAAAAAGCATGGGGGAGAGGACGGAACCCTGAGGCACCCCACAAGTGAGGGCCCAGGGGTCTGAACACTCATCCCCCACCACCACCTTCTGAACACAGCCCAGGAGGAAGGAGCGAAACCACTGTATAACAGTGCCCCCAGCTCCCAGCCCCTCTAGACGGTCCAGAAGGATGTTATGGTCGATTGTATCAAAGGCCGCTGAGAGATCCAGCAGAACCAGGAAACAGCTCTCACCTTTGTCCCTAGCTCGCCGGAGATCATCAACCAGCGCGACCAAGGCAGTTTCAGTCCCATGGTGAGGCCTGAATCCCGATTGGAAGGGATCCAAATGGTCCGCATCCTCCAGGCGTGCCTGGAGTTGTTCAGCAACCACGCGCTCAATCACCTTGCCCAAGACTGTGGGGAGAGGGCTGTTGACAGGGTGTGGCCTGGGGAGAGTATCAATAACTAGCTGTGGAAGCCTGGTGGGCCACATTTGGCCCCTAGGCCTCAGGTCCCCCATCCCCTGCACTGAACAACAGCATCCTATAAGCCACAGCAGACACCATATTAAAATATGGGTTTTCCCCTGTGCGTAAGAGAAACAGCACACCCCTTTTAAGGTAACACCTTAAAGCTGTCGATTGTCTTAGCCCTTATATTAACAATGAGCCATCTTCAAAGTTAATCCTACACAGAGTAGAGTCATTAAAGAACATGGCAAACTTAGGTTTATTGATGTCAACAGATCTTCTCTGCAAAGGGCAGGGGTAGGACTGAAAGGTGTGGGTTTTTTAAAATCTTGCCTTGTTATTATATTTAGTAAGGGGAAAGATTTGAAATCAATCAGTTTAATGAATTAACCAATTAATTGTTGCAATATTTATATTATATTGTATTGTATTGTATTGTATTGTATTGTATTGTATTGTATTGTGAGTGGTACTATTTCTCCACTTTTATAGTCTCTATATTTCTGAACAAATAAATGCCAGCAAGAGAAAGCAACTGACAGATGGGCGGACAGTCTGAGGTGCTAGACATCTTAGCTCCAAATCTACAGCCATGATTGTGACCAACTCCAGCCATCCTCAATGGGCCGCATTCTTCAAGCTTTTTCCCGCCAATTTTAGCAAATTAAGTCTGAGTCTCAAGCTATATTAAGGAACGATATGGATCTCTGCTGATAACAACCTCCTCTCTCTCTCTCTCTCTCTCTCTCTCTCTCTCTCTCTCTCTCTCTCTCCCCGTTAAACCTGATGATGCTATTAGACTCGTGAGGATGGGGAATCTGATAACAAACAGGAATGAGACAAAACTGCATGCCTGACAGAAAGGAAGGTGTGATGGCAGACAGTGGAAAAAGCTTCCCAGGAAAGTAGTGCAATATTCCTCACATTTTACCTTAAAGTGCGACGCCACATTGAACTCCAGTCTGTAAGCAGGGATTCACTGCTATGTTTTTCATCCTGTACTGGAATCCCTGACAAAAAATTGCCCTGAGTGAGAATATTCCTTAGGAAGCTGCCTGATACCAAGTCAAGCCATTGGTCTATCTAACTCAGTATTGTCTACCCTGACTGGCAGCAGCTCTCCAAGACTTCAGACAAGGACATTGTATAATAATAAAAAGGGGATGTCCCTAGTTCCATAGGAATTTAGGAAGCTGCCTTTTAGAGAGTGAAACCAATGATTCAGCAAGTTCAGTACTTGACTGCACTGACTGGCAGCAGCTCCCTGCCCTATTGAGGCATCAAGAATTGAGCCTGAGACCTTTTCCATGCAAACCAGACACTCTAACCCTGAGCTATGACCTTGAATGCCAGGGCTGCAGGTTCAATCCCTGTATGGGGCAGCTGCATATTCCTGCATTGCAGGGGGTTGAACTAGATCAGGGGTCAGCAACCTAAGGCCCATGTGTCAGAAGCGGCCCGCAGAGGAAATTTGACCGGCCCACAAGCAGCCCAAGAACCGAGCTGCCTGCTCGCACACTGCACTGAACCAGCACAGCGTGGCGTAGGGACTCACTTCTGTGCTGCCGAAAATCGCCTCTGCACAGACGCAGGTGCCGGAAATCACAGGCACGCGCGCTCACACGCAATCTGGCCCATGGAGGGATCTTCATGGGAGCGATCTGGCCCAGGCAAGATTAACCTTGCTGACCCCTGGACTAGATGCTCCTCAGGGTCCCTTCCGATTCTATGAGTGTGATTCCCTTAAGGCATAGGAATGTGAGAAGCTGCCTTAAGCCAAGCCATTGATCCATCTAGCGCTGTTTTGTCCACTTTGACCAGTAGTTTCTGCCCCTACATGGAGATGATGGGGAATGAACCTGAAACCTTCTGCAGGTGTGTTCTGGCCCTTTCCCATGCCACCACGCATTCCTCAGTGACAACCCCACAAGCCTCAGGACTGGGCATATTTGCAAAGGTGGATTCTCTTCTTTCAGTCTTTAATGCCACGATAACTCTGACAGGCCGATGTTCTCAGGTATCATCAGCCAAAGCTTTTTATTCCAGCAACCAAGCTCAGACGCTCAGAGTGTAATCCACTTATGACCATGGGAGGAAAGAATCCACCGCTATAATTTCCTTCGGTTCTCTGATTTCATCTTCTGTTGTATGCAGCGGTGTAACGGCACATTTATAAGTAAGGGGTCCTTTTGTGATAGTCATAGCAGCTATGCGCCGTTCTAAGTTTATGCAACCATCTAAGATTATACAGTAATCTTATAATGATCATTAGGGATTCACTGCAGCAATCTTCATAGATCCCCCATGCGTTGCCTTCCATCGGAACCTACTATTTTCTGCTGGCAAATGATTTGGAGTGCTCCAGTATCTCTTTTTTGGAAGTGAGTCAAGTTGCGTTTTCCTTGAGGTGCCATTGTACAGAACAGAACTATAAAATTGTGTTCATTCATTCGGTGCTATACCAGCTGCACTGGCTCCCGGTGGAGTACAGGATCAGGTTTAAGGTGCTGGTTTTAACCTTTAAAACCCTATACGGCCTAGGACCCTCGTACCTACGGGACCGCCTCTCCTGGTATGCCCCACAGAGAAACTTACGGTCTTCAAATAAAAACATCTTGAAGGTCCCAGGCCACAGAGAAGTTAGGCTGGCCTCAACTAGAGCCAGGGCCTTTTCGGCTGTGGCTCCGATCTGGTGGAACACTCTGTCACAAGAGACCAGGGCCCTGCGGGACTTGACATCTTTCCGCAGGGCCTGCAAGACAGAGCTGTTCCACCAGGCCTTTGGCCAGGGCACAGCCTGACTCCCTCCCTCGGCAATATTCGCGGAGCTCTGGCCCAATGGTTACCAGTGGCCTGAATTAATTAATTTTATAATGAATGATTTTAGAGTGTTGTTTATGCTATACTTTTATACTGTTTTATTGTTGTTAGCCGCCCTGAGCCCGGCTTTGGCTGGGGAGGGCGGGATATAAATAAAATTTATTATTATTATTATTCTCAGTGACCCTAAATACTTTGGGGCATCCACAACAACTCTTTCCACATCCTCTTCCTTCAGAGTAACCCTGGGAGCCAATCCTCACTGACTGAGGATGTGGAAAGAGTTGTTGTGGATGCCCCAAAGTATTTAGGGTCACTGAAAACACAATTTTAAGGCAGTGGGGTGCAAGTTCTGTTCTGCTCCAGTATTTCTTTTTTGGAGTGAGTCAAGTGGCGTTTTCCTTGAGGTGCCATAGTACAGAACAGAACTTTCACTCTGATTGGCTCCAATCAGCAGAGAGGGTGAGAAGACTCCTTTCTCAGTGGCTAAAAAAGCTTCCGTTTAATGCTGATTGGGTGGACCTAGGGTGCTGGAGGTGGGGACCCTGCTGGGATATGGCTGCAGAAAAAGGAACAGGTTTTCAAGTCCCTGAGACACTGCACCACTGAACTGATCTGGAAGTGCCAAGGGACCATCTTCAGACAGAGCCTGTTCTCTAGCACTCCCTTAGGAATTAAACTGAGGGCATTTCAATGTACTTCAGTTTAAATTGGGAAAGCCTTCTGGAGGCCACATGACGCCATCTCAGGAGCTGGCAGTCGGTGTTATTTTCCATACCTGAACTGGAGGGATAATTCTGCCTGCTGCCAACAGGAACAAATAACATTTCAACCATTGAGTTTCCCCTCCCCACCACGCAGCCCACCCCCTCCCCAAAATTGCATCTTTCACAACGGCCTGGAGAAATGCTGCCTCTCATCACCTGCACTGGCAGGGAGCCACGGCTCATCTCTCCGCTGTCGAAGTGCTTTCTGTCAGGTGGCTCTTTAAGCCATCAAAACACTGTCAGTTGTGGCGCCTAAGCCACAGTGAGAGGATGGTCCAATCCTTCTGGTCCTGCTATCAATGAGAACACAGGGACTCTGCAGAAAACGACATGATGAGAGTGAACCATTAAAAAAAAATAAAAATGAGGCACATGGAGATGACTATGTATCCCATGTTTCCCTGCGTGTGCGAGAGAGGAAATCGCCAGAATGAGACAGAAAGTTCCACTTCCTCTTCCTGTCTGTGTCTTTGTCACATCCTGTGCTTTGGGGTACCAGCATTAGCTTGGAGAAGACTGGTTCGAAGGATGCCTCAGTCTCCCTACTCAAAGGGAGCCTTCAGCACCCTAATGTACACCCCAGTCCACACTGCCCAGGCCTGAGAATGTGGCTCTTTCATCACCCTTGGAGTTTGAGGACGAGTATCCTGTTCTGGCAAGTTTTTTTTTTTTTAAAGTCCTCATTAAGATTTGTCCGGGACGCGGATGGCGCTGTGAGTCAAACCACAGAGCCTAGGACTTGCCAATCAGAAGGTCGGCGGTTCGAATCCCTGCGACCGGTTGAGCTCCCGTTGCTCGGTCCCTGCTCCTGCCAACCTAGCAGTTCAAAAGCACGTCAAAGTGCAAGTAGATAAATAGGTACTGCTCCAGTGGGAAGGTAAACGGTGTTTCCGTGCACTGCTCTGGTTCACCAGAAGCGGCTTAGTCATGCTGGCCACATGACCCAGAAGCTGTACGCCGGCTCCCTCGGCCAATAAAGTGAGATGAGCGCCACAACCCCAGAGTCAGCCACGACTGGATCTAATAGTCAGAGGTCCCTTTACCTTTACCTAAGATTTGTCTAATAAAACACATTTTTGCAAAGCAATTTCCCCCAGTACAATGCAATCTTGCACACCATTCTTGCTTATTTTACTGCATACACTTTACCCTGGTACATGCATCTTTGCGCCTATTACTTGGCTGGAGAATCGCACTGCAAAATTGTGAAGGATGACCATGTTTCAGTTTCTTTACATCATTTGAGAAAGTGCAGTTCACCTCCAAAGGGAGCCAAGCAGAGAGAACTTCGTTGAGGTCGTATCCAAAACGAGCAAGAGGGTGGAGCAATTCCCCTATGAGGAACTGCTTGGGACTGTCTAGTTTAGAGAAAAGGCGAGCAAGAGGCAACATGACAGAAATTTATAATATTGTGCATTTTGTGGAGAGAGTGGATAGGGGAAAGTTTTCTCCTTCTCCCATAGAACTGGAACTCGTGGACGTCCATTTTGGAAGATTTGAGGGCAGATCAAAGAAAACAGTTCTTTACACAGTGCAATAGTCAAACTCTGAAAATTGCTCCCACGAGAGGCCACCAACTTGGATGGCTTTAAAAGAGGATTTGACAGGTGTGTGGAAGAGAAGTCTATCAGTGGCTGCCAGCCATGATGGCTGTGCTTTGCCTCCATGGTCAGAGGCAGTAATGCTTCTGAATACCAGTTGCTGGAAACTGCAGGAGGGGAGAGGCCTCTTGTGTTTGAGTCCTGATTTTGAGCTTCTCAAAGGCATCTGGTTGGTCACTGTGAGAGTGGGATGCTGGAATAGATGGGCCATTGGCTTGATCCAGCAGGCTCTTCTTACATATATTCTTATGCCCTGCTCAAACCTGAATTCAGCCCCAGGTTCCATCAATAAGCAGATAAGAATCCGGATCAACTCTCTGTCCTTTGGCTGATTTAGTTTTTTGGCTGCCCATGTATATAGAGAAAACCCAAGCAAGTATCTGAAATCGCTTCCTCCCCAGAGCTGCTCTTGTCAGGAACTCCCAACACACTTATTTTTTTATGCTACTTTCTGAAACACTCCCAAACAGAACATTTAATCTGCCTGGAAGGAGATCGGAGAAGTGGGAAGGCAACTCAGGGGGGATAAGTTATTTATTTTTTAAATTATTATTAATTTTTTTGCAAAAAGAAGGAAAATGCCTAGAGTGAGTTATTTGCCTTCTAAATTAGTAACAATACTGGCATGTTGCTAAAAGGTTCTGTCTTCACCTCCCAACATCACGTTTATGACATATAACTATAGCTCGGAGGCGTTTGGTGTGGGCCTCCTTATTCTTACACACACACACACACACGCTATCTTATGTTTTGTTCCTCCTGAAACTGGTAACAAGACATCCTTCCCTTCCCAGCACTGCATGCCAAGACACAACATCATTCATGACTCAATTTGTAAACCAAAGGCCGATACACACAACCAAATCAAGAACCGGTTTGCAAAACCGCTTAGAGTTTGGCTGGAACTGCCAGGATAGGAATGAGCTCCTGAACCTCTATAAGGCAGGGAGAGCCCGTTGTGAGTCGAGGACTCGCCACCCGCTATGAGATAAATAAGACACAAGGACACATGTATTTAAGGTTAATGGGCTAAATAAGGCCACAACTTTATTGGTTACAGCATGGGAGTGGTATTGGCTTAGGCATTGGATCAAACAATCTATACATGACTCCACCCTGCTCAATGGGAAGTCATTTTGAGGGTTAATAACCAGTGGGAGGAGCTTGTTGATGCAAATACAACTGAAAGCTTCCCCTTATGTCACCGGGGGTCGTGCCATGGCCCTAGGCACCAGCAGGGCATCGGACAGGATACGCAACTGCCAGGTCCCTTTAACGGAATACCCAAAAGGTGAGGGGTAGGTGATGGCCACAACCTGCCCTCCAACACACCACACATATTCCAGTGCCTAAACGCCAATAGCCAAAAGTTGTGACTGTTTGCTATGAGGTAGGTGAAAAACCAAGAGGCTGGAGCCAATTAGCCAAATGGATAAAAATTCCTACCAGGCTCCTTGGGCAACCAAGGCAACCAACCAAGGTCCATAGCAATGTCAGAGCGTAGATATGACCTAAAGGGAGGGTGTGCAGGTGATCCGTCGGATACCCGGAAACACAATGAGGGCACAGCACTGCCGCGGCCGCTTAAGTGTGGCTAAACCCCGCCCCCAAGCCAGGCCAATTGGCTGGCCTGCAGGGGTGTGGCATGGCAGCCAGGTAACTGATGCAGGGGGCCGAAACGCCCCCCCCCTGCTGCGCTGGAACCGGCTCCCGCTCACAACTCCTCCCCTCTGGAATGAGGAGAGGTCTTGCTCCACATGCACTGCAGACAGAAGCTCCCAGGTGGACTCCTTAGGGGCCTGTTTTCCCCACTTGCATGGTGTCAGGAGTTTGGGGATCTGTCACTTCAGGAGAGGGACACAGCTCAGGAGTAGAGCCAACTGCTTTGCACGCAGAAGGTTCAGTCCCCAACATTTCCAGGTAGGGGTTGGACTGTCCTCTGCCGGAAACCCTGGAGATCTGCTGCCAGTCTGCCTCAATATACGGCAGCTACTTTGGTGTTTTTTTGGATGTTGAGCGATAGGCCAAGCTTTTAGTAAGCTTCTGTGAAGTTATTTAGGATGGTTTGCCATCTCCAACTCCTCAAAAGATTCCATCAATGGTTTCTCCAAAAATTTTTACACATCACCTGGGAAGACAGGTGAACTAATGCCAGTGTACTGGAAGAAGCAAAGATCACCATTGTCGAAGCAATGATTCTTCAACATCAACTTTGTTGGACTAGTCATGTTGTGCGGGTGCCTGATGATCATCTTCCAAAGCAACTACTCTATTATTCCGAACTTAAAAATGGAAAGCGTAATGCTGGTGATCAGCAAAAGAGGTTTAAAGACTGTCTCAAGGCAAATTTCAAAAAATGTAGTATAAACACTGAAAATTTGGAAACACTGTCCTGTGAGTGCTCCAATTGGAGAACAGCCTTTACCAAAGGTGTCATGGACTTTGAAGGTGCTCGAACTTAGGTCACAAGGGAGAAACGTGCTAAGAGGAAGGCACGCTTGGCAAATCCACACCGTGATCAACTCCTGCCCAGAAACCAATGTCCCCACTGTGGAAGGATGTGTGGATCCAGAACTGGCCTTCACAGTCACTTACAGACTCACTGTTAAAACCATGTTTATGGAAGACCATCTTACTCGGCTATGAGTGATCACCAAAGGAGAAGAAGAAGACAGCAGCTTCCTGTGTTTCTGTGTGCCTGTTTTCAGTTTCCTGTTTCCCATACTTCCATTCATTACCACATCAGCTTCCTAGTTGCTTGCAAGTCTGCGTGAACATTTGCAAGCATTCCTCCCGCATCATGCACATTTTTAAAATGTTGCCCGATATGAACGCTTGTGCAAGAGATTTCTCCCCTCCTGAAATGCATTTTCCCACAATATCTTCGCTGATCTATGTGTCTGCACACACTGCTTTCTCTGCAATGTGTGAGCTTTTGTTTGCCTCTTGAGGTTGTTGCAGAACTGTATCATGACATTCCAGGAAGCATCGATTAAGAAGGCAAGCTATGTGCTGGCTTAGGCATCAGGGAAGGACCTTAGCTTGTGGGCTTCATGGAGCCATCCGAATGGCCACTGTGAGAACAGAATGCTGGACGAGGGACTCCATTGGTCTGATCCAGCAGGGCTTATATTCTTGTGGTGCTTGCAGAACATGCAGAAAGATCATCCTTCGCCTCCTAGTTTGCAGTGAGACCAACACCCACATTCACATGAGTTGCTACTGAAGTTCCTTTGACATTCCCACAATGCAGATTCACCGACTCCAGTACTTTCTATAGAGAGGAGCCAGAAAGCAGAGCTGCCTTGGCCATTATTTATTAGCAATCTTCATTTTGAGTTAAGGAAATGAGACATAGGGTGTCGTTCTCTCCCTCCCCCACCAAGAAAAACCTTGCTCAGTCACATAGAATTTGGATGTGGGGGGCTTCAGGTCAGGTTACAGGTCTCCCCCTATTGCAGAGTTGGAAACAGTTCAGAGAAGGGCAAGCCAAACGATCAACAATGATAAATAATATACAGTGGTACCTCAGGTTACATACGCTTCAGGTTACAGACTCCGCTAACCCAGAAATAGTGCTTCAGGTTAAGAACTTTGCTTCAGGATGAGAACAGAAATCGCACAACGGTGGCAGCAGGAGGCCCCATTAGCTAAAATGGTGCTTCAGGTTAAGAACAGTTTCAGGTTAAGTACGGACCTCCGGAACAAATTAAGTACTTAACCTGAGGTACCACTGTAATTGAGAACAATTGAGGAGAGCTTGGCTGGATCAGGCCCCTCCGGTCCAACATCCAAATGCCCACAATGGGAAGCCCACAAGCAGGAGCTGAGCGCAAGTCTCCCCACTTGTGATTCCCAGGAACAGGTATTCAGGGGCAAAAATGCCTCCAACCGGGGGAGTGAGAACACAGCCAATGGTAGCTAGGAGCCCTTCAGATCCTCCATGAATTTGTCCGATCCTCTTTTTAAAGCCATCCAAGGCGGTGGCCATTGCTGACTCTTGGGGAAGCAAATTCCATCGTTTAACTTTGGAAGAAAGACTTCATTTTGTCTGTCCCAATTTTTCTCCCAACATTCTGCTCCATCCAACATCCTTGAGTTCTATAGGTAATGACAGAGGGAGAAAAACATTATCTACCCCATGTATAATTTTATAAGCTTCTATCGTGCAGCCTTTTCCCTAAACGAAAACGCTGCAGACGTCGAACCCGTTCCTCCCAGGGGAGCTGCCCCATCTTCTGGATCGTTTGCTTCTTTGAAGCAGATATCCTACACTGCGCACCTCAAGAGGGGACATGGCTCTTTATAAGATCCAGCACATCTCCCCCATATCTGACTGATGGGCATCAAAGCGCCGAGGAAACCTTTAAGAGGGAAAACTCTTCAACCCTTCTCCTCCCCCCGTCCCGTCCCGAGAAGTTGCTCCTTTTTTGTGAGACCCTATAAATCCCTCCTGTTAAAGAAAAAAAAGCTTTAATACACCCAAGGCGCCAAGACACTTGACCTGGGTTTGCCTGCAAACGGGGACACTTTCTGCTCGGCTGAGTTGGCTGGAGCCAAGCCTTTGCCTCCCATCCGCAGGCTGTCAATCCAGGTAATGGCTCCGAAAAGCCCTTATCTGTGACACATTAGATTTTCACCAAATTGCCTGGGTTCCAAGACTAGGCTGTTGCATCTGGTTGTGTGTGTAATATTGCAAAGAAGGAAGGCAGCAGCAATAACTCTCTCTCTCTCTCTCTCTCTCTCTCTCTCTCTCTCTCTCTCTCCCTCTCTCTCTCTCTCTCTCTCTCTCACACACACACACACAAACACACATTTCTTCTTGGCTAGGGATGAAGGGACGTGGAATTGGATTCAGTTCACAATTAGACTCATCTAATTCACACTTTGCAAAAAAAGAAATATGCAAATGGGAACACAGCTGCTCTTTGAAAATTCGCACTTCTCCAACTTTTGCAATGTAGTTGTCCAACTGAGTCATTTGACAGCAGTGCATGTGCTAAAATGTACATTAGTGCATCGGTTACTGAAAATAACATGCAAAATGCATCATATTAGGAGAAACGGCTTTGCAAAAATGTGTGTATTAGGGGTTATTGAATATAAAAATGTATACAGTGGGAGAAAAGCACACAAAAATGCCAGGTTTTGCTGGAACTTCCACCCCCCCCCCCCAATTGCAGACTAGAAATGAGGAGGGCTGAATTTAAGACTGGAAGGGTGAGAAACTCAGAGGAACTAATTCGTGGCTAATGTTCAGCAAAATTTCCTATACACACCTGTTAGTACGAAACATGCAGATACAATTCAGAAAAAGCTTCTTCCACGTTCTTCTTTTCCTTTCCTTTCCTTTCCTTTCCTTTCCTTTCCTTTCCTTTCCTTTCCTTTCCTTTCCTTTCCTTTTCCCTTTTTCTTTTTAAAAAAACTCACTCCTGTCTTTGCTTTGCTTTGCTTTGCTTTTTTAAAACACTTACTCCTGTGGGAGTGAGTTCCGCAGTTTAGCTACCGTATTTTTCGCACCATAGGACGCACCGGACAATAGGACGCACTTTGTTTTAGAGGGGGGAGAACAAGAAAAAAATAAATCTCCCCCTCTCTGCCCAGCGCCCCTTCAGCGAAGTGGCAGGAGGCACTGTGCAGAGAGGGGGAGAACTTTCCCCCTCTTGTTTTCCCGCTCTAAAACAAGGTGCCGTTTAAGGTGCGTTCAGACGGCTACCTTGGAAGCCTGGAGAGCGAGAGGGGTCGGTGTGCACTGACCCCTCTCGCTCTCCAGGCTTCAGGTTCCTTTCGACCTGCTCTTTGGGGCTGGCGGGGGGAAGCCCACCACCAGCCCCAAAGAGCAGTTCAGGGAGCAGCGGAAAGGCGCAGCGGAGAGGCTCCTGCCATAGCCGTGCGTCACCTCTCCAGCCGGGAGAGGGTCGCGGGGCTATGGCTGCTTTAGCCCCGCGCGCGCTCTCCCAGCTGGAGAGGTGACGGGCGGCTATGGCAAGAGCCTCAATAGCCGCGCGTCACCTCTCCAGCCGGGAGAGGGTCGCGGGGCTATGGCTTCTTTAGCCCCGCGCGCGCTCTCCCGGCTGGAGAAGTGACGGGCGGCTATGGCAAGAGCCTCAATAGCCGCCCGTCACCTCTCCAGCCGGGAGAGGGTCGCGGGGGGCTCCTTTAGCCCCGCGCACGCTCTCCCGGCTGGAGAGGTGACGGGCGGCTATGGCAAGAGCCTCAATAGCCGCGCGTCACCTCTCCAGCCGGGAGAGGGTCGCGGGGTGCTTCTTTAGCCCCGCGCACGCTCTCCCGGCTGGAGAGATGACGTGGGGCTGTAGAGGCTCCTGCCATAGCCGCGCGTCACCTCTCCAGCCGGGAGAGGGTCGCGGGGCTATGGCGTCTTCGCTCCATAGGACGCACACACATTTTCCCTTCATTTTTGAAGGGAAAAAAGTGCGTCCTATAGAGCGAAAAATACGGTATATGCTGCATAAAGAAGTACTTCGTCTGTTCTGAATTTTATGGCATTCATCTTCAGGGCAATGTTCTGATTATCGTCAGATGCCTGCTTATCGACTTCCAAAGCAACTACTCTATACCCAACTTAGGAATGGAAAGCGAAATACGGGTGGACAACAAAAGAGGTTTAAAGATGCTCTCAAGGCAAACCTAAAAAAAAAAGTAACATAATCACGGATAATTGGCCTGCGACAGCTTCAGTTAGAGTATAGCCTCTACTAAAGGCATTATGGATTTCGAAGAAGCACAAATTCAGGATGAAAAGGAAGAAACAAGCTAAAAGGAAGGCCCGTTTGGCAAATCGTTGCCGTGATCAACTCCCGCTTGGAAACCTATATCCCCACTGTGGAAGGATGTGCAGATCCAGAACTGGCCTCCACAGTCATTTACAGACACACAGCTAAGACTCTGTTCATGGAAGACAATCTTACTCAGTCATGAGTGATTGCCGAGAGAGAGAGAGAGAGAGAGAGAGATGTTCTCAGCCTATGGAAAGCCTTTCTTAGAGGCAGAACTTGGCAGAGGTTCTGGGGCAGCAAAACCCACGGGAACAGCTTGGCTATGGCTTGGATGGGGACGGCATGACCCAGAACAGTAAATTCGCCCTTGTTTTTAGCGAACAATGGACACAGATGGTCTTTTACTCACACCTATCCGGGCAGCTGGAGACTGTTTGACAATGGAGACCCCCAAAAACCCCAGAATGGAATTAGACAGGCTGCTGGGAAAGAATGAGGTTCTTTCCCCTTGTTTTTCTTCTCCATCCCCTCCCTTAAAACTTTATTATTTATTTATTAAATTTATACCCTGCCCTTCCTCTCAAAGGAGCCCAGGGCAGCAAACACAGACGAGCCAGTGTGTTGTAGAGGTTTAAGTGTCAGGCCCTATGGGACATGGGAGACCAGGGCTCATATCTCCCACTTGGCTAGGAAGCTTCGCAGACCCTCCAAGTGTCCCTGTTTTCCAGGGACAGTCCTGGATTTACATCCTGGTTTCTGATTTGCTCCTGGAATACCCCCACTTTTCCTTAGGATGTCCCTATTTCCGTTGGAGAGATATGAAGTTATCTGACCCCTGAGCAATATGAAGGCAGTCTGGTATAGGGAATTTCTTTTAATGTTTTATTATGCTTTTTATATATGCTGGAAGCCACTCAGAGTGGCTGGGGCAACCCAGTCACATGGCTGGGGTATAAATAGTATAATAGTAATAATAACAATGGAATAAAGGTAAAGTAAAGAGACCCCTGACCGTTAGGTCCAGTCGCGGATGACTCTGGGGTTGCGGCGCTCATCTTGCTTTATTGGCCGAGGGAGCCGGCGTACAGCTTCCGGGTCATGTGGCCAGCATGACTAAGCCACTTCTGGCGAACCAGAGCAGCGCACGGAAACACTGTTTACCTTCCCGCCGGAGCAGTACCTATTTATCTACTTGCACTTTGATGTGCTTTCGAACTGCTTGGTTGGCAGGAGCTGGGACCGAGCAACGGGAGCTCACCCCGTCGCGGGGATTCGAACCGCGACCGTGACCTTCTGATCGGCAAGTCCTAGGCTCTGTGGTTTAGCCCACAGCGTTGCCCGCGTCCCTAACAATGAAATAGGAATATTTTTTTAATATAATTTTTATTAATTTTCCATTTAACAATATATAATCACATCATTATTATCCACTTTACCTCTCTGGCTCTTTAGAGTCTATCGACTTCCTTCCCTCCCACCTCATGGCTTTCAAAATAAACCTTTATATCATAGCATTTTATACATTTTCCAATTCTGATTAAACTCATTACAAAGTTCCTCAAATTTAAATGAATATAAAAAGGAAGAAAGTTTCTCATTACAAGTCTGGGAATTGTAGCGCTGTGAGGGCATCAAAGTGGCACGAGACTGCTTTGAATGCATAGCACAGACGGACCCTCTGTCTAATTCTCTGTGTCATAAGCACCACGGGGTAGTAGCAGAGGTGGCAGATCTGCTCTCGGGAGGAGAGACGAAACAAAGGGGTCTGTCAGCCAGAACGTGTACTTTTAAGGTTGAAGAGAGATGAGGAAAACAGAAGGAGAGGGGAGGAAGGGGAAGGCCAACCACCCAATTCACTTTTGCAATATCTATACTGGTGTGGGAGGGCAGGAATTGACAAAGGCCAGAGGGATCCAAGAACCATGCCTGGAAACCCAGGAGCCAAATGGATTTATGGGTTTGGTGGGCGAAGTTTACAAGATTCCAACCGAGCAGCTTCTAAGCTTGTTCTCTGGGATGTTTGGCTTTTGTGCAAGCAGGCACACAAAGGAGCCAAGCGTCTCTTGGCTCTCGAGACAATCCGGCTTGGCAAAGGAAGGCTGGATCCGGCCACAGCTCCTTGGGGAGAAATCGACATTGCGGGCAGAAACCGAAGAAGAGCCTGTCTGCTGGATCAGGCCCCTGCCCCCACAAAAGCCTGGCATCCTGCTTTCCGGCTGACCAATCAGATGCTCCCCACTTGGGATTCCCGGCAGATGGTATTCTGGGAAATAGAATTGGCAGCTACACCCAGAGCCAGAGCATCGTTTCTCAGTTAAAGGGTTTAAAATAGGGAATGGGTCCAAGGCAGACATCTTCCACCGGGTTGCCAGGTCCGGAGCATCCCAGACCCTGAGATTTCAGGGCCCAAGCAATTTGCGGAGACGGAGGTTAATTGGGAGATGGGAAGAGGGAGGGGCAGAGAGCGTCCCAAGCCCCTGACTCTATGTAATAATTTGTAGCTGGATCCTGCTGGGCTGAAGCTTGCAGGCTGCATGCTAAAAAAATAAATAAAAATTAAGGCTCTCTCACCCACCTGGAGATTTAAGCACCTCCCCTGCCAGCTTGGGGTGGGGCAGGCCTAAGAAGGTAAGAAGAGCCTGCTGCTTCAGGCCCATGGCTTGTCTGGTCCAGCATCCTGTTCTCACAGTGGCCAACCAGATGAGCTCCCTTCCTGTGGTTTCCAGCAATGCGTACTCAGAAGCATTGACGAAGTCAGAGCATAGCCATCATGCCTAATAGCCATTGATAGCCCCCTCCCGCTGGAATTGGTCTGTTCCTCTTTTGAAGACATCTAGGTTGGCAGCCATTACTGCCTCCAGTGGCAGTGAGTTCCGCAGGTCAGCCCTAGTCATCGGTGGGCCCTGCATGGTGCAGGGACCCTATCACCTGCTCAACAATGTTGCCCCCTCAGACACAGGTTTTCAGCAGCCCGATTCTTCCTAGTAACGCACCTCAATCGAGGGGTGCGTACCCCCCTTGCCCTTCCTCAATGTCCTCCCCTTCCCCATCTCAAAGCCCAGGCCCGCCTCTGCTTTTCCAGGCGCAGCAAGAACGCGTCTCGTGCGGCGTCAGCGCCGGTGGTGGTGGTGGTGAGCGACTCTCGCAGCTCAGACTGCAAATCTTTCAGAGGATTAGGGTTTAACTTCAAATAGAAGAATGTAAATGTGTCTGGCTCCGCAGTGGCTGGAAACTTCGCGCTGGAGCCAAAGTTGGTCCGTACTTGGCGATGACGAGCCGTTTGTCTGCCCACCCCGGTCACATTCCAGCTCTCGGGATGGAAAACATTTCGGAGAGAGCATGGGCCGCGCTCGCTCATGGGTGTCGTGCGGCAGGACCGCAGGCCCGGAAGCGGGGAGGGCTCTCGGTGCGTGTCAGTGTTTGCGATGGGGACTCAGGGCAGTAAGAAGAGCCATAGACCTCCTAGTCCATCTTGTTCTCACAGAGGCCAATCAGATGTCTCAATGGGAAGCCCAGAAGCAGAACCTGAATACAGTGGTACCTCGGTTTACGAACTTAATCTGTTCCGGAAGTCTGTTCTTCAACCAAAACCATTCTTAAACCAAGGCGCGCTTTCCCTAATGAGGCCTCCCGCCGCCAGTGCTCTTCCACCATTCGGATTCCGTTCTTAGACTGAGGTGAAGTTCTCAAACTAAGACACTATTTCCAGTTTTGTGGAGTTTGTAAACCAAATCGTTCCACTGTACAGCAGTGTTTCTCTCTGCTTGCACCTCGGGTTACATACGCTTCAGGTTACATATGCTTCAGGTTACACACTCCGCTAATAAAGAAATAGTGCTTCAGGTTAAGAACTTTGCTTCAGGATAAGAACAGAAATCGTGCTCTGGCTGCGCGGCAGCAGCAGGAGGCCCCATTAGCAAAAGTGGTGATTCAGGTTAAGAACAGTTTCAGGTTAATAACAGACCTCTGGAACGAATTAAGTACTTAACCCGAGGTACCACTGTATTCAGAAGCATTACTGCCTCTGATAGTGGGGACAGAGAGCATGGCCATCCGGGCTAGCGGCCATTGCTATCCTCCAGGAATTTGCCCAATCCTCTTCTAAAGCCATCCAAGTTAGCCACCATCACTGCCTCCTGTGGGAGTGAGTTCCACAGTTTATCTATGTGCTGTGCTGTAGTGGTTAAGAGCGGTGGACTCGTAATCTGGTGAACTGGGTTCACATCTCTGCTCTTCCGCATGCAGCTACTGGGTGACCTTGGGCTAGTCACACTTCTCTGAAGTCTCTCAGCCTCACTCACCTCACAGAGTGTTTGTTGGGGGGGAGGAAGGGAAAGGAGAATCCTTGAGACTCCTTAAACGGTAGTGATAAAGCGGGATATCAAATCCAAACTCTTCTTCTGTGGTACCTTCACCCCTGTATGGCTCCCCTTTATCACATACACAGCCCAACAAGACAACGACAAAAATCTACCAACAGCATACAAATCAATATGGCTAACCTGATCCAAAACACCCACCCACCCCACTCACACATGAAAACAAAGACCACCACAGCCAACCACAAATGAATAACCACACCCTAGGCCAACCCCAGCCTCTCTCACCACCAAAGGAACACAAGTGAACATCAAAGAACCTGCACAAGCAACGCTGACACCAAACCCCACATATAGTAAGTAAAATAGAAACATCGCCACCCGACCCCACCCCCACCCATCTACCCCCTCCCCCACCTCTTTCCCCCTTTTCTTCCTAATGTCTCAACAAATGAAACTGATTTTAACAAATGTTACAGGGGGGGGGGGGAATACGAAAGAGAGACATTGCACACACTTTTGTAAATCAAGAAAATCTTTAATAATAATAAAAAACAAAAAACAAAGAAAACTATGCTCTGTGGTAATCACATGAAAGGCTTCTTGCCTGTCCTGAACCTATGGCCAGTTTGCTTCCCTGAGGTGAAGAGACTTTCTCATTTCTCTGGTCTTTGTACACTTGCTTTTCTAAACCTCCACCTGCTCCTCTTTCTCCCCCAATCCTTAACCACACTCCATCTCTATACTTAAAAAAGAGAGAAAAGGCTGTCTAGCCATTCCGCTTTCCTCAAAAGTCACTCAGATCCTCGGGTGAGGTGAATGCATCTTGAGAACAAGGTGTGAGGAACGGGAATCACACAGGATACTCAAGAGTTAGCCCTGTTGAAACTAAGAATATAAAAAGAGACCTGGTGGATTGGGCCAAAAGCTCATCTCATCCATCATCTTGCTCTCACAGTGGCCAAGCAGATGATGCTTCCGGGAAGCTGCAAGCATGCTATGATATGCACGACATAAATGTGATCAAGGTTTGTTTTTTAGTTATTTTCTCTGTTCTGTTTTCCTTTCCTTTTCTCTATACAGGCACCCAGGTGAGAGCTGGGTGAATGTGCCTATCTCTTCTTCCAGTCTCCCACCTTGTTATTCTGTTTTCAGCTGTGAAACACTGGAGGGGAATCTAGCTAACCAGCCCGCAAGGCTGAGTGGAGCTTTTTGGGCCCAAGCAGTGAGTGATCTCAGAAACAGCATCTGCCCATGAGAGGCTTCCAGGCTGTACTAGACCCAGCAAGTATTTCGGGGGTAAACCAAGACCAGCCGTCTGATTGCTGAGCGGTTTCTGCGGCTAGCCTGTCAGGACTGCAAGCGGAGAAATCCCCACCAAGCCTTTATTGCAAAGATTTGCGGTAAGCCGACTCCAAGCCCCGGACGTCTGCCTCTGTTTAAGGTCACAGCTGAGCGGCTTTATGCAAGAGCCTCCTGCAAGCAATTGATTGCAAATATCATACCCTCCAACATTTCTCTGATGAAAATAGGGGCGTCCTAATAATAATAATAATAATAATAATAATAATAATAATAATATACTCCACCTATCTGACCAGGTTGCCCCAGTCACTCTGGGCAGCTTCCAACATATATAAAAACATATAAACTTTTTTAAAAAAACCTTCCCTAAACAGGACTGCCTTCAGATGTCTTCTAAAAGTCAGATAGTTTCCTTGACATTTGATGGGAGGGCGTTCCACAAGGCGGGCGCCACTACCGAGAAGGCCCTCTGCCTGGTTCCCTGTAGCTTTGCTTCTCACAGGGAGGGAACTGCCAGAAGGCCCTCCGAGTTGGACCTCAGTGTCTGGGCTGAACGATAGGGGTGGAGACGCTCCTTCAAAATACTGGGCCAAGGCCGTTTAGGACTTTAAAGGTCAGCACCAACACTTTGAATTGTGCTTGGAAATGTACTAGGAGCCAATGTAGGTCTTTCAGGACTGGTGTTATGTGGTCTCGATGGCCACTCTCAGTCACCAGTCTAGCTGCCGCATTCTGGATTAGTTGTGGTTTCCGAATCACCTTCAAAGGTAGCCCCACGTAGAGTGCATTGCAGTAGTCCAAGCGAGAGATGACCAGAGCATGCACCATTGTGGCGAGACAGTATATACCCCACCTATCTGACTTGGTTGCCCCAGCCACTCTGGGTAGCTTCCAATATACAGTGGTACCTTGGGTTACAGATGTTTCAGGTTAAAGATGCTTCAGGTTACAGACTCCAATAACCCAGAAATAGTACCTTGGGTTAAGAACTTTGCTTCAGGATGAGAACAGAAATCGTGCGGTGGCAGCAGCGGGAGGCCCCATTAGCTAACGTGGTACCTCAGGTCAAGAACAGTTTCAGGTTAAGAATGGATCTCCAGAACGAATTAAGTTCTTAACCCGAGGTACCACTGTATATAAAAACATAATAAAACATTAAACATTGGAAAAACCCTTCCCTATACCATGCTGCCTTCAGGTGTCTTCTGAAGGTTGTAGTGACTTATCTCCTTTGCTTGGGGACTGCCTAACTCCATACCCTCCAACATTTCTCCAGTGAAAATAGGGACGTCTCAAGGAAAAGCGGGACATTCTGGGATCAGATCTGGAACCCTGACGGCTTCTGTAAATCCGGGACTGTCCCTGGAAAATAGGGACTCTTGGAGGGTCTGTGTTATGGGGTAGGCCCTAGAGATGGAGGCTAATTGGAGAGGTGTAGATCTGTGCCAGTGTAGAGGTGTAGAGGTGCTGGGCTCAAGCTTGCAAGCTGCACGCACACCCACCCATCCATAAATGGCACTCGAACCCACCAGGAAATCCAAACCCTTCACCTGCTACGTGGAGTGGGGCAGGAAACCCTAGAGAGTTCAGGTCAAACCTGGAGGTCTGGCAACTCTGCTGGGTTCTCCCCACCACCACCTTTGCTCTAACTACTACACCGCACTGCAGTGGCTGTGCACATCCCTCTCCATCTTCAAGTGGCTGTGTTGTGGTACCTCCTGCTTCCTTAATGTGCTTAAACGGTAGAGCTGGCGATGCAAGTCTCCTCCACTCCCTGCTAAGGACTTTGGCCCTATGCATCTGGAAGAAACCCAGGAGGAGCAACTTCAGTAGCCATCTGCCAAGGCGTCTCCGCCATGCCATGATACCAAGCAGATAACACTGGGAAACCTCAAAGAGAACAGTGTGGGTATTGCAGAGTTCCCAAGCCTTGGCAGCCAGCCTCCCCCAGCCTCGTTAACGCAATCGCTCGGCCTTCTCGTTAACGCCGGCGGCATCGTCGAAGCCACCTGTTCCCCTCAAGGCCAACTCTTGATAAGCCAGCTGGGTTCCCATAGATATTGAGAACGGGGAATGTGTGGGTCAAACCGCTGTTTTGGCTCTGAATCATTCGGATACCTCTGTCCCTCCTCTCCCTCTCAGATCCTTTCTTTAAAATAGTTTCTCCCCCTTTAGAAAGGGGATCTTCTATTAAAACTGGGCTTGGGGAACCTGTGCTCCATTGAAGGGTAGGACTCGAACCTATGGCTTAAAGTTGGAGGTTTTAAAGCAGAGGTTGGGGGCCACCTGTCATGGGTGCTTCAGCTGAGATGCCTGTATTGCAGGGGGTTGGACTAGGTGTCCCTTGGGGTTCCTTCCAACTCTACAATTCGGGCCCTACCCTCCAAGAACCATCATCTCTCTAGATACTTTGCGCCAGGGCACCCCATCTGGCTGGGGCTTGTGGTCGTTGTGGTCCAAAACATTGTGCCAAGTCTCTCCGTCGGCTGCCTGATCTAGCAAGGCACATACCCCCGCTCTTATACAGTGGTACCTCGGGTTAAGTACTTAATTCGTTCCGGAGGTCCATACTTAACCTGAAACTGTTCTTAACCTGAAGCACCACTTTAGCTAATGGGGCCTCCTGCTGCCGCCGCGCCGCCAGAGCACGATTTCTGTTCTCATCCTGAAGCAAAGTTCTTAACCTGAAGCACTATTTCTGGGTTAGCAGAGTCTGTAACCTGAAGCGTATATAACCTGAGGTACCACTGTAGCGAGGTCTTGCCCTCTGTTGACAGAATTCCACTCTCTTGGCTTGCAAAGGGAGAAGAGCAGTCATAAAAGGGAAGAATTATCATTCGTTCCTCTGCCGAGTTATAAATAGGAAGACAAAGCCAGGCCACACACTGCTACTCGGCAGGTTTATATTACAGATGTATAGAGAGAGAGAGAGAAGAGGTGCAGGCAACCGCACATCTATATCTATCTAAATATATATGGAGACAGCTTTGGGGGTTGCAGTGTATTAAATAGAGGCAGTGTGTGGTCCAAAGGAAGGGGTTTTGCAGCAAGTCTCTCCTCCGTCGCTTGAAATCAGGGGTAGGGAGACTCAGGCCTGGCAATCAAATATGGCGCTCCTAAGCCTCTCTGCCTGTACCTCCGAGCTCTCCGCAGGCCACAGCGCTCACTGGGCCTGCTTCTCACTGTTTGCTCGAGTGGATTGTGTCCTTGAACTCTGGCCCTTCCTTGCCTAGATTGAAGACGGAGAGGGATGTGCACAGAAACTGCCCAATTGTACAGAGGTAAAATTGGCATCCGTTGCTCCATCCAGTTTTGTCTCTGGCCCTGCCCACCAGCAGCATGCGGCCCCCGAAAAGTTGCCCAGAAGGAAATGTGGCCCTTGGGTGGGAAGAGGTTCCCGCATCCATGCTTTAATTCCTTGGTAATGGTTAGAGGTAGAACAGTATCTGCCATGGCCAGGAAAGAGTTCTCATCAAAGCTCCAGGCATTTTAAGTGATACTTAGATGCTATAATAATAATAATAATAATAATAATAATTATACTCCACCCATCTGACTGAGTTTCCCCAGCCACTCTGGGCAGCTCCCAATCGAGTGTTAAAAACAATACAGCATTAAATATTAAAAACTTCCCTAAACAGGACTGCCTTCAGATGTCTTTTAAAAATAGGATAGCTGCTTATTTCCTTGACATCTGATGGGAGGGTTATTTGTGGCGCATAGGAATCCGTTCATTCCCCCCCCCCAAAAAAAATATAGTCCACCCCCCCCCAAGGTGGGGAGGGACAGTGGACCAGCCCCCTGCTGAAATAGTTTGCTGACCCCTGCTCTAAACACCCACTGTCATGGTCTGCATACAGGGGAGAGAAGGGGCTGCTTTAGGCCAGTGGAGGGATTGTGCTCCAGCCTAGATGGCACTCTTGAGCCATGGATGCTAGCCTGCAAATCTGGCTGAGGAAAGAGAGGACAGGTGAGGTTGGAGGTGAGGCGGTGGAGACCCTCCCCCCACGCCCCTGGAGCCTTAACTCTGGATTCAGATTCTGAAAGCACTTTGGGCTTGGGTCAACAATTGGACCGTTTGCGGAAGGGCTGTGGCTCTGGGGGTAGAGCAAATGCCTTGCAAGCGGAAGGCCCCAGGCTGAACCCAAAGCATCTCCAGAGTCCCCTGCCTGAAACCCTGGAGAGCTGCTGCCAGCCAGTGTTCCCTCTAATGTCGAGAGATACAGGAACACCAGCCTGCAGCAGGGGACGGCATCAGGCCGACCAAAAGACTGATTTTGAACAAAACAACATTGTGATTATTATTTTATTATAGCGTGTGTTCTTTACAGGCGATCAGCCTTCTTTATGGTCCAGCTTTCACTTCCATACATCACTACTGGGAAAACCATAGCTTTTACTATACGGACCTTTGTTGGCAAGGTGATGTCTCTGCTTTTTAAGATGCTGTCTAGGTTTGTCATTGCTTTTCTCCCAAGAAGCAGGCGTCTTTTAATTTCGTGGCTGCTGTCACCATCTGCACTGATCATGGAGCCCAAGAAAGTAAAATCTGTCACTGCCTCCATTTCTTCCCCTTCTATTTGCCAGGAGGTGATGGGCCCAGTGGCCATGATCTTTGTTTTTTTGATGTTGAGTTTCAGACCATATTTTGTGCTCTCCTCTTTCACCCTCAATAAAAGGTTCTTTAATTCCTCCTCACTTTCTGCCATCAAGGTTGTGTCATCTGCATATCTGAGGTTGTTGATATTTCTTCCGGCAATCTTAATTCCGGCTAGGATTCATCCAGCCCAGCCTTTCGCATGATGAATTCTGCATATAAGTTAAATAAGCAGGGAGTCAATACAGAGGACGAGATGGTTGGGCAGTGTTTTTGAAGCTACCAGCATGAGTTTGACCAAACTGCGGGAGGCAGTGGAAGACAGGAGTGCCTGGCGTGCTCTGGTCCATGGGGTCACGAAGAGTCGGACACAGCTAAATGACTAAACAACAACATCATATAAGCCTTACTTTGAATTCATCACAGATGGTACTCATTTTCTGGGGAAGGGGCTGTCGCTCAGTGGTAGGGCACCTGCTTGGCATGCAGAAGGTTCAACCCCTGCCCTTTGCATGTATTTAAACGAGCCCTTAATTCGTTAACCATGAGGACTAGGAGCTGGCTTTATTTATTTTTTTAGGAGAAGGGCTGCAGCTCAGAGGAAGGGCACCACACTTGGGACGGGACCCAGGTTCAGTCCTCGGCATTTTAGCCCAGTTGGTAGAGCACAGGGCTCTTAATCTCAGGGTTCTGGGTTCAAGTCCCACACCGAGCAAAAGATTCCTACGTCGCAAGGGGCTGGACTAGATGACCCTCGTGTTCCCTTCCAATTTGAAGATTCTATATCTTCAGCCCAGGGTGGACAATGCAAGATGGACCGATGCTCCGACACCATATAAGGCAGCTGCCTGTGTTCCCTTTTCTCTGCCATTCGTCTCAAGTCAAGGGCGGCAGAAGAACCATCTCTCTAGAAAGACCCCCAAGGGCAGCCGCAAATCCACATTAAGCAGGATTAAGAGTGTGTTGGGGTGGGTCATGCTTGGCTCCCTCCCAAGAATCTCAGCTTCGAGTGTGCCGGAGTCAAGCTGCCAGTTTAAACGATCGCCTGGAATTTTGCTGTTCTTTTCCTTTTAAAATAAAATAAACATTTCATCTGGGGGACGGCCCTTTCATCTCAAAATATCTCATCGGGGTGTGTGTGTGTGTGTGTGTGTGTGTGTGTGTGTGGAGGGGGAACTGAAGAGTGTCCCAGTGGCAGGAAAATGGCATTGGGGTGGATTTTGGAGGAGCAGGAACTGACATGGGTTTTGCCTAAAGACAGTGTGGTCTAGTGGTTAGAGTGCTGGGCGCTAGGATCTGGGAGACCGGGGTTCGAATTCCCCACTCGGCCATGAAGTCATGTGACCTTGTGTCTCAGCCTAACTCACCTCACAGGGTTGTTGTGAGGACAAAATGGTGAGAGGGAGAATCATGGATACCAGCTTGAGTTCTGTTGTGGAGGAAAGGAGGGGTATAAACAGAATAATAATAAATAAGCAAAATGTTGCTTTGGGTTAATGAGGGCAGAGAGTGGAGGAAGAGCATAGCCATTATGACTAGTAGCCATCGATAGCCTCACCTTGGTCTGACTAGTTCAGTTGGTTAGAGGGTGGCACTGAAAAAAACCAGGGTTGCAAGTTTTAACCCTGTATGAGGTAGCTGCATATTTCTGCATTGCAGGGGGTTGGACTAGATGATCCCCAGGGTCTCTTCCGACTCTACAATTCTATGATTTGGTGAATTTATCTAATATGTTGAATCCTCTTTTGAAGCCCTCTGAGTTAGCGGCCATCAGTGTGTCCCGTGGGAGCAAGTTCCTCCGAAGAAGAATTTGAAAACGGATCACCCTGTGGTTTGCAACCAATGAAGTTTCACTCAGAGTGGACCCATGGAAATTAAGAGACTAACTTTTCAAGGAGCCTATCCCACAAGAGCCTGCTGGATCAGGTCATTCTAGCCCACCTGTTCTCACAGTACCCAACGAGATCCCTCTGGGAATCCCTCAAGCCCAACTACACTCTCCCCTCCAGTGGTTCCCAGCAACTGGTATTCCAGTTATGGCTACTATGGAGGCAGAGTATAGTCATCATGGCTATTTATTAAATTTGCATACCGCCCTGTACCTGCAGGTCTCAGGGCAGTTACCACACAAAATCACACTATAAAAACACAAAATACATAATAAAAACAAAAACCACCCAATAACACTGCCCCCTTCGCCTCCATGAGTCTGCTTTGAGACTGTGCACACACCACACATTTAAAGGACATTGAAAACACATTCCTGCCCCCCGCAATAAGAATTCTGGAAAGTAAAGTTTGTTAAGGGTGCTGGGGGTTGTAGCTCTATGGGGGATAAACTACAGTTCCCAGGATTCTTTGGGAGGCGATAATGTGCTTTTGGTGAGCTTTGAATGTATGGTGCGTACACAGCCCGAGTGAGACTAGCAGTGGACACGATCCCATGTGCTAAAGTGATGCTGCTCTCCTCTCTGACTACCCTGCTCTGTTAACAGCTAAGGTGTAAGCCTTCAAGGGTGCTCAACAGGGTTTGGAGGGGGCTGACCTGGAAGAGGCAGATCCCAAGTTCTCCAGGACCTGGGACAGCTCCTACAAGAAACTGATGTTGAGCCAATAGGACCTTTATCATTATGGTCAAGGACTGATGATGGCCAGGACCTGATCTTCTGAGCATTGTTGCAGTGAATTGAAAGGAGCAACATAGAACATAAGACTCGTTCTGATGGATCAATGGCAGTCAAGCCCCCCATTCTGTTCTTGCGGTCGCCAAACCCGATGACCGTAGGAAGGATTGGAGCGCAACCATTTCTATCTCCTCCTTCGGTTTCCTGAAACTGGTATCTAGGAGCATGACCACATCCAATCATGGAAGCAGAGAACAGCCATTATGGCTAAGTAAAGGTAAAGGGACCCCTGACCGTTAGGTCCAGTCGTGACCGTCTCTGGGGTTGCGGCGCTCATCTCGCTTTATTGACCGAGGGAGCCGGCGTACAGCTTCCGGGTCATGTGGCCAGCATGACTAAGCCGCTTCTGGCGAACCAGAGCAGCGCACGGAAACGCCATTTACCTTCCCGCTGGAGCGGTATCTATTTATCTACTTGCACTTTGATGTGCTTTCGAACTGCTAGGTTGGCAGGAGCAGGGACTGAGCAACGGGAGCTCACCCTGTTGCAGGGATTCGAACCGCCGACCTTCTGATCAGCAAGTCCTAGGCTCTGTGGTTTAACCCACAGCACCACCCGCGTCCCTAGCACCACCCGCGTCCCTTTACCCATCATGGCTAGTAGCCATCAATAGACTTATCCTCCAGGAATTCTGGCTTGGAAAAGCCAAGCATTCCAGCTTTGAATTTCACGTGGTGTCAAGAGAACCAATTATTAGAGCATGAGACTTAACCTTAGGGTCGTGAGTTTGAGCCCCACGTTGGGCAAAATATTCCTGCAGTGCAGGGGGTTGGACAATATGAATCTCATGGCCCATTCCAGCTCTACAATTCTATGATTCTATAACCAAACTGTGCCCAGATCCTAAACCTGAACAATATGTCTTTTTGCCTGTTGAGACCAAATTGATCCTCAGGGTCAGCTGAGTGAAGTGCTAAGCCAGGGGTAAACAAACTCAGTGTTGTTTTATCTTGCAGCCTTCTTCATCTGGCCCCCAATACACCCCTATCTGGCCCTTAGGTATCTGTCCAAGCTACACCCTTAAGTGGCCCTGCTCTGCGCCCTCCTTGGTTGTTTTGTGTCCTTGATCTCCAATTATGCCTCTTCCTTGCCCAGAAGGGGGATAGGGAGGGTGTGGAGAAACCAGCCTACTGTACAACGGCAGCATTAACATCCTGCCATTGAGCTGCCTGAATAGCTCAGTTGGTTAGAGCATGGTGCTGAGAATGCCAAGGTTGCAGGTTCGATCCCCATATGCGCCAGCTGCAAATTCCTGCATTGTAGAGAGTTGGACCAGATGATCATCAAGGTTCTTTCCCAACTCTGCAATTCTATAATTCTGTGGAGCTTTAGTTGAGATTCCTGCATTCCAAGGGGGTTGGACTAGATGACCCTTGGTGTCCTTTCCATCTCTACAATTCTGTGATTCTATGAACACCTAAACATTGCTCAGAAGGGAATGCAGCCCCTGGGCTGAAAAATGTTCCTTACTCCTCTGCAAAGAGCACAATGACCCCTCAAGGTCTCTCTCTCTCTCTCTCTCTCTCTCTCTCTCTCTCTCCATGCAATCTTTAAAAAGCTACATAAACTCGCAGCATTATCTTATATATACTGTGGAGTCAACTTGATGTAAACTGTGCAAAAGCTGCCAGCACAGCACAGGCTGCTTTGAGGTTGTATAAACTGGTCCCTTCTGTGGAATCCAAGTCCTCATAAATAAGAGCTGCTGAGAGCCATAGCGCCACCACCGTTTGGCAACTCCAGCTGGGAAGCAGCGCCCGCTCATCAGGCACCGTGTTCTGGTCTGCTTTGCTATGACTTGGCCAGGATTTTGGGTTTTTTAAAGTGCTAATTAAGAAGCAGACCATTGCCCAATGTTTCACCACCCCCTCTTAGAATCCCACCTCCCAATCCCTTTTCATGGCTTGCAATGGATCCTGGTGAAAATGGGACTTTGGGGGAAAAACCCACCTTTGATAATGACTTCACCTCCAGTTCTCTGATGCATGTAGAATGAACCCGGGTTCAGAATCATAGCCAATGTTTGCCCTACCCAGAGGAGAATCATTGAAATGAATAGCCATAACTAATATAAGTCCATTCTGAAGGAAATCAGCCCTGAGTGCTCACTGGAAGGACAGATCCTGAAGCTGAGGCTCCAATACTTTGGCCACCTCATGAGAAGAGAAGACTCCGTGGAAAAGACCTTGATGTTGGGAAAGATGGAGGGCACAAGGAGAAGGGGACGACAGAGGACGAGATGGTTGGACAGTGTTCTCGAAGCTACCAGCATGAGTTTGACCAAACTGCGGGAGGCAGTGGAAGACAGGAATGCCTGGCGTGCTCTGGTCCATGGGGTCACGAAGAGTCGGGCACGACTAAACAACAACAACAAATTAAAGTCCATTAATTTAAATAGGTGCTGCTCTGAGTAGGGCTAAGGACACATTCACACTATACAGTCATACCTTGGCTCTCAAATGGAATCCGTTCCAGATGTCTGTTTGATTTCCGAAAAGGTTCAAAAACCAAGGCATGGCTTCCGATTGGCTGCAGGAGCTTTCTGCACTCAGCCGGAAGTTGTGGAAGCCACATTGAACATTCGGGTTCCAAAGAACATTCACAAACCAGGACACTCAAATCCGGGTTTGTGGCATTCGGCAGCCAAAACGTTTGAGAACTAAGGTGTTTGAAAACCAAGGTATGACTGTACATTTAAAGCAGGGTTGTATCCCTTTAAACTTTCATGGCTTACCCCAATGAATCCTGGGGGCTGTAGTTTGTTTGGGGTGCTAAAAGTTATTAGGAGCCCCCCTATTCCCTTCCCAGAGTTCCCTGGGAAGGGGGGGGTGTTAGTCCACTCTGAGAATTGTAGCTCTGGAATCGTAGGACTTGTAGGATGAGGATAATTATGTACTGAGGACTTCTGCATGGAAAGCAGGTGCTTTACCATGGAGCTGAACCCTTCTTGTAAGATGCAGGAACCTGGAAGCTGCCTTATACCAAGTCAGACCCTTGGCCCATCTAGGTCAGTATTGTCTGCACTGACTGGCAGCAGCTCTCCAGGGTTTCAGGCAAGGAGCCTCTCCCAGACTTAACTGGAGATGCTGAGGATTGAACCTGGGACCTTCTGCATGCAAGACAGATGCTCTACCACTAAGCTATGGCCCTTTCCAACTGAATGGCTCTGTTTCGCCTACACAAGGGCCCACGAGGACTTCGTATCTGGGATCCTTTTCACCACGCCCTCTGCCAAAACATGTCCCGTCTTTGCTTCTCCCGGCCAATTCGGGCACGCAGAGCAATTAAAGCAGTTAAGTAGTTACCGTTTAAGCCATTTCGTTTTTCCCTCCCGCGAGCTGCACCTTACAAATAAACACGGCGTTCGCTGCCCGTTCCTCGGTGGCTGCAGAGCCAGCTCCCAAAAGCAACACAGAGGACCTGCTTGTTCCAGGCTCCGTGAGCGACAGGAGGAGAAACATGGCTCATTCGCGGCTACTTAATTGGGCTTCCCGACGGACCCCCTCAGCTGCAATTACGGCAGCCGCCACAGAACCACACAGCCGGCTCTGTCCAAGGAGGGAGGGAGGCAGGCAGGCAGGCAGGACGAGGCCGGGTGATCTGTGCCACAGATTGACTGTGGCCTCGTTTGACTTTGCCCCTGTTCCAGGAGGGCACCAAAGAAATCATACTTCTAGGACAGCGGTTCCTAAAAATTTGGGGGGCCACCACCTTCTTGTTTCCATAAACTCATCCCCAGTGCCCCCTACGCTATAAAAAGCATTATTCAGACTAGACATTTGCAGGAGCCACTAAGCAAGATAATAATAACATGATCTAAAATTCAAAACAGTCAATTGCCCGGTTATTCAAAACCCAGTGAAAACTGTTTAGCTTAATTAAGTCAACAAAATTAATTCAACGAGTCCATCAGTTAATCCAACAAATTCGTCACCAACTTCGTTGAACTTGACGGCCGATATTTTTTTACGCAAGGAAAACGTAAGGGTGAAGGAAATGTAGAGCATAGGACATTTCTATATACAGTGGTACCTTGGGTTAAGAATTTAATTCGTTCTGGAGGTCTGTTCTTAACCTGAAACTGTTCTTAACCTGAAGCACCACTTTAGTTAAAGGGGCCTCCCACTGCCGCCATGCCACCGCCGCACGATTTCTGTTCTAATCCTGAAGCAAAGTTCTTAACCCGAGGTACTACTTCCGGGTTAGCGGAGTCTGTAACCTGAAACGTATGTAACCTGAAGCATATGTAACCTGAGGTATCACTGTAACTACTTACCAAGCATGCACATTTCTTCACCTATTGCAGACGTTATAAGAAAATTGACAGCGATGACCAATAATTGGCTCGTGACGACTCAGAATCACAAACACAAACAAATGTGACCAAAGTAAAACGGCACTGAAAGCGATAAGAGCAGCAAAGCTTTAAACAAGAAGCGGGGAAGATGTTTTGCTCTGGGCTCTAGCCTGGTCTATCGTAAATAAGCAACCAGTGCCCTCCGACGGGCCCACTTCCAGTGCCCCCCGGCTTAGAATAATAGAATTGTAGAATTGGAAGGGATTCTAAGGGCCATCTAGTCCAACCCCCTGCAATGCAGCTGTCCCACACAGGGATCGAACCTGCAACCTTGGCATTCAGTGTTATAACTCAGGGTTACGACTCATCTGGTTTGCATGGAAAAGGTCTCGGGCTCAATTCTTGGTGCCTCTAGTGGGGCAGAGAATGTCCCTGTCTGGACACTGTTGCTGCCCTCCCACCAGATGTCAAAGAGAAAAACAACTACCAGACTTTTAGAAGACACCTGAGGGCAGCCCTGTTTAGGAAAACTTTTAATGTTTAATAGACTATTGTATTTTAATATTCTGTTGGAAGCCGCCCAGAGTGGCTGGGGAAACCCAGCCAGATGGGACACAGGTGGCACTGTGGGTTAAACCACAGAGCCTAGGACTTGCTGATCGGAAGGTCAGCGGTTCGAATCCCCGCAATGGGGTGAGCTCCCGTTGCTCGGTCCCTGCTCCTGCCAACCTACCAGTTCAAAAGCACATCAAAGTGCAAGTAGATAAATAGGTACCAGTCCGGCGGGAAGGTAAACGGCGTTTCCGTGTGCTGCTCTGGTTCGCCAGAAGCGGCTTAGTCATGCTGGCCACATGACCCGGAAGCTGTACGCCGGCTCCCTCGGCCAATAAAGCGAGATGAGCGCCGCAACCCCAGAGTCGGTCACGACTGGACCTAATGGTCAGGGGTCCCTTTACCTTTACCTTTTATTCCTTAATAGAGCAGCTTTGCTGGATCAGGCCAAAGGCCCGCCATGGCCTCTGGGAAGCTGGGAAGCAAAGCACAACAGCAAACTTTCCCCATTGGTGATTCCCATCAGGTGGTATTCAGAAGCCCACAACACTGCCTCCAGCAGTGGGGGGAGAACATAGCCATCTAAGTCATCTAAGGAGAATACAAGAAGAAGATAAGAACCTGCTGGGTTAGGACAATGGCCCATCCAGTCCAGAATCCTGTTCTCAGAGTGGCCACCCAATCCCCTGGGGGAAACCCCCAAGCAACAGCTGAGCACAGGAGCACCTTCTCTTCCTGTGGTTTCCAGCAGAGCTACAAGGAATAAGGAATTCCCTGCTGGATCAAGTCAAAAGACCATCTCTGGTCCAGCATCCCTGTTCTCACAGTGGTCAACCAAAGGCTCCAATGGGAAGCTCAGAAGAAGAGCCTGAGCGCAAGAGCAGATCTCCCCACTTGCGATTCTCAACACCTGGAATTCCACAATCCTGCCTTTGACAATGGAAGCAGAACCCTTCCACTTCGATGGCCGAGGCAGCCCAGGGACAAAGGGGCTCCCTTGTAGCGGCTTCTATTGGGTGAGCAGGGGGAAGGAGACAGGAATTTTGACAGTGTCTTCCCTGTTTTTTCCTCCACTCCAAGTCTGTGCTTTGAAATGCAGCAAAGAGAGTTGAGGGGCTGGGAGGGAACGGGACAAGCTGGAGACGAGGACTCTGGAGCAGACACTTGGTGTCATCGCAGCCGCCCCCTCCTCGCCGGGGCTGGTAGGTAGGTGCCTTCGTGCGCTGCTCTTTCAGCCGGCTTGGCTCCAATCGGCAAAGGTGTCCCGTCTCTCTGTCTGCCCCGGGATGAGTAATGTTTACACAAATTAATTTAATCCCTGCTACTTTGGAGATGTCATCGGGCTGACTGGAATGCCAGATGGAGCGATGAGTTGTGGGGGTCCCGAGGTTTACGAAAACAGGGCGAGAAGAATGACGGGCCTTTCTCTCGCTCCCCGTCTCACTCTCTGTCTCATCCCCGTCTGAAGGAATGGCATTTTGCTGCGTCGGAAAGAGGTGCTCTCTCCTAGCCCTCCCTTCCACCAGGGATGGGTGGAATCTTCCCTTTTGAGTTTCTCTCCATCCCTCGTATTCCCTCTCCAAAGTCCACTTCTCCACACTTCCACATCAGTTTGCAGTTTTAAAAAACAGAAACGATAAGCAACAATACCAGTCCTCATGAAAATTCAGTAGCAACGCTCCCCCCCCCCCCGCACGCCCCCTCAGTAATTCTGTGAGCCTTGCATTTGTTACAAATCACGAAGTGTCACAACGGACGTACTATAGAATCAGCAGCTATTGGTAAAATCACTGAGAACATTAATGTGCTTTAAATGTATGGTGTGTGCGCAGGCCTTTGTTAGAGGGCTCATTTATTTATTTATTTTGTAAGGCACCTGATGCAATTTTATTTTTTTATTTTTTTTATAATCATGGTGGTTTGCTCTTAAGGTTGTGGTTTTGGTAACAGGGCATTGCAAATCCTAGGTGCAGATACCTGGGAGGAGATGGAGGGATCTGTCAATTTCACTTTCCCCAGTTTGTCATTTCTCTACTCTTAAATCTTAAATTCAGTTCTTTGCATATTGCAACAATTTGAGAATAATTTAATAATAATAAAAATCCTCATGAAAATTCAGCAGCGTTTAAGTGTGAATGTATCCTAATACACACCTTTGTATGCAGTTTTTGCCTGATTTGCACATTTTGGCAAAGTGATTTGCCCCAATAGAACACATGTCTGCACACTATTTTTGCAAATATGTGCACCAAATGCTATTATGTGCAAATTTGTGCACATTGTGTGACTGTAGATTTGCATTGCAAAATTCATAAGTGCTAGAAGCTCTGCCACTGGTTGCAGGCTCCCTACTAGGAGAACAGGATGCTTGACTAAATGGACCAATTGGCCTGATACAGCTCTTCTTATAAGGTTGAGCTGCTTAGTCCGTCGAGCCCAATATTATAGACTCTGACCAGCAGCACCTCTCCAGGCTTTAAAGAAGAAAGAAGACTTTAACATGTCAGGGATCAAACCAAGGTTTTCTGCATGCAAAACAGGTGTTTTTTTCTGGGGTATGCTTACCCCATAACATTTTGTGAATCTAAGTTTGGCCTCATTGAGGGGCAGTATTTCAATATGAGTAGGAAAATGAGAGTACCTCTAAACATATTTTTTAAAGAAAAAAGCACTGGTAATAGCAGTAGAATGGGATGTGGGTGGCGCTATGGTCTAAACCACAGAGCCTAGGGCTTGCTGATTGGAAGGTCGGCGGTTTGAATCCCTGCGACGGGGTGAGCTCCTGTTGCTTGGTCCCAGCTCCTGCCAACCTAGCAGTTCGAAAGCACACCCAAAAGTGCAAGTAGATAAATAGGTACCGCTCCGGTGGGAAGGTAAACAGTGTTTCTATGCACTGCTCTGGTTTCGCCAGAAGCGGCTTAGTCATGCTGGCCACATGACCTGGAAAAACTGTCTGTGGACAAACGGCTCCCTCGGCCAGTAAAGTGAGATGAGTGCAGCAACCCCAGAGTCGTTCACGACTGGACTTAACTGCCAGGGGTCTTTTAACTTTACCTTTTAATAGCAGTAGAGCATCTCAAATTCAGTCCCTGACATCTTCAGGTCAGACTGGGAATGCCCCTACCTGAATAGTTGTTGTTGTTGTTGTTACTACTACTACTATGCCACCCATCTGACTGCATTGCCCCAGTCACTCTGGGTGGCTTCCAGCAAATTATAAAACCACAGTAAACCACTGAAACTGTGGAGAGTTGCAGCCAATCAGTGCTGACAACACTGGCCTAGTTGGACTAATGGTCTGACTCGATATAAGGCAGCTTCCTATGTTTTTTCCTACAGCGGATTCTCCACTGACCAATTTTTCCCCTTTCCCAAGTGGACTCTGGCCCAGGACCCCCTCACAACTGCGCTTTCAAAATCCCACCTGGAGCGGCACAACAGCTTGTTTGCTTGCCTACAGCGTGAAGACCCACACGTACATTGAGAGGGGCTCTTGTCAGAGCAATCACCGCGATGGGATCCGCCTCACCTGACGGCTGTGAGATGTCGGATCCCACAGAGCCGGTGGCCACAGACCCCCCGGCGAGCTAGCGTGTGGGAGGGCTGTGTTTGGGGCTGAGGAACCCACAGGAGCTCTCCTGGGGAGAGCGACAGAGGAGGCAATTGAGCGCTCCCAAACAAGGGAGCTTTTGGGAGCCGCAATGCAGCTCTTGTTGCTGTCTCCGGACCCATCTGTGGGGCAGTGCCTGCCCCTCCACGAACAGACGTACGCCTTCCTGTTATTCCATTTTTCTTGGCAGGGCCACTGTTTCTCCTCGTTAGCCCTCTAAGACAGATCAGCAAAGATCAACACATGCTTGGCCGTTTTCGTCCGCAAAGGAGGGATCAGGGAGAGAGACAGAGAGAAAGTCCTTCGAAGTACGGAGCCCGGCGATCCGTCAAAAACCTAAGCTGAGGAATTCGGTTTCTGTTTTTGTCTACTCTCTGGTGCCCCGCCTGCTCCCACAACATACAACCTCTCCACTTTAAAGCATCATGGCTTCCCCCAGAGGATTCTGGGAACTGTTCAGGGTGCCGAGAGCTGTGAGGAGGTCCCCATTCCCTTCAGAGAGCTGTTTCTTAGTCAATTCCTCTTCACAGGGAACTCTGGGAATTGTAACTCTGTGAGGGCGAAATGAAGGTCTCCTAACAACTCTTGGCACCATTAAACTCAAATTTACAGGGTTCTTTGTGGGAAGCCATGATGGTTTAAAGTGGTGCGACAGGCCCCATTCGTACTTTACATTTCAGGTGTAATCGTACCACTTTATGGCTTCCCCCAAAGAATTCTGGGAGCTGCTGTTTGTCAAGAGTGCTGAGAGGTGTGATTCCCTTTCCCAAACTACAGTTCCCAGAGTGGTTTGACAATCCATCCCTCTTCACAGGAAAGTAAGGGAGGGAAATAAGGTTCAGAATGGGGACATTCCCAGTCCTACCTGAAGATACCAGAGATTGAATCCAGCGCCTTCTGCAATGCAAGGGAGTTGCTCTGCCACAGCGCTCTGGCCTTTCTCCAGAGTGAACTTGGCTCATTGGTCCAACCCAGGAATGGAGAGCCTTGCTTGGTCCAAAGCTTGCATTCCCTCATGGGTTGTTTGGTGGTGGCCGGAGGCAACAGTGGGTGGAGTTATGGATACCAGACGCTTTACTTTTGCGCAGGAGGCGCTGTGGGTTAAACCACAGAGCCTAGGACTTGCCGATCAGAAGGTCGGCGGTTCGAATCCCCATGACAGGGTGAGCTCCCGTTGCTTGGTCCCTGCTCCTGCCAACCTAGCAGTTCGAAAGCACGTCAAAGTGCAAGTAGATAAATAGGTACCGCTCCGGTGGGAAGGTAAACAGTGTTGCCGAGTGCTGGTCTGGTTAGCCAGAAGTGGCTTAGTCATGCTGGCCACATGACCCGGAAGCTGTACATCGGCTCCCTCGGCCAATAAAGTGAGATGAGTGCCGCAACCCCAGAGTCGGCCACGACTGGACCTAATGGTCAGGGGTCCCTTTACCTTTACCTAGATAACGCAAGAAAGGGCGTACAGCATCTGCTCTGCACAGAGAAGGTCCCAGGTTCCATCCCCAATGGCATCTCCAAGTAGGGCTGGGAATTGTCCCCTGTCTTAAAACCTGGAGAGCTGCTGCCAGCCAGTGTAGACAATACTGAGCTAAATAGAGTAAAGGTCCTCTGTTCCTGCATCTTAAGGGAAGGGCTGTAGCTCAGCGCCAGAGCACCTGCTTTGCATGCAGAAGGTCCCAGATTCAATCTGCAGCATCTCCAGTTAGGGCTGGGGGAGAACCCTGCCTGAAGAGTCACTGCCAGCCAGTGCAGGCAATACTGAGCTAGATTATCTAGCTCAGTAGCTAAGTCTTTTATTCCAGCCATGGACAAGTCAGAGGCTTACAAACACACCAACCCCTCCATCCTCATCCTCCTCAAGCAAGAGGTCACAGTTCAAGGGCACATCCCAGTGCAAGCACTCGAGGAGAATGTGGCCTCTGGGGTGTGTGTGGTCTGTGGAACCCCAGGGGCCAGAAAGAGAGGCCTCAAGGGCCACATTTGCCTCCTCCCCCCTCCAGACCGGAGACATCCCATCCCTTGGTCTATCCATAGCCATTGGGGCTAAAGGTGAAGCTGTTCCCTGGGTAGTAAAAGGTTTTCAAAGAAGCATGGAAATGTCAAGCTGGAAAGTATCCAAAGGGTCATCTTGTCCAATGCAGGAATCACTTTTTTTTTGCTTATTATATTTTATAAAATTTCACATAAACACTCTAATATTTAAAAAATTCTTTTACCCCCAACTTCCCCTCCTCTTTTCCACTGTGTTTTTTATTTCTCTCCCTTTGCTTTTCTCTCTTATACCACAACCACCATACAATAATCTCTACTTCCTTCTGCTGCTCGTAGTTCAAATCCCGCTAACGAATTCATCATACTATAATATTTATTTAAATATCGTTTTGGAGTGACTCTGGGTTGACATATTTTGAAGAGCAAAAAAAAGAGGATGCTATGACAACTCTCATTTTAAATACCCCCTACTATGTGTAGGCTATAGGAGCTGTGATATATTGAGAAGAGAAGAGGAAAGCAAATCTTCAACCCTCAGTTATGTCATGTCTCATCCAGAAAGCATAGCCAGCGACATTTTGGAAATTTTTTTAAAAATCCACCCGGGCAGAAATTTCACCCCTGTAAAAGAGGACATATGGCAACCCTCTGCTCACCTGGTCTTCCCACCCGCTCCTCCTCAATCCTAGGTAAAGGTAAAGGGACCCCTGACCATTAGGTCCAGTCATGGCCAACTCTGGGGTTGTGGCACTCATCTCGCTTTATTGGCCGAGGGAGCCGGCATGACTAAGCCACTTCTGGCGAACAAGAGCAGCACACGGAAATGCTGTTTACCTTCCCACCAGAGCGGTACCTATTTATCTACTTGCACTTTGGCGTGCTTTCGAACTCCTAGGTAGGCAGGAGCAGGGACCGAGGAACGGGAGCTCACTCCGTCACGGGGATTCGAACCGCCGAATCCTCAATCCTATGCCCTTTTAAAATGTGGGGTGTTCTTTTTGGGGGGGCTGTTATTGGGTTGTTGTTTTTATTTTGATTATATATTTTACGGTTTTGCGTTCTGGTTTTGTTCTGTGAGCCGCCCTGAGACCTCCAGGTACAGGGCGGAATATAAATTCAACAAATAAATAATAAAATCAATCAATTAATCAGTCAGTCAATCAATCAACCACCTGGCATTGTTCTGAGCACTGAGACTGGGACGGAGGGAAAGAACTCAATGATGAGCCCTACCTTTGCCACTGCTGGGGCCTTATCAGCTGCCTGAGGATACCAGGTTCCAGCACCAGCCCTGCAGGGCATCTTTGAGTCTCCTGGCCTTCTGTGTGCCATCCATGCAAGGTGACATCTTCACCTTCAGGGATTCATTAGCTGTGATTTCTGCCTTGCAGGAGGTTGGGTTAGATGAGGTCCCTTCCAACTCTACAATTCTATGATGCAGAACCACTTTTAAAAAAACAAGACAGAGAGCCCTCTGCAAACAGGGTTTTCTGTTTTGTTTTGCTTTTAAACACTTCTTGGCTTTTTTGCAAGCCAGCTAGCATTCACCTCTGACTCCCCCACTGCTCCTTGTAAGCTGAGACGGCAGCTGACAGCCACCCCACATCTCAAGGCTGGCGCAGGAGGGGAGAAGGGACGCCGTCAGGAGTCAGCGGGAGTAAGAGGTGACCTCACCCCGAGCAGAGCTGCCGCATTTACGCTTGTTTGCTTAGTAACATGCCAGCCCTTCAGTGAGAAAAATAATCCCCCCCAAAAAATAAAATTAAAAGGACCCGGCAGAGCCAATTTGAGTTTATTACGCTGCGGAGGGCAGCAGGATCTGACAGTAATTCATTGACTCCTCACGACGCCAGGAGGTGCCAGGGAGTTAGCTAACGCGAAGCCCGAGGCGAAGGGTGGCATCAAGGTTGGTTTCACCGGTCCATGAATGCCACCGGCTACTTTGCCCAACCTGTTGATGCTGCTGCCTTTGGAGCCTGTTGCCATTTATGTCAGAAAGCGTGGCACAGATCCCCTGATCATACTGTACAGTGGTACCTCGGGTCACAGACGCTTCAGGTTACAGACTCTGCTAACCCGGAAACAGTACCTCAGGTTAAGAACTTTGCTTCAGGATGAGAACACAAATTGTGTGGTGGCAGCGCAAGGCTCCATTAGCTAAAGTGGTACCTCAGGTTAAGAACAGTTTCAGGTTAAGAACGGACCTCCAGAACAAATTAAGTTCTTAACCTGAGGTACCATGTTAACAGAGAAATCTGAGGGCTCCCTTGGACAAAAAAACAAGGACACCAGCCAGGAATACCAGAGCAAAACAGCAGCCAGTAGGCTTGGTCTTTATTGAAGACAGTCGCGACAGGATTCCCACCTGCCACAAGGTGGAACAAGATGGAAGCCCTGAACAAAAGAAGACCCCAACTTTTATTAGCTACTAATCCCCCATGCCTTGGGATGTGGGTGGTGCTATGGGTTAAACCACAGAGCCTAGGACTTGCCGATCAGAAGGTCGGCGGTTCGAATCCCCGCGACGGGGTGAGCTCCCGTTGCTCAGTCCCTGCTCCTGCCCACCTAGCAGTTCAAAAGCACGTCAAGTGCAAGTAGATAAATAGGTACCGCTCTGACGGGAAGGTAAACGGCGTTTCCGTGCACTGCTCTGGTTCGCCAGAAGTGGCTTAGTCATGCTGGCCACATGACCCGGAAGCCGTACGCCGGCTCCCTCGGCCAATAAAGCGAGATGAGCATCACAACCCCAGAGTCGGTCACAACTGGACCTAATGGTCAGGGGTCCCTTTACCTTTACCTTTAATCCCCCATGCTACACCCCTAAGACTACATCATAACTACATCATGACTACATCATTGACACATCACAAAGAGGAGGGGTTCAGGGAGGAGTTGTGGTGTTAACCTGAGTGTCTTGTCACCTGTCCGCTTCTTCCTTTCCCCCTCCCCATGATTACATTCCTGAGGACAAAGAGGAGTTCCCTGTTTCCTGCCCCCAGAGGGAAGGGCTGGTCACTGTCCTTTGTTTCAGTCCGTACTGAATCCACTTCCATATGCAGGTCCTTTGTGAGTGTAATGATCTTCTGTCTAGGACCATCAAGGTTGGCATGCCAACTGGGTAGGGCTTGCTGTGTTGGTACGCTTGGGGGATTATGGCTGCCTTGTGTCAAGTCTCCCCCCTTTGATAGTCCTTCCTTCATCGTGTAAAATAAAAGTGGAACAGTACAGATCCAATGTATGGCTGATTTTCTATGAATGTATAACAGAAGCGTCGTGTATGTCATGTGTGTGTGAGTGAGTGTGTGTGTGTCATGTTTGTACAAACTGAATGATTGGGGGGGTGTTTCTGCAACACCACTGTACATGGAATGGTACTGTTAGAAGGAACCCAAACGCCATCTAGTCTGACCATCTGCTGATGCAGGAAACCCATTCCTGTAATATCCCTGATAGGTGGCCATCCATCTTCTGCTTAACCATCTCTAAGAACATGGGAAGCGCCTTCTGGATTAGGCCAGTGGCCCCTCTAGTCCAGAATCCTCACAGAAGCTGACCAGATGCCTGTGGGGAAATCGCAAGCAGGATCTGGGCACCATAAGCGCACTCTCCCCGCCCCTTCCAGCCCCTGGTATTCAGAAGTATTACTGCCTCTGACCATTAAGGCAGAGCACAGGTAAAGGTAAAGGACCCCTGGACAGTTAAGTTCAGTCAAAGGCGACTATGGGGTTGTGGTGCTCATCTTGCTTTACTGACCGAGGGAGCCGGCGTTTGTCCACAGACAGCCTTCCTGGTCATGTTGCCAGCAGGACTAAACTGCTTCTGGCACAACAGACCACTGTGATGGAAACCAGAGAGCACAGAAACGCTGTTAATAATAATAATAATAATAATAATAATAATAATAATAATAATTTATTTATACCCCGCCCTCCCCTGCCAGAGCCGGGCTCAGGGCAGCTAATACCAGTAAAATTACAATAAAAACATAATGGGGGGGGGGGACGACCAATTTAAAATACAGGTTAAAAATACAATTTAAAATGCAGCCTCATTTTAATAGTAGCCCATAGATCAAAACCATAAGGGGAGGGAAACATAAGGGTCAGACTGAGTCCAAACCAAAGGCCAGGCGGAACAGCTCTGTCTTGCAGGCCCTGCGGAAAGATGTCAAGTCCCACAGGGCCCTAGTCTCTTGTGACAGAGCGTTCCACCAAGTTGGGGCCAGTACCGGAAAGGCCCTGGCCCTAGTTGCGACCAATCTAACCTTCCCGCCGCAGTGGTACCTATTTATGTACCTGCACTGGCATGCTTTTGAACTGCTAGGTTGGCAGGAGTTGAGACCGAGCAACGGGAGCTCACCCCGTCGTGGGGATTCAAACCACCAACCTTCTGATCGGCAAGCCCAAGAGGCTCAGTGGTTTAGACCACAGAATCACCCGTGTGGCAGAGCATAAAGGATGAGGGAATTGGGTGTTTGGCCTTGTAAAGAGGAGAATGAGAGGAGGAGCAAGCTTGTTTTCTTCTGCTCTGGAAGGCAGGACCCAAACAAACAGATTCACTTTACAAGAAAGGAGATTCCAACTAAGCATCTGAAATAACTCTTTGATGGTAAGAGTTGTTCGACAGTGGATGGAGCTGAACTCTCCTTCCTTGCAGGTTCTTAAGCAGAGGTTGGATGAACATCTGTCCTGGGTGATCTAGTTGAGATTCCTGCATTGCTGGGAGTTGGGCCATGGAGAGCCCGCTCCTTCACAATTTTGTCCCATCCTCTTTTAAAGCCATCCAATTTGGTGGCTGCCTCCTGTGGGTGAGAGTTCCACAGTCTCGGAATATTTCTGCCTCCTTCGTGCCACCGCTGCGGCATGGTCTTCCTGCTATTGCCCCCCTATGAACTTCTGCTCTGAAGCCCCACGGCACTGACAGGCAACTCTCTGAGGAGGGATGCGGTATGTTGTCGCCTTATTTTTTAAAAAAATAAAAGTCAAAAACCCTGAGGTATAGTCTCAGGAAGACTCAGGAGAGAGGCAGCCAGCTCCCTGAGGGAAAAGCTCCGAAAGATATACAAAGGGCCCTGCGTTTTTGCGCAAACCCCCTCATATGAGCTGACGATCATTCCAGGAAATTTGTTTTCATTCACCGGAGAACTTAATTAGCCACGGAAGGAGCTCTAATTACTCTTTTTAAAAAGCCCCCCCCCCCAACACCAACGTGACCCCCGGCCAAATTCTTGCTCTGTTGTTTCTTAAGTAAACAGCAGAGGCTGAGGTAATTTTTTCCCCCTCAGAAAAAAAATCTTTTTTTTTTAAGAGATCAAACGGCCTAGGAAAAGAGAATGACAAAGATGTATTAAGTTGATCAAAATATTGCCGCATTTCTCCCTCCTGATTTTGATGAGCCGCTTCCCAAGAGGGCAGTGCCTGAACACTCCCAGCTTCGAACAAGCACGCACTTGCTTCCTTAGTTCTGAAACAAGACAGAGGCGAAGGGTTGCCTAGCCAAGGTTAGTCCTACTCAGAGTAGACCCGCTGAGGGCAATAGGCATGGTCCATTCATCTCGGCGGGTCGTCTCTGAGCAGGACTGAGACGGATGCAACCCCCAATTTCTGCTCACCTCCAGATTGGTTGGCTCCAGGTGAAGGCAGCATTCCCTACATACACCTCCTGGGAACTGGAAGCCCCATCCAGAAAGGAGGAGTTTCCCTGCCGTGCCTCTGCATGAGTGTCTGCTCGGGCTTTTTACGGAGACAGATTAACACAGGGAGGGACAACCTTTGGCCATATGGATGCTGCTGGACTGCAAGAACCAGGTTCTCAGCACCATGGCAAGGCCCACTCCCCACTTATAGCTTTCGTGCTGCTTTGGCACTCATAGCCTGGGCATTGGAAATACAGTGGTACCTCGGGTTAAGTACTTAATTTGTCCTGGAGGTCTGTTCTTAACCTGAAACTGTTCTTAACCTGACATACCACTTTAGCTAATGGGGCCTCCCGCTGCCATTGCGCGATTTCTGTTCTCATCCTGAAGCAAAGTTCTTAACCCGAGGTACTATTTCTGGGTTAGCGGAGTCTGTAACCTGAAGCGTATGTAACCTGAAGTGTATGTAACCTGAGGTACCACTGTAACAGGGATGGAGGAGAGGAAGGAGGATGGGAAACAACTTTACGAACTCAGCATCGGGTGTGGGTGGGTGTGGACTAGATGATCCTTTGGGTCTGTACCAATTCCACATTGGATACTACGACCGCAAACTGTGCAGGCCCCAATTCTGGGATTTTAGAAATTCTCCCACTTAGATCGGAACTCGAGGGTTTGAAATGCAGAGATCAAGCACTGAAAACTATAAAGTAAGGGGAAATTGAGGGTGTGTGCTTGTTTGTGGATTCTCTTTATCTTTAACTATGTCCCTGTATGGACATGCACCATGCGCTTATGAATGCGCAGAAGGAGGCGAAAAGGTGCTGCGCATGATTCTCTCCCCCCCCCGGCTGGTCACCAAGGGAGCGTGCCGCGGATCGCAGCCTCCCTTGCGAAAGGCCGGCGCTTTTCCCGGAGCCATGCGATAGAGGAGCCCCTCGCGCCTCCCAGCCTAAACAAGGGATAAATATTTAGAGTGATTTAAAAGCAATAGCCCGGGGGAGATTTAACTTGTCATGTCCAGCCAAGAAAGGAAAGCCGTCCAGGACGCGGCTCAGTGCAAGAATCAAATAAACAAAGGAGGGCTTGGAAGGAGAAGGAGGCTGAGCATCCGCCAAGCCCCTCACTCAGCCTCCTCTCGGAGGGACATCTTCCAAACACAAGGGTGGGGGGCTCCTCCCCCCCGTCAAGGACCACATGCAGGTAGTGGACAGGGCCTGAGCCTGCAGTGAGTGGGGCCACCCCCTCAGTCACTCATTTACCCCTCACAGAACTACAACTCCCAGCACCCTCATAAAACTAAAGTTCCCAGGATTCTTTTTTCAGGTGGGGAATGGGCTTCAAGTGTTTGTGCTTGTGTGTGTGCTTGTGTGTGTGTGTGTGTGTGTGTGTGTGTGTGTGCAGCCTCCCTCTCCTCCTTTCTTCTTAGAAATAGACGAATCTGCCTCACACCAAGACAGACCGTTGGTCCATTTAACTCAATATTGCCTACTCTGGCTTACAGTGGTTCTCCAAAGGCTCAGACAGGGGACAGCCCCACTCCTACTTGGAGATACCGTTTTGGGATTTAAACTGGGACCCTCTGCATGCAAAGCAGATGCTCTATCACTGTGTTTATGGTCCCCCTCCTCCGAAGTTTCTGAAATGCCAAGGGTTGCATACAAGGTGTGTCTTAATGCAGATGTAGACAGTAGGAGATACAGCCATCATCATTAAATATTGGTCCTAATGTCCTCCTTTTGCAGATTCAACCACAACAGCAGCCGCAAAAGCAAGTTGTGATTGTTTTAAAAGGTAAAGGTAAAGGGCCCCCTGACCATTAGGTCCAGTTGTGGCCGACTCTGGGGTTGCGGCGCTCATCTCGCTTTATTGGCCGAGGGAGCCGGTGTACAGCTTCCGGGTCATGTGGCCAGCATGACTAAGCCGCTTCTGGCTAACCAGAGCAGCACACGGAAACGCCGTTTACCTTCCCACCGGAGCGGTACATATTTATCTACTTGCACTTTGACGTGCTTTTGAACTGCTAGGTTGGCAGAAGCAGGGATCGAGCAACGGGAGCTCATCCCATCGTGGGGATTCGAACCGCTGACCTTCTGATCGGCAAGTCATAGGCTCTGTGGTTTAACCCACAGCACCACCCACGTCCCTGATTGTTTTAGAAGTGCATAAATAAACAGTAAAACACACACACATTTGGGCCAGGCTTTTAGATTCTCCAAAACAGATAACAATACGAAAGAGCAGGAAGAAAGAAAAAGAGCAGAAAAGAAATATTTTTTGATTGTTTTCCGTTCTTTTTCACCCTTCTCTCTTTAGATCAAGCCCCGCTCTCTCTGCCACCCTTCTCTATCTCTCTCTCTCGCTCTCAAATGGCCCTGCAGATTGCTGTTGGACTCCAACACCCATCGTCCACAGCCAACGTGGCTAACAATCAGGACTGTGAGAACCGGCGGCTGGACAAGATGGGCCTCCTGTTATGCTCTCATACTATTCCCAGAGACATCTGGCTTCCTGGTCCTGTCTAACGGAAGATACCAAGACTGAACCTGGGAACCCTTTTGTGTGCAAAGCAGAGGTTGTACCACTGAGCCCTTCACTAGACTGAGTCAGACCACTGGCCCATCTAGCTCAGTACTGCCAACACAGACCGGCGGCAGCTCTCCAGGGTTGGGGCCATTCTGAGCCCTACCTGGAAAAGCCTGAACTCCAACCTGGGGCTTTCTGCATGCAAAGCAGATGTTCTGCCACCGATCAACATCCCTCCCCCAAAATGCACAGATCTTCTGCACTGTTTCCGAAAGATGTTGCGTGAGAACTTCACTCGTATTTCCTTCCCTGCACAAGCAAGCTATCAATTTTGCAAATGCACGGGCACCCTCTGCTGTTCAACGTGAGCCTGGCAATGCGTATGCCTTTCTGCTTCCCCACTTCTATATTCTCTCAACACACAGAATAACAGAATCACAGAATTTTAGAATGGGAAGGGGCCACGAGGGCCAACCCCCAGCAATCCGGGAATCTTCTTGCCCAACATGGGGCTCGAACCCTTGACCTTGAGATCTTAAGAGTCTCAGGCTCTACCAACTGAGCTATCCCACAGGCCTGACACGCCTAAAGGTAAAGATAAAGGGACCCCTGACCATTAGGTCCAGTCGTGACCGACTCTGGGGTTGTGATTCTCATCTCGCTTTATTGGCTGAGGGAGCCGGCGTACAGCTTCCGAGTCATGTGGCCAGCATGACTAAGCCACTTCTGGAGAGCCAGAGCAGCGCACGGAAACGCCGTTTACCTTCCCGCCGGAGTGGTACCTATTTATCTACTTGCACTTTGACGTGCTTTCGAACTGCTAGGTGGGCAGGAGCAGGGACCGAGCAACGGGAGCTCACGCCGTCGCGGGGATTCGAACCGCCGACTTTCAGATCGGCAAGTCCTAGGCTCTGTGGTTTAACCCACAGCACCACCCGCAACACATGCTTCAATTCCACACACAAACAAACACAATTGATCCTCCACACTTCAGTCGGGGCTGTGGTGGGCCTCCCGAGATTGCTGGCCTCCAGATCCCGTCAGCCACAGCCATCATGCCCAGTGGTCAATGTTGTGATGCTGCTCTCCGACTAAATAATGTGCAGGGGAAGGGGCGTGAGAATGCATACGTATATGAAAGCAATGCGTAAAACGAATTATGTTAGGGGAAACCCCAGAGGCAGAGACGTACTAGAGGAGAAGGCTTTCAACATCTGCTAGCCACAATGGCTACAAATGTCCTACTTCCTCAGCAAACCCTTCAAATATCCCTATTTTCCAGGGACAGCCCCGGATTTACAGAAGCCGCCCCGGTTTCTGATTTGATGCTGGAATGTCCTGCTTTTCTTTAGGACGTCCCCATTTTCATTGGAGAAATGTTCATAGAATCATAGAATCATAGAATCATAGAGTTGGAAGAGACCACAAGGGCCATCGAGTCCAACCCCCTGCCAAGCAGGAAACACCATCAGAGCACTCCTGACATATGGTTGTCAAGCCTCTGCTTAAAGACCTCCAAAGAAGGAGACTCCACCACACTCCTTGGCAGCAAATTCCACTGTCGAACAGCTCTTACTGTCAGGAAGTTCTTCCTAATGTTTAGGTGGAATCTTCTTTCTTGTAGTTTGGATCCATTGCTCCGTGTCCGCTTCTCTGGAGCAGCAGAAAACAACCTTTCTCCCTCCTCTACGTGACATCCTTTTATATATTTGAACATGGCTATCATATCACCCCTTAACCTCCTCTTCTCCAGGCTAAACATGCCCAGCTCCCTTAGCCGTTCCTCATAAGGCATCGTTTCCAGGCCTTTGAGCATTTTGGTTGCCCTCCTCTGGACACGTTCCAGTTTGTCAGTGTCCTTCTTGAACTGTGGTGCCCAGAACTGGACACAGTACTCCAGGTGAGGTCTGACCAGAGCAGAATACTGGAGTGATGCGACCCCTGAGCCAAGGAGATAAATAACTCTACAACCTTTAGAAGACATCTGAAGGCAGCCCTGTATAGGGAAGGGTTTTTTTTTTTGTTTGTTTTTTAAATGTTTGATGTATTATTATTGATGTTTTTATATATGTTGGAAGCTGCCCAGAGTGGCTGGGGCAAACCAGTCAGTCAGATGGATGGGGGTATAAACAACAAAATTATTATTATGGAATAAAGGTAAAGGTAAAGGGACCCCTGACCATTAGGTCCAGTCGTGACCGACTCTGGGGTTACGGCGCTCATCTCGCTTTATTGGCCGAGGGAGCCAGCGTACAGCTTCCGGGTCATGTGGCCAGCATGACTAAGCCGCTTCTGGCTAATCAGAGCAGCACACGGAAACGCTGTTTACCTTCCCGCTGGAGCGGTACCTATTTATCTACTTGCACTTTGACGTGCTTTCAAACTGCTAGGTTGGCAGGAGCAGGGGCCGAGCAACGGGAGCTCACCCCGTTGCAGGGATTCGAACCGCCGACCTTCTGATCGGCAAGTCCTAGGCTCTGTGGTTTAACCCACAGCACCACCCACATCCCTTTTATTATGGAATAGGACATGCCTATTTCCATCAGAGGAATGTTGGAGGTTATGCAGTTGCCGAGAATTGCAAGTCAGGTGAAAGCAGTGGTACCAAAGTCCTGCCTTTGGGCTTCCCATAATGGGCATCTGGTTGGCCGCTCTGAGAACGGGAGGCTGGACTGGATGGGCCTGATCCAGCGGGGTGCTCCTGGTGTTTTTCCCAGAGGCATCTGGCCAGCTGCTTATTCCAAAGAGATGGCTAGACGAGTTGGCCCTTTGGCCTGACCTCGGGCAGCCAGCCTTCGCCTCATTCCCATCTTTCTCAAGGCGTGCGCCTTGCTCTAATTTTCCTAATGATACGTTCTAACTTAGCCGTGGAGCCAGGCTGGAGCCACAAGACAGAGCAGGCGCTGGCACGAGGCATAGCTTGTCTCCCGGCTGCTGGCTTCCGAATGGCCTTGCGGCCGGATGGTTGATGTTTTTTCCTTTAATGCTTCTCAAGGATGGGATGGGAACGGACTGTGGGAACTTTGCGTGCGTGTGAAATAGCCCCCGCGAGAGCACCGGAGATAAGTCAAAGGGAGAGAGGAAGGGATGGGAAGGGAAGTCTGTGTAGCCACTTTTGTGCTGCTCGCAGCCAGGAACCTAGAACTTAGATGCTGGAGACTGGCAACACTTGCAATTTATGAATGGACTGCTTATAGATGTAGACTTTGTTTGGATAAATAGGACAACATTTGGAATGAGTTTGTACAGAATGTAGCAGGCTATTAACATCTATATCTGTATTAGGTTAATAACACCATATCCATTGATGTAAGAATGTTTGGGAGTATATTACATTGCATTTTTGTATATTTTCTTTCTTTTTTTATACGCATCTTTGTTCTCCCCCCCTCACTTCCCCCCTCTTCCCCCCCCCTTTGTATCACTTTATTTCTTTATGATTACAATTCTTTCAATAAAAATATTAATATATATATATTTTAAAAAGACATCTGAAGGACCAAAGGTTCCCCATGCCTAACATTTGATATCAAGAGGTACACGGCCTCTGAACCTGGAGGGACTGCTTGTGAGCACATAGCTTCTTTATTGATCAAAGGAGACAAAGTCATCCATCCCCTCTGAAATAACTAAGCAAAACCGCAACATCTGAAAACCACATCTGGGTTTTTCCCAGTGATAAAATGGCACAGAAGGCAGTCAGAGGCGAAGGTGAAAACATCACAGGTGCCCTGAAAATCAGCCCAGACATCACCCGTTTCCTTTGTTTGCAAATCTCTGTTACAACCCATTTAGCTGACAAAAAAAACACACACAAAAATGGGAAAGGGGGTGGGTGGGTTGCAAATCGGTATTTGATGGCCTTAAGGGTTGGTTGGTTGGTTTGTTTGTTTGTTTGTTTGTTTGTTTAAAGCAGAGGCCCGAGGCATAAACAGAACTCTTGATTACACAGAAAGCAAAAGGCGGTCACATATTTGCTCAGGGAGAAAGGGGTGAATCACAAATTGGCTCCAATCAGCAGGAAAGGAGCAGGTCCAGAGAACAAGTTCATCACAGGGAAAATGCTGGCACCCTCCATGGAGCTGACTACGGGCCGAATCACCCAAGGAGTGAGCTGGAAGAGGGGTGATTGACATTTCCGTAGTCTTAGCTCGGGGGTGGCGAAAGAAATTTGATTCAACTTGCATATCAAAGGGAATAGGCCCGATTCACATTCCCCGAAACAATCCGCGGAAACGAAACGCAGTTGTCCTTTGAAATTTCGCGCTTTCCCCAAGCCCTGCAATGCCGTTCTCCGGCCAAGGTTTGGAAAAGGACAGCCAAAATGGTCAAGGGCATGGAACGGCTCCCTGGGAAGAAAAGTTTGCAGCATTTGAGACTTTTTAGTTTAGAGAGAAGGTGAGTAAATGGCGACAGATAGGAATTTATAACATTCTGCACAGCATGGAGAGAGGAAAGGTTTGCTCCCTCTCTCATAATGCCAGAACTCCAGGACATACAATGAAGCTGATTCGGGACAGAGAAAAGAAAGGAGTTGTTTATGCAGCATGTAGTTAAACTATGGAACTCACTTCTGCAGGAGGCGGGGAATATTTTTAAAGAATAAGAATGTCTTTCCTCCATGGAGTCCAAGGCAATTTACCTGGGGCTCCTGGTGATAGCCGAATCTGGCAGCCGTGATGTAACTGACATGAATATTTGACTGGTGCTGCAATTGACTTTTCAAAGGCAGCCTCATGTAGACAGCATTACAGTAATCCAAACTAAAGTGTGTCACAATGGCCAGTGTGACCACAAATAATTCACATTAGTCAATTTCAGTTTCTGTTGTTGGTTCTCCACATTTCTGGACCCATTTGTGAAGATCTATCTGTCTTTTTTGTCTGCCTCTTCATGGAAGTTCAGCATCATTTAAGTGCAAATTTCTCTTTATAGCCATATTTTTGTATGCAATCGGCACAGTTTCCTTGTATGCAGTTTTCACGAACAGATGGATTGTTGAACTTTTATACGGCCTGAGCACTGCACTACAAAATTCAGAGAAGTTTCAAAGGACAGGTTGTGTTTCAGTTTGCCTGTAGCTTGGGGCAAGGGCATATGGGGTAGATTCACGTTAAAATCCAAAACAAACCAAATTTCTTCCCTGAATCCTACCTGCCACTGAGCAGGCTCAAATCTGTTTAGTGTCAGCTGGATTGGTGCATCAGCAGCCCTTCCGCTCATGACCAAAGATCCAACAGGGGGCAAATTGTAACATAAGAAACAAGCTCTCAAGAAACAACAAGGGATGAAAGCAGGAACGTTCATCAGGTGAGACATCTCCAGGAGCTGAATTGAACCGGAGGCAAAACAATCACCAGTGGAGGTCTTTCTGATGTTCTGCCACTGAGCTCAATTGCTTAAAAGCTTGTTTTGGTCTTTAGTGGCATATTAGTTAAATCAACATCATCGTCACCATCGCAAACAAGCCCTCAGGTTCTCCTGAATGTCTCATCAGACTGGATTTCACAAAGAAAAGCAAGAAAACAGATCCAACGTTAGTCCTACTCAGAGGAAACCCATTGAAATGAATGGCCGTGACTAACACCACTCCGTTCCTTTCAATGAGCTACATGCAATGCTAGCCCTACACAGAGTAGACTCATTGGATTGAATGGACAAGGCTAACTTAGGGTCATTAATATACGTGAACGGGACTACTCTTGAGTATTTATTTTTATATATTTATTCCATTTATATCCCAGCTTCCCATTGAGCTCAGGGTTCTCTTCGTCCCCAATTTATCCTCACAGCAACCCTGTGAGGTAGGTTGTGCTGAGGGACTGTGACTGGCCCAAGATCATCCAGAATTTGAACCCTGGTCTCCCAGGCCCAAATCCCACACTCTAACCAGTGCATCATCACTGTCTTAGCTGGCTACAACCCTTAGTCTCTGAAATCTCCAACTGTTCAGGGAAGTTTTGTGTGAGCACATGTGAAACTCTATGTAATACATCTGCCGGACAGTGACAAAAACTATCTCGGCACCCCATTAAGCTTCTCCTCTGTGTCTGCAGACCTCTGACTTCCCCCCAAAGGGAGACGTCTCACTGTCTTTCTCCGGTGACCCCCAACCCTTTTGGAATAGGATGGCTCAACTTTGGGTAGTCCCCCCCCCCAATATATTCATTTCCTTCGCCTGCGTAGGACCGAGCAGGGAGGAGAGGGGCCCGTCAGCATTTTCTAACCGCTGCACTTAATTTGTCTCAGCTTTTAAGAATTTATTTCTGCTGCCCTGCAAGCCTCAGTGTCTGGGCCTCACAGGGAACACCAGCCACGAGCTGATCTTATCGGCAGCGATTGCAGAGGGACGAGCCACTCTTGGCCTCCTCCGGTGATCTGTTATTTCTAAGAAACCAGATCCCTGTTGTTAAGGCTTCCCGTTGCCCTAACCCATCTTCACATCCCATAAACTTCATCTTCACCCTGGGAACGCGCCTTCGATGTGGTTTTACGGGACCCAGCTGGGATTCTTATTCTAATAAGGTAACAATCGCTCTTTCAACTTATACAACGCTTCAACACCGAAGGACCGGCAGGCGTCTCCCATCCCCTCTTGCCAGTTTCTAAAGGCCACGAGGTCTTTTTTGTAAATGTCTCAGAGCTGTGTTTTAAAGCAGTGGGGTAAAAGTGCAGAGAGCCCTTTGGAAACGGCAAAGAGATCTTCCTGCAGTCTTGTCTGAGCCACAGGATATCCCAAGGAGCAGCTGATCAGTCTCCTCAGGAGAAAAGAGCGCTGGAGACTTGGATCATGCCCACAGACATTTCTAAAATGGCCTGGAGAAAGTGTCCAGAGAAAAGTTCTTAGTCCTCTCTCATGATGTTAGAACTTGTGGCCTCGGTCCAGTATATCTGAAGGAGCATCTCCACCCCCATCGTTCTACCCGGACACTGAGGTCCAGCGCCGAGGGCCTTCTGGCGGTTCCCTCACTGCGAGAAGCCAAGTTACAGGGAACCAGGCAGAGGGCCTTCTCGGTAGTGGCACCCGCCCTGTGGAACTCCCTCCCACCAGATGCCAAAGAGAACAACTACCAGACTTTTAGAAGACATCTGAAGGCAGCCCTGTTTAGGGAAACTTTTAATGTTTGATGCATTACGGTATTTTAACATTTTGTTGGAAGTCGCCCAGAGTGGCTGGGGAAGCCCAGCCAGATGGGCGGGATATATATAATAAATTATTATTATTATTATTATTATTATTATTGACATCTGGGAAGTTGAATGTTGGAAGACTCAGGAGAGATAAAAGAAAGGACTTACTCATCATTAAACTATGGAACTCACTCCCACAGCAGCCAGTGATGGCCACCAACTTGGGAGAAATTCACTGTGAGAACAAGAGGCTGGACTTAGATGGTCCCTTGGCCTGATCTGGCAGGCTCTTCTTATTTATTTATTTTTAAATTTTTATTCATTTTTCTTTTTTCATTCCTTACACACATCTCAAAATCTTAACATCTACTATATATTCCTCCCTTCCTCCCCTCCAAGGCTTCCCCCAAATTCCGCTTCTGGTTTGTTTCTATTTTAACCCACTTTGCTATCTCTTAACAGAAAAAGTTATTAATAATATAACTTCAAGCCTAAAGACATAAAAACAACAGTAAATACACCATCATATTTCACTATCTTCTAAACATTTCCTAATGCTGATAATGTCAATGTTTATTTAAATCCTGCCATCAAGTCTATTGACTTTCTTTGTTTCTGCAAATATAATACAAATGGCTCCCAATCTTTTTCAAAGTCTCTGTTGTCTTTTTCTCTTAGTCTATCTGTCATTTTTGCCAGTTCTGCAGAGTTCGTCAACTTCTCTTGCCATTGTTCTTTAGTTGGTATTTCTCCAGTCTTCCAATTTTGTGCAATCAACATTCTTGCTGCTGTAGTGGCATACATAAATAAAGTCCTCGTTTCCTTTGGTATGGCTTGACCTAAAATACCTAACTAAAAGGCTTCTGGCAGGCTCTTTTTATGTACCTTAGTTTGCCCTTCGCAGAGCTACAACTCCCAGCACCTGTAATAAGAGTGATTCTGAGGATTCTTGCAGGGTAGGGCCAGGGCTTGTAGCTTCGATCCTAGGAACATGGGAAGTTGTCTTATCCTGAATCAAACCACTGGTCCATCTAATCCCAGTACTGCCTGGACTAGCAGTGGGTCTCCAGGGTCTGCAGGCGGGAGTCCCTCCCAGCTGTACCTGGAGTTGTCAAGTACCTGGGAACTTGGGCTCTTCGGCAAACAAAGTGTGTACTGACCACTGAGGGACAGCCTTTTCTGTTCCTCCCATCCACCTTGTACTGCATCCTCCTGTCCGTGTCCCCCCCCCCCGTCCACTCCGCTTTGCTAGGTGTTAAGTTGTGGGTGAACATATCAGACGACACAGCGATTCTTCAAACAGCTCTTGTTTATTCACAGGCCAGAACAGAACTGAACTGAAGGGTTCAGTCAGCCTGCTTATATAGAGCTCCAGTACAACGTAACTGTAACAATTTTCTAAAACTATCCAATCACTGAACGTCACTTTCGATCCCTTATTTGCATAACTATCTACAGTATCCCCCTGCTGACCCAAGGTGAGAACTTCAGTACATAACACTAGGACTGGTCCATCTTGCTACCATTTCCTCCCTGCCTTCTGTTGTAAACAAAAATTGCCCTTTTTCCTTATGGGGTATCCAGGAGCCCATATAGAGTCCTTATGTAGGTTCCCTATCTGTAGGAGAAAATAACAGAGGCCAGCCAGAGAATATTGAGAAGCAAAGCAGCTAGTAAGCTTGATCTTTATTGATCTGTTGCAACAGGGTGCTCCCCTCACACGCAGGAGAAGGAGGAACCCAGAACAATGGCGCGCAAGGCCTTATATGGACTTTTGAAATTGCCACCCTGTAGATCAAGACCACCCCCCAGAAACATCATACATACATCACAGAAGGGGTGTAACCTAAAACCACCCCCCAGATACACCCTACCTACATCACAGAAAAGGCGGTTTAAAACAGAAATTTGAATGTTGTTTTTCCTGTTTGCCACGTTATCTGATTGCCTTTCCTGATAGTCTGTCACCCATTAAAATGCTGATTACTCAATTCCTGATACAATGGGAAGGCTCCTTGACCCGCCCCCCTCCTTGCAGAGAGAACATTTGGTCAGTTTGGGAATCAAAATGGTTTCAGGTCGGTCTTCCTGTGCTGATCTATGTACGTGCTTGGTTGGTACACCTATGAACATTACCATATATCTAAGACCTCAAAATTCCTATCACACTTCCATTTCTCATTTGGCTGCCATTTCCCCTTCCATCTTTAACAATCCCACTTTGCCTTTTGTCACTAGGATCGGAACAGCTCAAGTAATGGCCGCTCCCTTCTGTGACATCATGAAAGCTCAGCCAATCATGGCCAGAAGCTCCACCATTGCAGAATTTAGCATATTACCCAGTTTCCATTGGGGGGGGGGTTGATAAGACCCCACTGTGACACCCAGCTGTGTTTCTAGGCCTAGCCCACCACAGCCACCCCGTCAAACCATTCCTGCAATGTCCTTCCTTTCTTGCCGCCGCTGCCGCCGCCTTCCGCCCTTGCTGCAGATTAATCATGTTATCGCTTCCAATTGCTTAATTTGTCAGGGCCCCCAGCTCCCTCTGCAATAAAGGGATGGCTGTGTGTTTAATTAAAACCAATAATAATTTTCAGATTAATGAATAAAGGGAACTCCCCTGCCTCTCTGGGATGTTGCTGGGGACGGCATTAAACTTTAATCTTCCGCTGAATTATTGAAAGCCAAATGGAGTGCTGATCTTGTAACTGGTATAACTGGGAGTCCCTGCAGAGCTCGAAGATTGCCTCTAGAGCCTAGAAGGGTATAAGATGGTTGCTGGCCACATTAGAGAGCATGCAGAGTGCAGCAATCTTAAGTACATGTATTCACAGGCAAACCTCCATCCGTTTATTCCAAGAGGCTTTTGCGATGCATCCGGCTTCAGCTGGGCAAGGAAGACTTTTGGATCAGAAGTTCTGTTTTCTCACTTGTTTTTTAGAATGTGGATAACTTTGCAACTTTGGGCTCCTTTGGAAGGGTGGGATATAAATTCAATAAATACATTTCAGTAGACCCACTGAAATGAATGGGCACGACCAACTTTCAGTGGGCCTACTCTCAGATCAAACGTAGGATGAGTACACACTAAGCCATTAACTTATGGTCTGTGTGTGTGGTTTGGGAGCTGCACAGTCAGGGAAAAAACAATGTTGTCCAGGGATGTAAAGACTGCGGAGAGAATAATTGGGTGCACTCTCCCTACCTTAGATCAAATCTATGCTTCCAGGTGCCATAAGAAAGCTGCAGAGATAGTGCAGGATAGTGCGCACCCTGGAAATGATCTCTTTCAGCTTTTGCCTTCTGGAAGAAGGTACAGGGTTATAAAGACTAGGACTAGCTGCCTGAGAAACAGTTTCTACCCAAATGCGATTTTGGTTTTAAACGCAGTGTAAGGTAGTCTCTGGGACGCGGGTGGTGCTGTGGGTTACACCACAGAGCCTAGGACTTGCTGATCAGAAGGTCGGCGGTTTGAATCCCCGCCATGGGGTGAGCTCCCGTTGCTCGGTCCCTGCTCCTGCCAACCTAGCAGTTCGGAAGCATGTCAAAGTGCAAGTAGATAAATAGGTACCGCTCCGGCGGGAAGGTAAACGGCGTTTCTGTGCGCTGCTCTGGTTCGCCAGAAGCCACTTAGTCATGCTGGCCACATGACCCGGAAGCTGTGCATCGGCTCCCTCGGCCAGTAAAGCGAGATGAGCGCCGCAACCCCAGAGTCAGTCACGACTGAACCTAATGGTCAGGGGTCCCTTTACCTTTTTAAGATAGTCTCTACGGGAGTATATAGTATTTAATTATGGGGTATCAGAGTTATTAGGGGGCTAACCAGGCTAGGATAGCTGAGATAGCAGACTTGTTGGTTTCTGAATGTCTGGTGTAGATTTTCAATTTCCTTGTTCTGTACGGGACAATGACAATAAAGATTATTGTATCGTATCCCCCCCCCCCCAGTTCTTCTCAAATGGGAATCATGTAGGCTCACCCTCAATATGCTAACTTCAATCTAGATTGATTCTGGATCCTGCCACCCACAAGTGGTGGGTGTAGCTACTTGATAAGCATTTGATCATTCTCCCCTTAATTAGGTTATTCGTGCCGTTCCCTCCCTGCATAGTGAATCATAGAAGTGTAGAGTAGGAAGGGTTTGCCAAGGGCCATATAGTCTGACCTCCTGCAATGCATGCCCCAGCTGGATGAAGAGAGAAGTGGCGATTGTGATCCATAACATCCTTGGGCAGGTGTGGGTACCCCCATTCACCATCTGCCCTCAAATGATTACAGATGCCATTGCCCACTGCATTATTCTGGGTCTGCTATCCAAATATCTTCATGAAAAATACCTGTCTCAGTTTAGCCACAGGAGAAGAAGGGTTCCATCAACTGAGCTCACATGCTTTTTGCTGTTGGGCAAGGAAAATAATGTCACTTTGCCTGTTTCTCTATTGGCATTGGCTGCCGGGAAATTAAGACCCCAAATTGTGGTTCATGTCTTTTCCCTCTTTGCTATAACACAAAAATGGTTACTACTGTCTTTGAACGGATACGCTCTGGGTTAATGCAGCATATCTCTCTGCAATGAGCTTTTTGGGGTTTTTTTTGGGGGGGGGTTCTCAAGAAGCACTTTTCAGAGACAAAAATATATATTTATGCAATGGATCAAGATCAGTGGTTCCCAGAGCTTTTGGAACTACCCTCCACTTGGTTCCATAAACTTATCCTCACTGGCCCCTACCCTATAAAAAGCATTATTCAGCATTGCAGCTTGCACAGCTCACCAAGGAAGATAACGAAACAACAAAATTCAAAGCAGGAGCAATGAGTTGCCCAGTTATCCAAAATCTAGTTGAAACTATTTAGTTTAATTCAACAGAATTGGTGAACTTGATCCAGAGAAACCAGCTTTTCGAAGTCATTCACACCTCCAGCGCCCCCTGCCTCCCCCTTGTGCCTCCCCCCAGGTAATTCCACCGCCCCCCACCCCAAGGGAGTGGTCCCACCCACTTCGGGAACCACTGATCCAGACTGTGTGAGGACTATGTAGACAAACAACAAGGACGAATATGCCGCCTCCATTCGTTCCAGTGTAAAATGTTGTGTGCAAGCAGCCCAAGTCGGATACAGCCCATCCAGTTTAGGGAGAGGCTCAGTACGGGCAGGCAGCCAGGCAGAGTGGCAGTTTCCTCGTGGGCCCCCGTGCCTGAAAAAGGAAGGAAGCAATAAGCAGACAAGGCATCGTATCTGAGTTCGGGCTGGCAGTATGCGGGACCGTGCTGCTCATGCATAATTCATGGTGCCTTCTAGCAAAGGTTGGTTTTTAAAAAGAAAACCAAAATGTGTGCCAAGCCCAGAAAAAGAGAGATGCGGTGGGGAGATTGGGAAAGCCGACTCCCTTATCCTTCCTTTAACCTTAGTCCTTGAAAAGAAGGGGAGGACGGGCGCGCATAGGGAGAGAGAGGGGGGGAAAGGTTGCAAAGCTACCTCGAGGAGCAGAGGGCGCTTTCATCCATATCCAATTGCAAAGAGGAAATCATAGGTATTTGCTTTCTTCCCCGCCCACATGCCGGCCGAGCTGTGTCTCCTCAGCCCTGGGGTAACGCGGCTCGCTTGCAAGGGTGTACTTAGTTACTTCTCAGATATTATCCTTGGGTTTTCTGGTGTACGTTACAGTTGCGTCTCTGGGAACCGTGCTTATTCCCCTGATTATGCACTCGGAAAAGGATATGAACGCTCAAATTCAATTAGAGTGGCTGGGTATAACATCGGCCCAGTGGCAAACTTAGTGCGCAAATTGCTTTGCAGTTATTTATGCGTGCAAGCCTCAAGGGTGTACCCTTAGGGAGGAGCCAGAGCAGTGGCTGAGCACACCACCAGTGTGGCGCAGGGGCTAAGAGTGTCGGACTAGGACCTGCAGGACCAGGGTTCGAATTCCCACTCAGTCATGAAGCTCACTGGGTGACCTTGGGCCAGCTGCTACCTCTCAGCCCAACCTACCTCACAGGGTTGTTGTGGGGACTGAGAAAAGGGGAGAGTCAAGCATGCCACCTTGAGCTCTTTTGTAGAAAAGAGTGGGATATAAATGCAGCAAACAAGCACATAGCTTTGCATGCAGAATACCCCATGTTCAGCCTCCAAGACCTCCATATAGTTGATGCACAGTCTAGATCCATTGCATGTCTTTTGCCCATGAAAAGCACTTATTGGAAAGCTAGTTTCATTCTGAAAATAAAAGCTCATTGCCGATGGGATTCTTAATTACCCAACTTGGGTGGCTTTAAGAGAGGATTAGACCAGGGTTTCCCAAGGCTGGGCCTCCAGCTGTTGTTGGACTACAACTCCCATCATTCCTGGCTAGCAGGACCTGTGGTCAGGGATGATGGGAATTGTAGTCCAAAAACATTAGACGACCCCAAGTACTCACACTCTAGCCCTGCTTGTGGGCTTCCCAGAGGCACCTGATTGGCCACCATGAGAGCAGGATAATAATAATAATAATAATAATAATAATAATAATAATAATTTATACCCCAGCCAAGGCCAGGCTCAGGGCAGCTAACAAGCAATAATAAAAACAAGTTGAATGAATACAACTTAAAAACAAGATGAAAATACAGCACTGAAACATTAAAACATTAAAATGCAGCCTCATCACAGGAGGAGAAAGGAAAAATACAGAACTAGATGGGCTTTTGGCTTGATCCAGCAAGGCTCTTCTTAGGATATGCTCAGTTACTGCCAGCAGGCAATATTTGGCTAAGCTGGACCAGTGGCAGCATCATTTGCCAAGCAGGTAAGAAAGAGGAAGAACAAGGTGTCACTAGGCGAACTCCACAGCCAAAGGAAGGCTGGGACCGGGAACCTTTGATTCTGTGTGTGCAGTGACCCCACGTGGTGAGCTTTCAAAATTGCAGCTTGGAGCATCTTCCTGGGCAGTGAAGTATTCACAGTCTCTGCGCCAGCCTCGTCAAGCTAGGTTGGCCAATGTGCTATCAAAAGCTTCTTGTTTGTGCTCGAATGGTGCTTGCCTGAGGCATCGGCTTGGCCGTGTGAGATCAGGATGCTGGACTAGACTGGCCTTTGGGCCTGTAGCAACAGGTAGGCTCACAGCTGCCCATGGAGGCGCAGGTCAATTCTGGGTCCAGGGCGGCTGTCTACCAGCTCCATCTGGTATGCCGGCTGAGACCCCCACCTGCCTGCACACTGTCTCACCAGAGTGGTACATGCTCTGGTTATCTCCCACTTAGAATACTGTGGTACCTCAGGTTAAGTACTTAATTCGTTCCGGAGGTCCATTCTTAACCTGAAACTGTTCTTAACCTGAAGCACCACTTTAGCTAACGGGGCCTCCTGCTGCCGCCGTGCCGCTGGAGCACGATTTCTGTTCTTATCCTGAAGCAAAGTTCTTAACCTGAAGCACTATTTCTGAGTTAGTGGAGTGTGTAACCTGAAGCGTATGTAACCTGAAGTATGTAACCAGAGGTACCACTGTACTGCAATGTGGTCTATGTGGAGCTACCTTTGAAGGTCTCTCAGAAATGACAACTAATTCAGAATGTGGCTGCTGGTGACTGGGAGCAGCCGCTGAGACCATATAACCCCAGTCCTAAAAGACCTACATGGACTCCCAGTATGTTTCCGAGCACAATTCAAAGTGTTGGTGCTGACCTTTAAAGCCCTTGGCCCAGTAGACCTGAAGGAGTGTCTCAGTCCCCATCTTTCAGCCCAAGACACTGAGGTCCAGCTCCGAGGGCCTTCTGGTGGTTCCCTCACTGCAAGACATGAAGCTACAGGGAACCAGGCAGAGGCCTTCTCGGCAGTGGCGCCCTCCCTGTGGAATGCCCTCCCATCAGAAGTCAAGGAGATAAAGAACTACACAACGTATAGAAGACATCTGAAGGCACCCCCGTATCGGGAAGTTTTTTGTATGTTTGGTGTTTTATTATAATTTTGTATGTGTTGCAGGCAGCCCAGCTGGATGGGCAACTTATAAATAATAAAGTTGTTGCTGTTGTTATTGTTGCTGCGTTCCATCTTATAAATGCCCACTATCAGAGAGCCTGCTGTTGCGTGTTCTGAAATACAAATACAGTAGTACCTCGGGTTACATACGCTTCAGGTTACACACTCCGCTAACCCAGAAATAGTGCTTCAGGTTAAGAACTTTGCTTCAGGATAAGAACAGAAATTGGGCTCCGGCGGCGTGGCAGCAGCAGGAGGCCCCATTAGCTAAAGTGGTGCTTCAGGTTAAGAACAGTTTCAGGTTAAGTATGGACCTCCGGAACAAATTAAGTACTTAACCTGAGGTACCACTGTACCATGAAGCAGCTCACTTCTTACAATGGATCACGCAGAGCACCCCCAGAATTCATTCCCACAAGGTGTGGGGCAATAGCCGCCAACTTTACAATTCTACGATTGTCCCTTCCAATTCTGCGATTCTATTTGGCCGCGTGAGAACAGAATCCCCACAGTTTACACAGGTACATTGCACTGGGGTGGGGGTGGTGGCAATTATAGCCTTTGTGATGAGTGAATGGAAAGCGGAAGGGTTCTGCTAAAAGCTCATGCATCTTTTTTCCCCCTTATGCAAGCAGAAAGCAGGTTACATCCAATCCCCAGATAGTGAAGTGCTTCTGAATTATTAATGCACCCTTTGGAGGGGGTTCCGTCTCTCTCCCCCCTCCCCCAACCCTGGGCTCCTATTTATTAAACTGTGATTTGCCTCCCACACTTCAGCAAATCATTCCATTGTTTTAAATGCTTAATTGACCAAGCATCTGATGCACCTTGCCTAATTGGGTCAGGGCAATTCATAATCGCGTGCCGTTACACCACACTCAAAATCCAACTACATGGCTCTGCACGTCTTTGAAGATTTTGCTTTTAGAGGGCAATTAAGCTTTATAGAATATATGTTTCTTGAAAGGCATTAGCCTCCCGAAGACGATACTTGATCTAACGTACACAGCACTTTCTGTTCACATGGACATCCCCGCATGTCAATTAGCTTGGCGATGCTTACAGGAGTATGTAAACTGTACCACTAACTTTAATCCGGTTAGATGGGCAGAGAGATGCAGGAAGCTAATGGCACAACTAGATGCCACGGCAAATATGGAGGCTGCAGGTCTGTGCCCCACAGGCCTCCCCCTCCTCGCACCCAAATTAATATCAGCTATAACTTATCCACGTCTAGAGAACTTAAATGGGAATGAAAATAGGAGCAGAAATTGCTGATCACTTATTTGACCCTCCTCCGGGACGCGGGTGGCACTGTGGGTTAAACCACAGAGCCTAGGACTTGCTGATCAGAAGGTCGTCGGTTCGAATCCCTGTGATGGGGTGAGCTCCCGTTGCTCGGTCCCTGCTCCTGCCAAGCTAGAAGTTCGAAAGCACGTCAAAGTGCAAGTAGATAAATAGGTACCGCTCAAGCGGGAAGGTAAACGGTATTTCTGTGCGCTGCTCTGGTTTGCCATGACCCGGAAGCTGTACGCCGGCTCCCTTGGCCAATAAAGCGAGATGAGCGCCGCAACCCCAGAGTCAGCCACGACTGAACCTAATGGTCAGGGGTCCCTTTACCTTTACCAGGACTGTAGCCAGCTAAGTTTTAATCAGAGTAGACCCACTGAACTGAATGCACCTGAATGCATCTCAGTGGGCCTCCTCTGAGTCGTGCCAGCAACCTGGATGCCGAGTTTTGCACCAGCTGAAGTTTCTGAACCATCTTCAGAGGCAGCCCCACATACCGGTACAATGCACTGCAGGAATCTAAAGTAGAGGTGGCCAGAGGACGGACAACAGAAGTTAGGTTATCCCTGGTCCAGAGAGGGGAGCAGCTGGGCCACCAGCCAAAGCTGATGGAAGGCACTCTGCCCAAATGAGGCCACCTGAGCCTTAAGTGACAGCAAAGGATCCAGAAATACAGGGTCACTCTGTGAGAAATGCAGCCAACAAGTTTAATAAATCACAATAATTCTATTGCAATGGTAACGTAGCTTTATAATTAACTACATAAAATTCCAGCACAGTGGACCGTGAGCCGAATAATGTGATTTTTGCCAAATTGCAGCAGGTGATGAACACAGATCAGAACAGAAATTGGTGCCTTCTTACATGCCTGTCCCACTGTTACTCGTTGGGTTATACTCCCTTCTCTGAGATCTCACGAGGAGCTTCGAGTTCCTGTCGTCTGCAACAGCACACCAGACTCTCCTTTGTAAAAGCCCCAGGACTGGACGCCTAGAGTTTCACAGGTCAAACTGTGTGCCATGTAGATAACTCCTCTTGTGCATGTTTTTAAAAGCTCTGGCATCATTTGATCTGCTAAGATCCTCCAGGAGTCGCACACCAGCCTCCCGAAGGCTACCTTTGAAGCGACTCAGCTGGCGCCAGAGATTTAGTAAAATGATCCGTTGTGCTTGGAACGTGGGAAGCATAGATCCTCTGACAAAAATCAAGGATTAGAGAACACGATTAGAGAACGTGAGTCGAACATTAATGCTTGGGCGTGTGGAAGAGTTGGCAAAGGCAACAGAAGGCAAGTCCCATGGTCTCCAGAGATTGGCAGACACGTTTATTAGATAGAGGATCAGTGCCATCCCATATCTGTTAAGATCTTGGGGAACTCTGATACACCCTGTATCATTTGTTCCAAGGTGTGTACCGTGAAAAAGAAGAAGTGTGTTTGCTTATGGGCGTCTCCAAGCCCACTGGGGTTAGGACCCCTTAGTGTTGCAACCAGAGCACTACCATCATGCAAATATATGCTAAAAGATTAAAAAATGAGTCCCCAAGCAAATGTTTGGATTAAAAACAGAACTTAGGCCAAAATGGCCGAAGACTACCGCCCTAGCCTGTAATGGCCTGACTGACACTGGTAGACTGCGAAGGTGGACAGGAAGATCTCTGCAGAGGGTCAGCCTCAATGCTTACTTCAATAATATCTGAAAGGCAAGGGAAGAATCCATTCAATGATATGTGCCGTCTTTGCAACTATGTAGAGCAGGTGTGGCGAACCTTTGGCTCTCCAGAAATTGCTGAACTACAACTCCCATCAGCCCCAGCAGGCATGGCCAATGGCCAGGGATGATGGGAGTTGCCAGTAGATCAACACCTGGAGGGTCAAAGGTTCCTTATGCCTGATGTATGAGCTTGAAGCAGTCTCTCGTGTGCTCTTCTTCTGAGTTTCCTCCCACAATAGGTTAAGAGAATGCACACTAACAAGGCAAATTCCTGGCTGATCCTTAAGAAACCCCTTTGAATCTCTTCCTTGAGGGGGTCTACTGAACGCCAAACAGGTGGCAATATATCTGAAGGTTGTAATAGCTCTCAGGCTGTTTATGATCACGAGTCCCTAACTTGTCACCTTAATTAATAGCCGGCTTTGCCAAAGCTGTGACTTTCTATTATTTTCTATTTCATACTTTTGTTTAACTTCAGGAAACATCTGGTTGACTGACAAAGGAACAAAATCTTGCAGACAAGCAGCCCAGGTAAGTGTCAGATAACTAGAAAGGAAATGAAAACCTGCCTCGGTTTCTCCACTGCACCACTTCGCTCTATATAATCTGGCCTAAGTAGTTACACTCTTGTTCCTAGTTCAGCTTGTGGAGGTTAGCTATTTAGAGCCTTATTCTCCATTAAATTGTCTAGTAGTATTTCAAAGACCCTGATGTTGGGAAAGATTGAGGGCACAAGAAAAGGGGACGACAGAGGACGAGATGGTTGGACAGTGTTCTCGAAGCTACAAACATGAGTCTGACCAAACTGCGGGAGGCAGTGGAAGACAGGAGTGCCTGGCGTGCTCTGGTCCATGGGGTCACAAAGAGTCAAACACGACTAAACGACTAAACAACAATTTCAAAGACACCCAAGTTGGTGGCCATCACTACCAGGTGTCATAGCTCAGTGGTAGAGTATCTGTCTGCATGCAGAACGTCCCAGGTTCAGTTCCCAGGTAGGGCTAGGAATGTACACAGTTTGGAATCCCAGAGTGCTGCTGCCAGCCAGTGTAGTCAACACTAACCTGGATAGACCTGGGGTCTGACTCAGTATAAGGCATCTTCCTATGTTGCATGGGGCGAATTCCATAGTTTAACTCTGCACTTGACCCTTATTTTGTCCATCCTGAATCTTCCAACATTCAGCTTCTGCATATCTGACCAATTAATAACCATATTTGATTGACCTTTTTTTTTTTTTTACTCTGCTCACAATTCAGACTGCTTTGTATGAAACGAAAGGGTATGTGGTTCTTTTTCCCTTGCTTTTCCAGCCGAGGAAAATTAAGCTGCTCACAGCTTTCATAATGTCACCCATTTCATCCCGATGTTGTAACCAAGCAGGAAATAAACAACTCTTGATTTCCCATCTGGCGAGCTCAGCACTGTAAACTAGCAAGGGAGTTTGATAGATTTCAACACACACACACAGCGCAGAACACCACGTCGCCAATTTCTTCCAAGGAACCCTGTCCATCTTTGCAAGGTCCTAGCTTTCAGGAAAAGAACTGTTAAGTGGCTTCTGTGGTCACTCTCACCAATTACAAGATAATGGTGAATAAAATCCAGACCAGTCTTCTCATAGCATGCTCAGCAATGTCCAGAGGCAATAGTGAAAAATACGATTCAAGGAGGTTTTGTCATGTTTGAACAGGAGAGACCCACAAAAACATTTGCCCATCCTGCACTGAGCAGAATAAACCACAAAGGCTGCCTGTCCCTGGACTAGTGATCGTGTTTCTCACCTCAAAAGGAAGGAGAAGGGCACCATTTTTTTACTTACAAAACTTACAAAATTCCTTTCCCAGCTGCTTGGCACCGAGTCTTATTTCTTAAAACACCAAGCTAAAACAGTCACCATTTTCCAAGGCTGTTATTGCTGTTCTCATTCTAAATTGGATTTCATATTTTTGACATCTCGTTGCTGAGAATTGTTGCAAGCAGTGGCACAGCAGAAAGCGAGGCAAGAGGATTTTTCAAGAGTAGGAAAGTAGTATCACCTGCTAGAATGCCAGGGTCCTCTCCTTGCTCTAACAAGTGAATGTGGAGACAAGGAGGCCTTTGCGTTTTACCATGAATGACTAATAACAGGCTGCTGGATCAGGCCAATGGCTCATGAAATCCAAAATCCTGTTCTCACAATGGCCAGCCTGAAGCCTGTGAGAAACCCACAGCCAGGATTCAAGCAGAAGAGCACTCTCACCTTTGGTGGAACCCCAGCAACTGGTATTCTTCCAACCAAGCAGGCAGAGCATACCCCCATGGTTAGTAGCCCTCAATAGGCCTATCCATGAATTTCTCTAATCCTCTTTTAAAGCCATCCAAGTTGGTAGTCATCACTACCTCTTGTGGGAGTGAGTTCCACAGTCGAACAATGCACTGCATAAAGAAGTCCTTTATCTATCCTGAACCATCCAATGTTCAGCTTCTGAACACAGCCCTTTGGGCATCTCTATGTGGCTCCTGAAACTCTTTCCAAGCCACAACTCCTCTCCCCAGGGTAAAGGTAAAGGGACCCCTGACCATTAGGTCCAGTCGTGGCCAACTCTGGGGTTGCGGCGCTCATCTCGTTTTATTGGCCGTGGGAGCCGGTCATGTGGCCAGCATGACTAAGCCGCTTCTGGCGAACCAGAGCAGCGCACGGAAACACCGTTTACCTCCCCGCCAGAGCGGTACCTATTTATCTACTTGCACTTTGACATGCTTTCGAACTGCTAGGTTGGTAGGAGCAAGGACCAAGCAACGGGAGCTCACCCCGTCGCAGGGATTTGAACCGCCAACTTTCTGATCGGCAAGCCCTAGGCTCTGTGGTTTAACCCACAGCATCACCCGCGTCCCTTCACTCCCCAGGGTACTTACCTCACTATTTCACGTTTCACCCTCAAGATGCTTTTGCCTGGCTGTAATGCGTCCTTGAGGACGTTTTCGTCAAAGGCTTCCCCCAAATTCACTTATGGAATATTAACTGCACATCAGCCAAAATTCGTCCCCCCGCCCCCGAATTTGTGGAGATGGTTTTTATCGCTTGTTGAAATGGTTTTTGTTTCTGAAGCTTGCCCTTTGGAGTTTTATGCTATTGTGCACCATTTCAGTGGCTTTGTGCTATGAAATGCTTTATATAGTAGTCTGTGAAATAAATCTCTGATAATGCCTCTCTTGCCTGCATGGAGGTTAGAGGAGGAAACCAGCCCAATGTATGAAGATAAAGTTCACATCAATGGCTCCGCCCACTTTTTCTCTGGCCCCACCCACTCCTGGCATGTGGCCCTCAGAAAGTTACCCTGAAGTGAATGCGGCCCTCGAGTTTAAAAACACCCCCCACCCCTGTGGCAGTGGAAGTCAGGGAATGAGAACAGCTTGCTATTCTATTACTGTCAACTGATCCTACTAAATTGGGTATTATGCTATTTACTAATGCTCTTTGCTTTGTGGTGTGTGTGTGTTTAATGAAGCAGCCAGCTGCCTGCATGTTTTGGACTCTTTAGGAGCTATGGAGCTGTCATGATGGGCTCCCGCTTTTCCAAATTTTCCAGCACACTATCTTGCTCTTTCAAATTGTTTTTACATATGCAATTAACTGTTTCGGTGTATGTATTGGTTTTAAATTGCTTTTGCACATGCAACTGTTTTTACAGTTTTGAAGGTGTGCTTCTTTTTCTTGTGTTGTGAAACCACTCTGAGGTGCTTCAAAGGAAGCAACTCATAAATGACCAATATTAACCATTCCTCATAAGAACTGGTTTCCAGGCCCTCTCTGGAAGTTCATCGATGCCCAGCTTAAAATGTGGCACTCAGAACCTGGCACTGTACTTGACGGAATATTTGCAATGCATAAATGTTTAATGTAGCAGAAAGTAACCTATTAAAAAGACTCTGGTGTCCCTGTAGCGCTGTAATAAATTAGCACATTGAAACGGCTTAGGTGGTCATTAAAAAAATAAAATAAAAAAGGCCAAAACATCCTTACCTTAGCTTAGTCCCATTGCTTTAAGTCGACATGCCTATATACACGACAGAACACAGGCCCTAATCCTTCAAACGCAGGTAGCTTACAACCACACAGCTTTCTATAAAAAGCCTCAGAGCCATCAGCAGCGCTCCTGTTCGCTTTCCACTGTCACATTTCATTTGGCAATTTTCCATTTCTTCTGAAGCTTAAAATCCAATCACTGCAGGGGAGTTATGGGAAAGGGGAAAGAGGACTCTTTTCTTTATTAAAAAAAAAATGGAAACGAGAACACACAAACGTTTTTTCAGAAGCATTGCTATTTCAACTAAAAGGAGTGATTGGTACATCGTTCTTACAAGCTCCCGAGACACATGCAAGAAAGGGCTTGGGATTAAAAGTCCCAGGAGAGTTTAAATAATAAGCTGTACGGCAGGAAAAAGGCATTTCAATAATAGTTACACGAGCGCCGACACGCTCCTTTTAAATAATTTAAAATTACCGTTGACACACGGCTGTTTCCGAGCCTCTGTAACTATACACAGAACATTTACAATATTTATAAATAAATTATCACCATTGTAAACACATAATATTACGTACAATATACCAACTTCCCTCTGAGTAAAGAAGACAAATATTCCTGACTTTTCCTGAAGTCAGCATCAGAAGAGAAAACCTGCGTGCCTGGCGAGACACAGAACAGAGTCTGGCAGCCATGTATGTTGGACCACCAGGAATTCAAAAATAACATATTTTTGCACCTTTCCAGAACAGGAAAAAACCAAGGCAGGAAGCAATTTCAAGGCAGGTGGACTCGGTTCAGCTCAGTTCATATAGGTCAGACTTCAGAACAAGGTTGGGTCATATAGTTTTCTTCTTTGAAGACCAACACCAGGGCTGGGGAACCTGTGGCCCTCCAGCAGTTGTTGGACTCCCAACTCCCATCAGCCCTAGCCAATATGGCCAATGGTTAGGGATGATGCTGGATACAGCCCATCAACATTTGGAGGGTCACAGATTTTCCAGGCCTGATCTAAGCATCCTGGACGACATCTCTGTCCAGAGGGTCTACAAAGGATGGATACCTCAGATTTTTCCCTTATTAGTACTTTCAAGACTCCTTGGGGAAATGCTATTTAAACATGTATAGGAAATGTAGGGTTCAGATTATGGAAAAGGAGTGGATGAGATAACTCCATCTCCAACCTGCTCCTTACTCTCTTGTTTGACACACCTCCGAAGCTGTCGCAACCCATTCTCTCCACCTCTAAGTCTCATGTTGTGCAAAGAATCCCCGAAAGCAAGGCAATTAAATATGTTTACATCTGCCTGCAAGGTTTTTTTCTGGCTCTAAATTTACTTATTTGTTTTTTAGTACAGGAGTCTTACTGCTTTGGAAATAAACTACAGAGAGCACTCAGCCCCACAAAACGGAGAATTTGATGGCTGTCCTGGTGACATCCCAGAATATTACTCAGGAATAATTGATTGGAGGGTTAAGACCCACTCAAGGAAATAACCCACTGGTAGACCCCGAGAAAGCTGGTTTAAGGGAAAGCAACATACCAGTTGAAAATCCCAACTTTCTTTACAATTCTCAACCCCTTAACTCTGGAGCAGTTCATTGCCTAGGCAAATAGGGACTGGTTCAAGGAAGGTAGCTGTACAAAGCCAAGTCACCCCACTGTATGCCAATTGGCTCACAGAGTTGCATATTCCATGAGAAGGGGGGCACACCGTTTCTTGACAAATAATATAATTGAGATGGATAATAATTGTAATAGGCTGTATTCAACATTCGTCATACTCAAAGTAGACCCAATGAATATGACTAACGAAGGTAAAAAAAAATTAATGCGTCTACTCTGTGCAGGACTATTGTTGGCTACAATACAATGGGTTGTATCCAACTGAATCCTACTCAGAGTTGACCCATTGAAATAAAGGGGCCTAAGCTTATCATACTGGTTAATTTTGATGGGTCTACTTCAGGTAGGACTAATGTTGGATACAACTCAACAATTCTAGAAGCATTTAATTCCAGAAACTAGTAACACTACATTGGAAGCAACTGCTGCATGATTTTCAATCAAGACCAGGCTGTCATTGTGGATTCCTTCTAATAATCTTTTCTTCCAAATATAGCTAAAGAGTTGCATCAAATGTTCCTTCTCAAAGTAATGGTCCATTGAAAATATTGGACATGAGTAACTTGGCACATTATTTTCAATGGGTCTATCGTTGAGTATAACTTAGTTGGATACAAGTTGGAGAACACCCACTGAAATTACTGAACCAGGTTAATTAACTTCACTGAGTCTACTCTGAGTAGGATTAATGATTTTCAAAGGTTTCTCCCTCTCTTGACATAGAAAGGGGTCTGAGGGATTTCTCTCCAGCGATAGAAGTTATACAAGCCATCCACTTATAAAAAAAATGTTTCAAGGTCAGAACATTTCCTGCTAGACTGGACATCTACCTCTAATACACCATAGCCAGTGCAAAGGCTTGTCAATGACAAAAGCAGCCCCTTCTGTTTAGAAACAGCATTATGGAGCACACTAGTAATCTCTTCCACTGGTGCTGGGGACCAAGTTACCCTTCTGTTATTATTTCACTTTAAACTTGTCAGAATCCTTGGCCAACATCCACTTATCCTTTCAAAGAAAGGAAACAAACCACAGCTCTGTGTCTAACAGTACCATAGCTTAAAGAGCCTTTAAAATCCTTCATTTTTTTGTCCCACAGTACATAAAAATTGTTCCTTTTGCCAATTCCTGCCATTCAGGTACTATTTTCCTAGACCCCGGTTTGTTCCATGCTCTTCCCCTATATCCTTCATATGCCACACTGGCAAGGGTGATGCAATATGGCCTGACATACTGTGGAAAATCTTGGAATAATTTAAAAGTTCCGGCCGGAGGAGGAATGATTTCAGTGCGACACACATCCACCATCACCAATTTCCTCCCGTCTGGTTTTGTTCCCTTCCCCTCTTATTTGCACAGTTGCCAAGGTATACTGTCTTTCCTCACAGTTTTCAAGGTATACCATCTTTCCTCTGGCAGCACTGTGAAGGAGGCACACTCCAGTCATATGTGTATGACAGTCGGAGTTTAATCTCTTCTTTACAGAGCTTCCCTTCTTTGGCTAGAGTCTGATGCTTCTCCAACATGTCCTCAATGCTCTGTTTATGAGTCACAATGTATTTATTGTTGCAGCCCCGCGATTTATACTCCGTGTCGAAACGAGAGTCGTGAACCCTCTTCACATCCACCGGAGCAAGCCAGGCACCCAGGGATACATCTTCAGCTTGCCATATGTTGAGATAGTCTTGCGTGAGGCGCAAGTAGTGCACCAGGTCAGCTGAAACCACGTAGCCCCCGCCCAGAGCATAGGGCAGGTAGTAGTCACAAAGGAGCCAGGTGTTCTCTTTCCATTTCCCGCCGGATTTCACACGGGCGCGCCCAGAGAAGAAGCCCCAGTAGAGGCGGCGTGGCTCCTTGGCCCTCAGCTCCTCCACCAGCACATCCAAGCGCACAAATGTGTCATCATCAGCTTTGAGGACAAAGCGGAAGTCCAGGTGCTGGTCGAGCCACACAAACATAGCCAGGACCTTGGCGGTCAGGTTCTCGTAGGAGTCTCGGAGGTCAGGAAGGAGGAGAAGATCCTGATGGTGGCTCTGTTCCAGTTCCAAGGTGTGGAGCTCCTCCCCGGTCAGGCCTCCGGTGCCCACCACAAAACGGAACCAGACGTCTCCAGTGGGGACCCGGCCGGCCACCGAGAGCCATGTGCTGCGGATGATGCTACGCCGCTCTGTGTATTTGGGGCCGCTGGCCACCAACACAGCCAGGAAGGCGCTCTCCTCGGGAGGAGGAGGTGGGGCGGCTGCTGGAGGGTGAGGCCCACTCACACCCCCGGTCCGGGCGGGAGACTGTTGCTGAGGCAGCCCCCAGCCGTGGGAGGGCTTGAGGCCTTCTGAGGTGCACTTGGCCAAGTAGAGGAGCACCACGCCAAAGAGAGACAGGCCGCCGAGTCCCAGAGCCGTCTTGTGGCGGCACAGCAGGCGGAGGAGCTTCATGGCAGCAGGAAGAAACGTGGTGGCAGCTAAGGGGCGGGGCAAACACCACTTCCCCTGGGGCAGCTTCCTCAGCACTGCCCTCTTTCAGGTCCAATGAAAGGGCTTCTCCCTTTTAAGGGGCGGCTCCAAAGACTTCTCAGGCAAATAGCCCCCACAATGACCCTAATGGCTCCTCCCTCTTTGGTGGCGATAGTCCTGGCTCCTCCCTCCCTCTGGGATTGGTGGTCCCAATGCTCTGGCTCCTCCCCTTTAGGGGCTGCAGTGACGTCTCCTCCAGCCTTCTAAGGGGCGGGAAGCGGCACTAGCTCCGCCCACACATTCGCCTCGGGACAGCAAGGCCTCGAGGGTTGGGGATCAGCCCCGCCCCTCTCCCCTCAGGCGCGAGGCCGCGGGGCGGGGGGAATCCCCTCTCTCTCCTCTCAGAATTTTTGGCGGGAACAGCCCTGCTGGCTACGGGTGGCGGGTTGGGACAAACGGCCGCCGCCACCTCGGAACGTTTCCGAACGCGCCGCTGGGTCCTCCCTCAGCTGCCTCAAGCGCGGGGTTCATTGTCTTCTGTCAGATTTTCAGTTCCTCTCCCGCACCCCCCCCCGCCCCGTTTCTCCTCTTCTCGCGCGCGTTCCCTAAATAGAAATATGTGAAGGGAGCGCGCGCGATGGTTTTCGGAGCGGTACTTATCCTTTTCTGCAGCTCCGTCTTCTCCTGAGGCGGCGAGAAAATGCGAATGAATAGAAATGTATGGGGGAGGGGGAGGAGGAGGGGGCCGAACAAAGTGGAGTCACGTGACTTTCCGTCTTCGCATCGCTCTCTCACGCCATGTCTTGTCAGGGCTGGGGAGGCGGAAGACGGCGGCGCCATCTTTGAGGGCATTTCATGCCCTGCCCTCCCTCGAGCTAATACAGTAGCGCGTATTCGCCACCTTGTGTCCGGGCACTTGAGGCTGTGGCTGTTGCCATCTTAGCTAAGGGCACCGCTGTGTCCTTATCTGGCCGTGAGTATCGGTCATCTTGTGTTAGGGCAATGGAAGCCGCGGCTTCTCGCCATCTTGACTAAGGGCGTTTCCCTCAGGTGTGTTTTTTCCCCCCAGTGCGAGTTTTTATCTCCCATCTTGCCTTAGGGCAGCTGAAGCCGAAGCGGTTGCCGTCTTAAAATTGGGGAAAAGGCCCTGTCAGCCTTTCGTCTTTGGTACACAGACACCTATCCCACCTAAACAAGTTGCCATTTAGTGAAATTCAGTGAAATCGCACAGGGAATAAAAATGCAGCAGCCCCCACGATCCAAAACAAAAATGGCTACGTAAGACTCACGTGCCCGAAACAAGCATGTCTTCCCTTATTTTTTATAAAGGTCCCCTTCATTCTATTGAAATATAGCTTCCTAACAAGGCGCCTGTTTTGCTGTTGCAGTAGTATTTAACAAGAGGTAGAGCTGAATAGGCGCTATTTTATTTCAGCTTTTATTGCGGCGAGGCGAAAAGAGACAGACCACCCGCTTCCCGCCCCGACTAATTAGTCTTTATACAACTGGAGAGAGAGGTCCTCGCGTTGAATTCGGGCAGCCTCGGGAGGTCCGGAAGAGGCGGGCTCAACTCTCGTCGGAGCGGCGAATGGCGTTTCCTGTTTCCGGCCAGCCTCCCTCCCTCCCTCTGGCAGGCGCGCGGCGTGTGTCTGTCTGTCTGTCTGTCTGTGAGTGGGAGGCGGAGAGGAAGCCCCAGAGCAGCGAGGCGGGGCTGGGCATGAGGAGCCTCCGTGGCCTGCGGGGCAGGTATGGAGCCGGCATGGGAGCAGGGCAGAAGGTCACGGCAGCCTCTGAGCATACGCAGAGCGCAGGAGGAGCGAATTGGGGCGGGGAAGACAGAGAGGGAATGAGGGGCTTTGCCGGCTCTTTTAATGGATACCCTTGAACGAACTTTCCGTTTTATTTGTTTCGCCTGCCTGCTTTTAAAAATTGATTTATTGTTATTATTATTATTATTTGGATTGTCAGCTACGTTTCAATTCAAGGGCGTTTGAAAACGATCCCAGCGGGATCGGTTATTGTGCCTCCTTAATTGCCGGTTTTAATACCTGCTTTGGGAGTCATTTTTTTTGGGTATCTGTGTGCAAACAAATTGCGGAGGAATAAACAGCTGTAAATAACGTTCGCGGGTGCCACGTAATGCCCATTTCGCGTTTATAAGAGAAGTTGGTCGGTTTGCGTGGCAGCGCTTGCACTTTGGAACTCCCTGTCTATGGAGATCAAGGAGGCGCCGGGCTCCTTTGGAAAAGTTATTGCTTATGCAAGCCTACCCAGATGCTTAGAAAGTTAATGTGAAATTTTAAATTATTATAATTATTATTTGTTTAGTTGCTTTATGTTGCCCAGGGAAACCCAATGCAACATACAACCAGACAAATAACAACCTCCCCCATTCCCAACAGATGCATTATAACCAAGGGGGATGAGGAATACATAATAATTTTAATCTGTTTTAAAATTTTAACTTTTGTATGTTTTAAAGTAGGCTTGTGAATTTTTCTCGGCTTTATCTTTCTGTAAGCCACTTTGAGTTTTTTTTTACAGTCAAGCAGTGTGTAAATGTTATGAAATAAATATCCACTGTTAGTGCTGCTACTCAGGGTAGACCTATTGAAGTCAGTGGACACTGGTAACTTAGCTTCATTGATCTCAGTGGGTCTGCTTTTGACTTGGGCCTAAGTTGAATACAACCCATAGGGATATTTTTATTTTTATTATTTTATTTTAAAATTTGATTCTTTGTGCATGAGTAGACTTGTCTCTTCCCTGGTTTTACTGTTTGGTTGTTGGGGTATTTTTAGGTTGTTTCTCAGAGCATGTGCAGAATTTATAGCATAGGCAAAAAAAAAAAAAAAAAAGGCATGTGAAGGGTGAAAAAAATCCTTGTATAAAAGCAACAACTGTTGCTGTTGGAACATTTGGACAGAGCATTTCTTTACTGAGCAGAACAGAAGTATAGTTCCCTTTTCCTTTTATAAGAAACATATTACAAAGTGACTTTCCTATTTGGCATGCAAAAAATGTCAGGTGTATTAGAAGTGTTTTAACTTGTGGGAAATGAACGACGCTTTGTCGGAAACAAGTGACCCAAAAATCTGAAAGAAAATGGCTAGCCAAACAGTGAGCTCTTATTTGGACACAATTCTAAGCCATACCATGCCTTGTTACCCAGCAGGAATGAGGGAGAAGTGAGGCGCCCGCTACTTTATCAGAATGCAGTAATATGCTGTGCATTCACATTAAACCACAGATCGTTTTAAACTGTGGTTTACTATGCTGTGGAAACCGGGTCACTGAGATTGTCAGCCTGTGTCTTGACTGTAGTGCTTCAAACTGTTGGGGGGGGGGTAGTCAGGAGAAATAGTGCATAAGACAAACTTCTCTAGTTTAGTATTTTTCTTAATGTGCTGGAGTCTGTAAAAGAAGTAAGTGAAGCCTTTTAGTAGACCCTGAAGCAGATGACATACTTTTAATAGAGCTTGGGGTCTGGGACTGAACTTCCATGAATAGGGTATTCTCCTCACAAAGCAGAAGGACCACAACAGTGGGGGGAAGGGGGGATTAAAGCCTGCTCTGACTCTGTTAATTATTAGCACCTGCCTGATGAAATTTGCGTGCCTTTTAAATGCACCTTGGATGCAAAGGGTATCCAGTGAGTCACTAAAGAACATGTAGTTTGAACCTTGTCTCTTACGTAGACCAGTTGGACAAGTTTTGAGTCTATTGGAATCTGTTGAGGATGAAACATTAGAAGTTAATATGGCAAATTCTTCTGAGGAGCAGTGAGCTAGTGACACCTCTGAATATCGTTCAGATTTATATTTCCAATCAAAAAAATAAGCAAAAGTGTGTGTGAATTGTGCACGAATATTGTGTCATGGTGTGGGTGGGTGGGATGGCACACTGACTAAAAGTACACTGACTAAAAGTACCAGCTTTCCTACGTTTGGGGTTCTGACTTGCTCCAGAAGCAGGGTTTGAAATTAGCAGGCTGCCAGGCACATTTTGTGCCTAAAAAAAATCTCCATTTGCGAGCACCTCAAAAAGTCTGAGTGCATTTTTTGCACCTGGGTGACACTCAAGGATTACTGAAATGTATGCGCTTCAAAGCCTTAAGTATATGTTAAGGAATTTAACAATAAAGAGTAGAGTGTTTTGAAAACTGAAATATGGTATACCAATATTTTATTGTAAACACCAAATCAGACATGTATTAACAATTTCTGCTAAAAATGTGATATTAACAATGTCACTTTTGTGAACAGCATATCCATTCATGCTTATCGAAATAATAAAAAGTGTTGCCAATGGCGACTAGACATTCTGTTTTGGTGCCCACAACTCAGGTCCCAGAAGTCATTTGACTCCTAGCTTTTCTATCCCAGTAGTTTCTAACACTTTCCAGGAGAGCATCTTAACTGCAAAGTGGTGTGAAATATTTGTGATTCTTTTTGCAAACTGTGTTTACAGGATTAGAGCTTTAGGCCTTACAGAGTTTGCCATGGTGGGATTATTGGGGAAAATTCTTTATGCTTCTAACCATCTAATGTGTGCCCCCCCCCAAAGAAGCTTAAGTGAGATGTGTCCTCATTAAATGATATATTTTTCAGAGGGAATGGTTGGAGTTCTATTGATAGGTTTTTGTTTTTTAAAAAGGTTTGTCAGAATAAATATATAAAATATTACCTACTAAAAAATTAATTTTTTTGAGTTTTATTTATTTATCTACTACAAAATTAAGGGGCAGCATTTCGTTCACCTGACCATAGACCAGAATGCGGAACTGAGTTAGTTACGTATTTATTGTAGTTATATCCCACTGTTTTTCTCCAAGGACCCCCAGGTGGTGTACATGGTTCTCCCCCTCCCTTCCTCATTTAATCCCCACAACAACCCAATGAGGTAGATTAGACTGAGAGGCAGTGACTGATCCAGGATGAATAGTGATTTGAACCCTATCCTAGTCCAGCACTCTAACCACTATGCCACACGGACTGTCTGGAGGGCCAGATCTTTACCCCCCCCCCCCCCCCGCGCTCAAAAAATGGGCCAGTTTTGACAGGTGGTTGGCGTCACCTACGTGCCCATCAGCTGGTCAGTGCTGAGAGCAAGCTCCTTTGAAGGTGTGTTGCTGTCTGCAGCGGTGAGCTGATTACCACCAACAGCACACTTCCACAGTCCCATCTGCAGGTGTGGTGTTCTACTGCAAAATGTGGTTACGGCTGCCAACCTGAGACAGCTTTAATGGTGGTGTGGAGGAGGAAGACAACTTTCCAGGGTTGTCAAAGGTTACCTGTCGTACTGGAAAGAAGGGCACCTGGCTTCTGAATTCCAGTGGCTTCGGGCCACAAATGGAAGAGTGCTCTTGCACTTGTCTCCTGTTTGCAGACTTCCCATCACCATTGGCCTCTGTGGGAAGCTAGGAAGCTGCCTTATGCTGAGTTAGATCATTGGGTGTTGCCAGCTCTGACTGGCAGTGGCCCTCCAGAGTTTCATCCCAGAGTCTATTGAAGACGCAGAGGGGTTCAACCAGGGAGCTTCTGCTTGCGAACCAGACGCTCTGCCACTTAGCTATAGTCTTTTCAACAGGCATCCGATTGGTTGTTGGGCTAGGTGGACCGTTAGCCTGATCCAGCAGGGTTCCTGAATTCTTAGCAGGACGTCCAGTATGATCCAGCAGGACTGATCTTCTGTTCTTAATAATTAGATGCTATGAAAATATTGCCCAAGGTTAAGGCAGTGGTTCACGTTTAGCACTAACTATCCAGAGCGAAATGTTGAGTCTAATGGGGAATTACTAGCTCAGCCTCTGAGCTCATAAAAACTGCCTGGAAACAACGGATCATGTTCACCTGTCTGTTTTCCTCCCAGGGTATTCCATCGCCATACCAGTATTATAAGCTGCTGACGCTCAAGGGGAGGAGCGATGGTTTCGAAACGGGCCTTCATCTGCAGCCTGGGCTCCATCTACCTGTCCCTCCTCTTTGTTTTCCTCCTCATGGACGTCTATGCGCGGCCTGCCAACAACTCTGCCTTGAAAGAGAAGGCGGCGGCCGAGAACAACGATGAGAACGAGATCCTGCCCCCGGACCACTTGAATGGGGTCAAGATGGAGATGGACGGGCATCTCAACAAGGAGTTCCACCAGGAGGTCTTCCTTGGGAAGGAGATGGAGGAGTTCGACGAAGATTCAGAACCACGCAGGAACAGGAGGAAGCTCATGGTTATTTTCTCAAAGTGAGTGTTGCTCCAAATTGAATTGAGGCAGATGCACAGAGGAACTTGGGTCCATCTAGCATAGACGTCATCAGCTCAGTGCATTCCAGATGTTTTGCAGCACTACGAAATGTTGGCTGGTAGGGCTGTTCAGAGTTGTAGCTTCTGCAGTGCAGGAGGTTTGAGAAAGCTAGTCTAACTCACTGCCTGCACCAGCTGGCAGCAGCTCTCTGAGGTCTCAGGTGGAGGTCTTACCTGGCTGTACCTGGAGATGCCAGGCCTTGGACCTGGTGTCCAATAGGGGGTTAAGCCATTTCCCTGATGTGACTCTTTCCACTGCAGGGATCCTAGAAGCTTCAGGGTGCAATTTAGATTGGGCGAGTGGTGTATGTTAACATCCACCAATGTCACCTTTTAATTTGGAGCTGCTGTAGTTGCGTCAGGTAACTGAAAAAGCGGGCAGTTCAATCACCACTGTTTACATGTACACCGCCTTTCCATAGCAAACCATGCCCCAAGGCAGGTTACACCAGAGGATTTACAAAATTACAAAAACGTAGCAAAGCCTAAGAAATCATGAACAATGAATGAAAACATCTTAATAAGTATACAGCAAAGTTAAACAATCTCCACGTAATTTATAATAAGGTCCAGCAATAAAGATTCAAAAACTCTATACCAAATAACAGCAAACATTAAGCATCCCCAAAATTAAATCTTCACCCCAGCAAAAACTGCCAACCAATAGCCCATCCTCATAGTCTTCAGGTCTTGCAGAATTCGCAGCCCTACAATAGTCTTTGCCCTCAGCCAGTGTCTCTGAATGAGGGAATCAGCTGTGAGTGTGCAGATGTCACTCTGTCCAGCCACCTTTGCTTGAGAATAATTTATCACGTGTGTCTGACGCTGTTGGGTCAGTAACCACTTCCCAGACATCCTGTCTGCAAATTAAAAGGTTTATTGTTAAGTGCATCGCAGATAAGCAGCCGGCAATAATGAAATCAAAAGCTGATTAGAGCTCTTGCCGGCCGATTAGTGACTGTATGTCATTCTGGAGCCCCCTAGCCCTCCTCATCGCAGAAAGGGCAGGGTCACAAGCAGTTTGGCTGCCTTTGCCTTGACCTTGCAAATGATCTTGTGCAAAGGGCAAGCGCTTTTTATTCTCCGGTGTCCCCTTGGGAGCAGAGAGAGGAAATTTGACCAGGCAGATCTCAGGAAGCAAATGATTTTTTTAAAGAGAGAGAGAGAGAGGAAGAGGTAAATCTCAACAATTGGGGTGAAGAGTGGCAGGGATCTTTCCTGAGTGAACAAAGTATATAAAACATAAAATTTCCAACACAATGCATGATTTTTTTTTTAAAAAAACCTCAGTATAAATGGTTACTGACGTTTGCTTTCTGATTTCTTTTGATTCATGCACTGGTCAGTAATTTATGTGGGTCTGCTCTGCACAGTAGTAGAATTGAACCCTTTGGTTTTAAAAATATTTGAGAATATATATATATATATATATATATATATAGTCAAAACATTTTTAAAATCCATTCTCAAGGTTTTCAGGAGGAAGCCTTTTCCATCTCTACATGGAAATCCCAGAGATTTAATCTGGCACCAGTGATCTTAGATGTTCCCCACATGTGCTCCAGTCTTTGATCTCCAAGGGTGACTAGATCCAAATGCCACACAGGTTTTCTTTGTGGCCAAGTAGAGGCTTGAACTGTAGTTATTCTGGCATCAGAACTAATTGCCTTTCTTCCATTCCGCATGGATTAATTGACTGCATTTCTTTCCCACCTTTTTTCACCCAAGGGGTGTACATGGTTTCTCTCCCCGGCTCCCATTTTATCCTCACAGCAGCCTTGTGAGGTAGGTTAGTCTGAGAGACTGTGACTGGCCCAAGGTCACCCAGCGACTTTCATGGCTAGACAGAGATTCTCACACACACACACACACACACACACACACACGGTCTCCCAGGTCCTAGTCCAACATGCCCTTCACCTCTGGAGCCCTAACTTGACTCCTTTCCTATCTCTGGGAGCCAGCGTGGTGTAGTGGTTAAGAGTGGTAGACTCATAATCTGGTGAACCGGGTTTGCGTCTCCGCTCCTCCACATGCAGCTGCTGGGTGACCTTGGGCCAGTCACGCTTCTCTGAAGACTCTCAGCCCCACGCACCTCACAGAGTGTTTGTTGTGGGGGAGGAAGGGAAAAGGAGAATGTTAGCCGCTTTGAGACTCCTTCGGGTGGTGATAAAGTGGGATGTCAAATCCAAACTCTTCTTCTTCTTACCTGCCACAGAGTCGACATCAACAAGGACAAAAAGATCAGTGCAAAGGAGATGCAGCGCTGGATCATGGAGAAGACGGAAGAGCACTTCCAGGAGGCCGTGGAAGAGAACAAAATGCACTTCCGGGCCGTGGACCCCGATGGCGATGGTAGGAGATGAATGGATGGGGCAGCCTCGGTCACAAAAGGAGTTGTCATGGCGTGTGTCAGCACTGCACAGGCAACCTGCTGCCCTCCAGGTTTGGGGGTTCCAGCTCTCATCAGCCCCAGCTATCATGGCCAATGGGCCAGGGTGATGGGAGCTGCTGTCCAATGCACCTGAGAGCAACAGGCTGCCAGCCCCTAGTTTACCAGCTGCCAGGCAGCTGCATGGTGTGCATGTAGCGCAAGAAGCATCCATGCAGCCCACCATCCATCAACAACCTGTTGATGAGCTGGGAATAACCAGCGCCAAAAGTGGGTTTGCCCCCTCCTCCTCTCTGGCTTAGTGTCCTGCACAGGCGAGGCTGGAGAGACATGGGGATGTCTCCCTCTTACATTTGCCAAGGCGCAGTTCAGAAAACCCTTTTTTCTTTCTTTACCTTACTCCGAACTGCAGTGCAGGCGAGAGCCTGGAGTAAGGGCTGGTGGAGAGTCAAGGCTACTTGCTCCTAGTAGACTGGCGAGTGGATTTTGTGGGCCAAAATACCCAGCTGTTGGGTTGCCTTAGGCTTGGTGGGTCACATTGATTCATAGCTTAGTGGCAGGGGACCTGCTTTGAATGCAGAATGTGGCATCACCAGTTCAAATAAAGAGGTGGCAGGAGAGGTCCTTTCCCAGTGGCCGGAAAGTAGGACTAAGCACAAGAGCCCTCTTCCCTCCTGCAGCTTCCAGCAACTGGTATTCAGAAGCATGACTGCCTTTGACTATGAAAGTAGAACACAGCCATCAGGGTTAGTAGCCAGTGACAGCCTTATCCTCCATGAATTTGTCCTCTTTCAAACCCTTCCACATTGATGGCCATCAGTACCTCTTCTGGGAGCAAGTTCTGTAGTTGAATGGTGTTCTATGTGACATCTTTTCTTTTGTTTGCCCTGAATCTTCCAACGTTTAGCTTCAGTAGATGTCCCCAAGTTCTAGTGTTTGAATAGTGGGGAAATCCTATATCCACTTCCCATGCATTAAAAAAAACATTCTTTGTCTGCTAGGATATTCTTCATTTTAATTGGTTCCTTTCCCCCCCTAGGTCACGTGTCCTGGGATGAGTACAAAATCAAGTTCTTGGCAAGCAAGGGGATGAACGAGAAGGAGGTGGCTGAAAAAATCAAAAACAACGAGGAGCTCAAAATAGACGAGGAAAGTAAGTAGTGCTGGTCTCTCTCTCTGCCCACCTCCCCCAAAGACCACATGAAAACTGTCGTGTTCTGCCTTCAGTTCCTGGAATGGGTTGAAACGCTAGCTTGGGCACTGAGTTTCAAAGTAGACAAGATCTCTGCAGGTTTTACTTGTTAATAGCTAGGCTGCTCGTTTTAGAGCAGCTGCACATAAAATAAAAATCGAGTAAACTGATCCTGGTCTTCCTTCAGAAAGCTCAGAAGAGGGTACATCGTCATCTTGCCCCCCCCCCCCCAAAAATACCTTATGCTTGCAACAATCCTGTGACTGTGAGATGATAGTTCAGTGAAAGTTTTCCCAAAATATAGTCAAGGAAGCTTCCTGCGACTTGTGGTGTCTGAATTGGGGAGGGACCACAGCTCGGTGATAGAGCATCAGCTTTGCCTGCAGAAAGTCGCAAGGTTCAATCCTTCTCATCTCCAGGTGGGGTTGGGAATGTCCCCTGCCTGGAATTCCAGAGAGCCACTGCCAGTCAGTATTAATATGGAACAGTAGCATAAGATGCCGTCTATACTATACATTTGAGGCTGTATCCTGCCGCTTTCAGCAGCCATGGCTTCCCCCAAAGAATCCTGGGAACTGTAGTTTAAGGGTGCTGAGAGTTGTTAGGAGATCCCCTATTCCCCTTTCAGAGCTTCAATTCCTGGGCAGAAATATTGATTGTTAAGCCACTCTGGAAATTGTGGTCTTCTAAAGAACTCTCAGCAACCCTAACAGACTACAGTTCCCAGGATTCTTTGGGGGAAGCTAGCACAGGGGAAGGAAAGGAGCTCCGCACTTAGCTGTTCTCAGCGGTGTTCATCCACCCCATGGGCTTCTGAGAGTTCAGCAAGCATTGCCCCCCCACACACACTTTGCAACTGTAAGAGCTAAGGTTTTCTTTTTAGAAAAGATTCTCTGGAAGCTGAATTATCTGCCCAGTATCTCATTTGCCTGCAGAGGAGGAAAGGGGTTGAGAATGGGCTAACGCCACTCACTCACTCCACTGGCAGGAAGGAGACTCTTTCAGAGGGGCTACCCAAGTGGGCTGCACAAGAACTCTCTGCCAAGCTCAAAGGAAGAAAAGGAAGGAACCCGGGGGGGGGGTCTCCTCTTTTGCCTTCGGATGAGGCAGCGGGAAGCCAGATCGCTCGAGCAGAATGGCTTGGGTTCTCCCTGCAGATGGCTGCATTTCCTTCTGCAAGAGCGAGGACTCTGAGCACCCAAACAGCAGGGTTTGGGGATTTCATTCTGTGCTACTGCAGGATTACAGCACACACAGAGCAGTTGTATCTTTGTAGCAGAGGACACACTTTTCATACAAAGGTTGCCCGGTTCAGTCCCCTGGTAGGGCTGGGAGACACCTTCCCTGTCTGAAACCCCAGAGAGCCCCTATCAGATAGTGTATTCTGAGCTAAATGAACCAGCGCTGTAGTCTGGCTTGGGTTCAAACCATTGTCAGGTTACAACAATCCAGAAGTGTGTGATAAAGCATTTTCTGGTAATCGGTCTGTGTCTTTTTGACACAGTCCGATAGACACGGTCTGTGCCTATCATGTCCCAGCCTCCTTTCGTTCCCTTTTCCCAAACCAAAACGTCTCAGATGTTTTAACCCTGCTGCTTTTTCTTTTAATTTGATTGTTTTAATTGCCCACTTTTTTTAAGCACCTTTACTCTTTCCGTGATACCCTTTCCGTGATACTAAGATGGAACAGTCAGAACTGTACTCTATATAAAGCCATAGAACTCTGAATGCACCCTGCCCTTAGCAGCTGTTTCAGGATTTCTAACATTTTTATTACGGATAGCATCCCTATGTCCACTGGCATTTCTACCAGGGCTCTGAAACTTATTCATTCATTAGATTTATTCATTAGATTTATTCTACTGCACTTCCCCATAAGATCTCAGGGCGGTTCACTGAACACATTGACCACGTGAACTGCTAAACTAGAGACATGTCCTTTCACAAAGTTCACTTCCAGCAGCATTACTGACCAAAGCAGTATTTCTTTGGAGTAACGTATTTCTAGAACTGTAACAGGCATGGTCGAATTTGAAAACACGCACACGCGTACGCAAATATATTGTGCCATCCAATCTCAAGCAAGGCTGTCGGCGTTTGTTGCATGCAAGCCTTTAATCTCATCCGCATGCATTACGCACACGCTGCCTTAATCAACTGTGTCTTGAGCAGTGCGCCATATGGAGCTGGGAAGCCCATCTGCTGCCACTCCAGCCTGAAAGGAAGCTGGCTGCCTCATCTCCAGACTCTTCCCTCTTTCATATTGCTCCCCTTAGGGGTTTGCCGTTGCTCATTTTGCCAGAGCCGCTCGGATACAAGAAGCTTGCTGGAGGCGTAAGACACTCCTTAAAAGACGGAGCCTAATGTCAGTCTTGCCTAGAGCTGATCTGCGCCACAGATTTGCAGCACACGAGCTCCCCCAAAGAATCCTGGGAAGTGTAGGTAAATTCACAGTGGGGCTGTGAATTGCAGCTCTCTTGGGTGGGAAGCTTCAGTTCCCCAGGTTTCTTAGGGTGGAGTCATGTGCTTTAAATGGTGTGGATCTGTCCTTCGATGCATAGGCCCCCTTCAAACATTACCAGGGAGTGTGGCTTCCAGGCCTCCTCACCCAGCCCAAAGGCATCTTTGAGGAGATCTGGAGCTCTTTGGCATGCTGCGTAGCTTTCCGCTGTTATCTCGTCCCCACTTCTGGAGAGGAGAAAGGAGAAGAACACCTTTATTTATAAGTTATAATGCATATGAACTCTCTTTAATCAAACCCAGGCCTGCAAAGAAGTTAGCCATCGTAGTAAAGTAGTTATCTCCCGCTTGGGCTACTACAATGCGCTCTACGTGGGGCTACCTTTGAAGGTGACCCGGAAACTGCAATTAATACAGAATGTGGCAGCTAGACTGGTGACGGGGAGTGGCCGCCGGGACCACATAACACTGGTCCTGAGAGATCTGCATTGGCTCCCAGTACGTTTCCGAGCACAATTCAAAGTGTTGGCGCTGACCTTTAAAGCCCTAAATGGCCTTGGTCCTGTATACCTGAAGGAGCATCTCCGCCCCCATCATTCAGCCCGGACACTGAGATCCAGCGCCGAGGGCCTTCTGGCGGTTCCCTCATTGCGAGAAGTGAGGTTACAGGGAACCAGACAGAGGGCCTTCTCGGTAGTGGCGCCCACCCTGTGGAACACCCTCCCTTCAGATGTGAAGGAAATAAGCAGCTATCCTATCTTTAAAAGACATCTGAAGGCAGCCCTGTTTAGGGAAGCTTTTAATATTTAATGCTGTATTGTTTTTAACACTCGATTGGGAGCCGCCCAGCGTGGCTGGGGAAGCTCAGCCAGATGGGCGGGGTATAAATAATAAATTATTATTATTATTATTATTATTATTATTAATTAATTAAAGCAGTCCACTGCACTAATAAAAAAGGAAATAAAAGGCCCCATCTGCACCATTCACAGCCATGGCTTCCCCCAAGGAATTATGGGAAGTGTGGTTAATTAAGGGTATTGAGAGTTAGGAAATCCCTGTCCCCTTCACAAGCCTACAGTTCCCAGTGTTTCCTGCTAAAAGTGGTTGGCTGTTAAATCATTCAGGGGATTGCAGCTCTGGGAGGAGAACAGGGGTCTCTTAACAACTCTCTGCTGTGGTGGTCAGGTGCTGTTGCGGACCTCTCTCTGGGGCTTCTGATTGGACACTTTGAGAGAAATATGCTGGACAATACTGGCCATTGGCCTGACCCAGCGGGCACTTATTTTGCTCTTAGGTCAGGGATGAATCCAGGCACCTTTTGCATGCAAAGGAGGTGTCCTGCCACTAAGGTAATGGCTACTTCCAGTATTATAGGGCATATATCAGGGTTGGGGAAATTCCAGTCTGCAGGCTACATTGGGTCAGTCTTGATCTTGTTGATGTTTTTTTTAATCATGCTATTTCGCAAGAAGAAAAACTTTGCAATACGTGTTCAAAACTTGCAGATCAAATTTAAAGAGAATGTGATTTTTAAAACGGAAAGAAAGAAATCTGTTTGTCTGTCCCTGATCTGTAGCACAGGAAGTCCTTGACAACTTGAAAGACCGCTGGTACCAAGCCGACAATCCGCCCACGGACCTTTTGCTGAATGAGGAAGAATTCCTGTCCTTCCTTCACCCAGAGCACAGCAGGGGAATGTTGAAGTTTATGGTGAAGGAAATCGTCCGGGACCTGGGTACGTTTCCAAGCCGTCACGGGCAGAATCTCATGAAAACTTGACCTCATCCCAGCTACTAATGTTGCTGGAATACCTCCTGGAGAGATGTCCGATGGGGACGAGATCCCGGAGGATGCCAAATGGTTACCCCCGTTGACTGCTGGTAGTGGGCAGAGGGAGACTTGGGACACAGAGACAGGAGTGTGGGTTGTGTCCTGTGAAAGGTAGCATCGGGCACAGTGTTGCGGAAGGGCCATAGCTCACTGGAAGAGCATCTGCCTTCCATGCAGGATGTCCGGGTTCAGTCTGTGACATCTCCCACTAGGGCTGGGAATTAAAAGCCCGGAGAGCCATGCTGCCAGTCTGTGTAAACAGTAATCAACTAGGTGGGCCAATAGTCTTTCTTAATTCCAAGGCAGTTGGCTATGTTCCCAGGAAGGGAATAATAATGATAATGATAATAATAATAAATAATAATTTATACCCCACCCTCCCCAGCCAAGACCGGGCTCAGGGCGGCTAACAACCAATAATAAAAACAAGTTGATTAAAATACAATTTAAAAAACAAGATTAAAATACAACATTAAAACATTAGGATGCAGCCTCATCACAGGAAGAGAAAGGAAAAAGAAAGAGGGGGAGGGAATCAAACTGATTCTAAGCCAAAGGCCAGGTGGAGCAACTCTGTCTTACAGGCCCTGCGGAAAGAAATCAGATCCCGCAGGGCCCTGGTCTCATGAGACAGAGCATTCCACCAGGCCGGAGCCAGTGTTGAGAAGGCCCTGGCTCTGGTTGAGGCTAATCTGACTTCCTTAGGGCCTGGCACCACTAGGGTGTTGCTATTTACGGACCTTAAGGTCATCCGTGGGGCATACCAGGAGAGGCAGTCCCGTAGGTACGAGGGTCCTAGGCCGTGAAGGGCTTTAAAGGTCAAAAGCAGCACCTTAAATCTGACCCTGTACTCCACCGGGAGCCAGTGCAGCTTGAAAAGCACTGGGTGAATATGCTCCCATGGCAGAGACCCCGTGAGGAGCCTCGCTGCAGCATTCTGCACCTGCTGGAGTTTCTGGGACAGCTTCAAGGGCAGCCCCCGCAAGAGAAGGGAGTTGGTCCCTCATCTCCATACCATCCCAACCCAGCCAGAGGACCTCTGTCTTCTAAGGTTTTAGTTTCAGTCGGCTCCCCTGAAACCATCCAGAGCCCATAGTTCAGGGGCAGAGCATCTTCTTCTCATGTAGTCATTCCCCTGCAGCTCAGTTGGTTAGAGCATGGTGCTGATAATGCCAAGGTTGCAGGTTCGATCTCCGTATGGGATGGCTGCATATTCCTGCATTGCAGAGGGGTGAACTAGGTCCCTTCCAACTCTACAATTCTGTGATCTCCAGGAATGTCTCTTACCTGAACTCCTGGAGGGCAGCTGCCAGTCGCTGCAAGCCAGAGCTGAGGAACCTTTGGCTCTCCAGATGTTCCTGAACTCCCATTGGCCCCAGCCATTGGCCAGGGTTGATGGAAGTTGTTCAGCAGCATGTGGAGGGCCACAGGTTCCCCATCCATGCCGTAGGCAGTACAGTGGTACCTCCGGTTAAGTACTTAATTCGTTCCAGAGGTCCGTTCTTAACCTGAAGCACCACTTTAGCTAATGGGGCCTTCTGCCGCCGCCGCACCGCCGGAGCACGATTTCTGTTCTCATCCTGAAGCAAAGTTCTTATCCCGAGGTACTATTTCTGGGTTAGCGGAGTCTGTAACCTGAAGCGTCTGTAACCTGAAGCGTATGCAACCCAAGGTACCACTTTACTGAGACCTGTGGTTTCACTGTGTGCAAGGCAGATTCCTACATTCCAGTTTCCAGCTTTTGGAGACAGCTTCCATACCTGTTGAAGTCGAAAGGGCACCTTTTGGGGATATTTTCATGGGGGTGAGGGAGCAGACAAGTTTTTTAAATTGGTCAGAGGCAAGGGGGGTTACAGTCTCCATGGCAGAGCCATGGTGTGGCCTCTTTTGGTCTTCTTTGTTCCCACAATGCATCTGGGGCTGTGCCATGGCTTTCAGAATGAGGGATTGCGGGAGAATATGGCTGCCAGGCTGGCTGCCACGCTGCTTCAGTGCCTGCCGTGAAGGGCAAGGTAGCGCTTTCCCATTGCAGAATCCAAGCAGGCAGGCAAGTGTATCTCGGTTCAGCGCCAGCCGCGTCATAATCTGCGCCTGAAGACAGCAGCCAAGCGGAGCACGGGCAGCCGCAGGGTGAACATGGCTCTGTCTGCTGCCTGGCCCTCAGCAACTGCTGCCTGAGGCTGTGGCCTCTCGGGTAGATCCAGGCCCGTTGAAGCAGCTGGGGATATTCCTTCAGAAGAAAAATAAGAGTTTAAAAACACTTCTCCCTCTTCTGGCCACCTGCCACACCTCTGAAACTCTTAAAAAATTCACCTCCTTTCCAGAGATAATAGAAATTTCACCTCCTACATTTCTCATGTAAAATGGTTAGAATTCCAAGTAGGGATTAATTAATTGTTGTTGTAGCACCCTCCTTGGCCAGAAGGTGGCACCCTAGTCCACCTCTTGGCTCCAGATCCCACTGGCTCACTTGCATTACCTTGTCCTTGTCTTCTATGGAAAAAGTTGCTACCCCCCACCACCCCCTCTCAAGATTACTAGATTCTACCCAGCTAAATTATACTTCTGAAATTAATGAACCTAAGTTAGTCATGTCTGTTAAGATAACCCAACTCTGAGTAGGACTAGAATTGGCTAGAACTCTAAAAAAAAATATCATAGCATATATAACAAAAAAATTGTCAGCTTGCATTATTAATAAAAGAAATCCAGCCAGCCTGACGTGAATTCTTATATTAATATAAACTGTTCTGTAGGTTGTATCAAACTAAGCTCTACACAAAGTAAACCCACTGGAATTAGTGGACCTAAGTTAGTTGTGTTCATTAACTTCAGTGAGTCTGTTCATAGTGGAATTAACATTGGGTACAACCCTATATCTCCAAACAGAGGTGGATGATTATAGTTGTTGCATTTTTATCTTTTCCTTTTATCCATGGAGCTTTGGCCAGCATTCATAATTCTGTACCCTCTGTACCTTGCTATGAAATTGCAACAAACCTTAAATTTAAGCCAAGGGTTGCTGGCCTCCAGATGTTGTTGAACTGCAGCTCCCATCATCCTTATCTAAATTAGCCTGTTTCTGGGGATGATGGGAAATGTAGTCCTAAAACCACTGGAGGGCCACAGGGTCCCCCCAGTGCTGGTTTTAAGGTAAGAGGGAACAATTTAACCCGAATTTACTCTGAGGAGAGCGGATTTGAACTCTGGTCTCCCCAGCCCAAGTTCCAACTTGCTATCCATTGGCAGAAAGTATATTGGGCCTCTGGGTAAATGCCCAGCTGATAGGCAGAAGCGGTGAAGAAGAAGAAGAGGAGTTTGGATTTGATATCCCACTTTATCACTACCCGAAGGAGTCTCAAAGCGGCTAATATTCTCCTTTCCCTTCCTCCCCCACAACAAACACTTTGTGAAGTGAGTGGGGCTGAGAGACTTCAAAGAAATGTGACTGGCCCAAGGTCACCCAGCAGCTGCATGTGGAGGAGCGGAGACGCGAACCCGGTTCACCAGATTACGAGTCCACCGCTCTTAACCACTACACCACACTGGCTCTCGGTGATGCTTCCTTTGCAAATATTCTTAAAGGTTACTGTCCCAACCCAGTTAATAACCTGCTGGAAGCAATGAGCTGCCTACACATCATACATTTAAAGCTCCCCGCTAAAAAAGTAAAATAAAGCTTCTTGGGAACTGTAGTCACAGAGCTAAAATCACTACCACACTAAACAAAGCACAGTTCCTAGGATTCTTTGAGGGAAGCCATCCACTTTGAACATGTGGTAGGTAGGTACCTAGTCCGGAATGGTGGGACGTTGGTGGCAACTCGCATGCTGAATTCTGTGTGTCCTGTTATTTTTACTGTCAAACGCTGTAACCTTTGCAGATCAGGACGGCGATAAGAAGCTGACCCTTTCCGAGTTCATCTCCTTGCCCGTCGGCACCGTGGAGAACCAGCAGGCTCAGGACATCGATGACGACTGGGTGAAAGACAGGAAGAAGGAGTTCGAGGAAGTCATTGATGCCGACCACGACGGCATCGTCACTATGGAAGAGCTGGAGGTGAGTGTGTCCTGGGAATTGGCTGTGGCTGCATAAGCTCAAATTGCGAACTTTTTCACGTATCTTGGTTGAAATCCCATGTGAGAGGCACACACACTGTTACATGTCCCCCGCTTCCCCCGTTGCCCTGATCCTTTTTTTAAAAAAAAGAAATACAGATTTTTACTTAAAAAATAATTAAAAAGATATTGTGCAATATATATTTCCAAGAACACTAAACAAAATATTAATAATATATACACAACGTTACGCACTTCTGAGTTTTTATACCGTGAACTGCCTTGTGATCCTTAGGAGAAGGGTAGTACAGTGGTACCTCGGGTTAAGTCCTTAATTCGTTCCGGAGATCCGTTCTTAACCTGAAACTGTTCTTAACCTGAAGCACCACTTTAGCTGACTGTATATATAAATATATTTCATTAAATTTCCACAAATTTCAATACATAATAATTTTTTTTCGTCCTTCCATTCCATTTCCCGTAGTGTGTTTTTTAAAATTCTATCTCATTGCTGTACCCTGTGACTTCCCCGTTTTATATCATAACCATAATACAATCATCTCTCATTATTTCTGTTGCTGGTAGTTCAAATCCTGCTCGCGAATTCATCACGTTACGATATTTCTCTAAATAGTCCAAAAAACGAGGCCTCCATTCTTCCATTTAAAAAGAGGCTACCATTCTTCCATAAATGAAGGGCGGTATATAAATTATAATACAGGAAACTGAACTGTATTGTTATCTCAAATTAGCATCCAACATTTATTTATTTTTAAAGGCGAAGTCAAGATTAGAATTATAAAGCTGCATCTAACAGTTACCAGGTTCACAGTGTCAAGTGATGTTCTGACCTTTAATCAAGCTTATTGATTTCTGAATTCTGAAAAAGCTGCTTCCCACCCCCCCTTGAAACAAGCAGGCGCACCCCCCCTGCTGGTCACGCACCCTGCTCCACAAAGAATTCAGATGCCAAAGGGAGATAAAGCGCTCTACCTATAACTTCCTAATGTCTCGCATTTGAGCTGTATCGCAGCAGGTGATCAGCGCCGGCGTGGGCCCCCTTCGCTTCCTGAGACGTTGCTTAGGAACGAGGTTTGCTTGGTGCTCTTTCTGACGTCACTTTAATCCTTTCTCAGTTCCACCTTGGAAAAAGTGAAATTAGCGCACTGTCTGTCACGGAGGCAGTTAGACCTTTTTCGGCTATGTTCTGAAACAAAGTTTTGGGTATCTGAACCCTGGGCAAATCTGCACATTTGTGTCCTTCCATAACAAAGCTCTTTGTGTTTCGGAGAAGGGAGACTCACAGCAGGAAGTTTGGGGACTTTTCTGAAATAAATACTTTCTGATAATGTGACCCCGAATCTGATAAAGTGTTTTCCTGCAGACGAGGCCACTGAGGCTGTGGCTTAGGGTTTCTTGTATATCTCGCCGTACATTTCATTTTGTGGGTTTAGTATTCTGAAGAAAAGAAAATCTTCCGTACGCACAGATTTTTTTTTCTTCTAATCAAGTTTCTCTCCTCTTCTCAAGCTCCACACCAAAGACAGCCAAGTTCTGCAAGTACACCACATCAGAAGCAGAATTAACTCAGTCCAGATTTTCAGATTAGTGGTACCTCGGGTTAAGTACTTAATTTGTTCCGGAGGTCCGTTCTTAACCTGAAACTGTTCTTAACCTGAAGCACCACTTTAGCTAACGGAGCCTCCTGCTGCCGCCACGCCGCTGGCGCATGATTTCTGTTCTCATTCTGAAGCAAAGTTCTCAACCTGAGGTACTATTTCTGTGTTAGCAGAGTCTGTAACCTGAAGCGTATGTAACCCGAGGTACCACTGTATCAGCCTCCTGGCGGTTCCCTCACTGTGAGAAGCCAAGTTACAGAGAACCAGGCAGAGGGCCTTCTCGGTAGTGGCGCCCGCCCTGTGGAACGCCCTCCCACCAGATGTCAAAGAGAAGAACAACTACCAGACTTTTAGAAGACATCTGAAGGCAGCCCTGTTTAGGGAAGCTTTTAATGTTTGATGCATTACTGTATTTTAATATTTTGTTGAAAGCCGTCCAGAGTGGCTGGGGAAATCCAGCCAGATATTATTATTATTGTTGTTGTTATTCTGTGTGCTAGTCAGGTCCTCTGCCAGTTACAATAACTTGCACTAATCCCCTTTGTCCAGAAAACACTGAGTAGCTATACAAGGGCACCCAGCTTCCTCCCATCCTGCCTCTGACCAGTTTTTGCCGATGCTGCCGCAAAGTGGCCCTCCCCTTCTGGCTTGGTTTTGACGCAGCCATTTTACCAGTCCATCATCGGAGGCAGCAGCACTTCTGAACCTCAGTTTCTGGAAACTACAGAGGGGGAGGAGAGTGGTTTTGTACTTGGGGCCTGCTTGATGGCTTCCCACAGGGTGGCTGCTGTGAGAACAGGATCCTGGACTAGACGGGCTGTTGGCCGGATCCAGCAGCCTGCTCTTATGCCCTTTGCTTTCTCTCTCCCTTCCCCAGGAATACATGGACCCCATGAACGAATACAACGCCTTGAACGAAGCGAAGCAGATGATTGCCGTGGCCGACGAGAACCAGAACCACCACTTGGAGCAAGAGGAGATCTTGAAATACAGCGAGTATTTCACTGGCAGCAAGCTCATGGACTACGCACGAAATGTCCACGAGGAATTCTGAGGAAGTGACCCGAGAGGGGCTTTTTCACACACACTCTCTTTCTCTCTCTGTCTCGATGCACCTTCTTGCTTTCCCCCAAAAAACAAAGGTTACCTTTTGCTGCTATATCTGTGTTCTGTGTGTATACAGTGCGGTGTTCTAGACTTACTTTTTTGTTTTTGAACGAAAGCCGTCCACAAATGAAAAAGAGCTACAGCTCGCTTGCCTTCGAGAGGAAAGTGCTCTCTGATTTCTACAGGGAAGGATCCGCACCAGTTCTTGCCTGTGCTGTCGATCGGCAACTTCTTTTTATTTCCCTCCTTCAGGACACTCGGTTGTACCCTGCAAATGCCACGCCCAGTTGTTCTGCTCTACTGTTTGGACTTTGAGAAGGCACCTTTAGTATTTGAGGACCATTATCTTTGCCTGGTTGAGGAACTCACGGGCTGCTTTGTTTGGTTTCGCATTGGTTTGGAGTTTCTGTTTTGGCAATTGCAGCGGTTTCCCACACCCAGTACATCCTTTCAAACCAGCGTTGGGTTCCCTTTGCAAGCAGACAGATGGTGGGCCAGTTCTGGGTTAGAAAGCAGCTTTCCCCCCAGCAAAATTAGCAAAGTCAGCCTTGCAGTGGATTGTGTCCTTCCGCTTGCCCAGGCAGGAGCCTACATGACAAGCTGCTCCAGCACTTTCTCATCTCCTTCCTTTACTCTCCATTTTCCTCCTGGCTCAACACACACCAAAACTCAAGCATCCCAAGCCACAATGCAGCAGGCTTGGCCCCAGTTTCAAGGAACGACGATATCTTGCATAGATTTAGTGCCTCGAGCCAGGACGCTCCAGTGGCCGCTTCTGCTGGAGTTAATATCACACAAGTCTCACGAACACAAGTCCCACTCGCATGCCAGCTGAGGCGTTCTTTCCTAGGCAGCAAATGTCTCAACAGAGGCATCTCTTCAGGGACCTAGGCACACAGGTGTAACTACAGTCTTCAGGGCTGAGCTGCTCACATGCCAGCATCTCGCACTGCGCGGCCTGTGGAAGAGGCAACACTCAGCCTTTATTGGCTGGAGTTTGGCGGCAGCTCCCCCCCCCCCCAGCAGATAGACCTCAAGAATGTTCTCTTGCTCACGGACAAAAGCACCATGAAAGTGCATTTTAACCATCTGGGCCGATCACAGCCCAGGTCACTGTGCAGGGAGGCAGAGGACCCCTTCCAATGGGCAGAAGTCCCATCTCGAGTTGTATAGCACAGCAGATCCAGGGGAAGGACAATCCGGTAGCAAGTTCCCTAAGCAGGCAGGCACCAGGTAATGCCAGGAACATGGGCTGCTTTTCTAGAATGGGGTCTAGGGGTATGTTTGAACAGCATCTGCTTCTCGGTTTAAATAGAGGTGGGTGCACCTGTCTCTTAATAAAAATGATTTGTTTGAGAAAAGAAAATGTGCAAGCACAGGTTGTCAAGGAGAGAGCTGTGAGTGCTCTTTTATATTTCAGCAGTGCCTGGGAGTTAATACACTGCAAGCGACAAACGTGCCCCTCATCTTTGTTCGAATATGGAATAAGGTGGATCAGCCTCTCTGGCATTATCCCAAAATGGGCAGTGGGATATGGTTAAGCTCTAAACCGCAGCATTCATTAGGTACATCCTACTTTGTCGTAGGACCTAAAAGGGGTATCACATAATTGTAGAGTTGGAAGGGATCCTCAGGATTATCTAGTCCAACCCCCTGCAATGCAGGAAGATGCAGCTGCCCATACAAGGATCGAACCTGCAACCTTAGTGTTGTCAGCGCTGCGCTCTAACCAACTGAGCGATCCAGGGTAGCTTCAGAGGCACCAGTTTGTTCCGTACTCCTGTGCATGCCCTGTTAACCTGCGCTTGGAGGGTGCACTTGTTTATATAGGCTATGCAAACCCAAGTTGCCTGGACCGTGGTGTCAAATCGGTGCCCGCCACAGAGAGTTTGCTTTATGCCGAATATAGGTGCATGCTTGGGAGGCGTTCAGAATGCAGTGGTGCAGGAAAAGTGGGTGGAATCCAGCTAGGCTGAGGAAGAGGTCTCATGAAGATCTCTTGCTAGCAAAGTGGAGCAGCCCAGTGAACCCAGAACTGCGAGAAGTGAGAGTTGTAACCAAGAGACTTCCCGGTGTGTGTTGGATCTGACACAAGGGTAAGCTTTAAGGAGAGGGCTGGAGGAAAGGCATCAAATCATAAAAAGTCACAGGTAGTGAATTGGAGGGAGATTACAAGTGAGTCTCTGGCCGGTCAAAGCTTAGTCGGATGATGGAGTTGTTCCTCAGGAATACATAAATTCAAATAACCCAGTTACTGATGGAAGACTTTCTACAGGAAGACTGAACGATTCCCTTCTTCAGGTTCAGAAGTTGTTTCCCTGACGAGGGTTATGTTCATAAACGTTTGAATTTTAATTTAAATGGGTTTATTCTGCTCCTGTCCTTTATACAGAAACACCAACACAACCCTGTTCTTTTAAGAATTGCAGCTTAAGGTGTCTGATGTTACCCTCCTTAATAGAATGTAAATACATGTAACTGTGTGTGTGTGTTTTATTATTCTTTCAAACACCCCCTGCTTTATTTAAACAAGGAACCTGTGGTCCTCTAGATAAGGTTGCTGGACCCCCATCAGCCCCAGCCAGCATCACCAATGGTCAGGGATGTTGGGAGTTGTAGTCCAGCAATGTTTGACGTGACGTGGCAAATAAGGACAAAAGGATTGGGAGGGAGAAGGAAAAAATGCAAGCCCAGGCACCAGTTCTTAAAAAGTCACAGCTCTTATTAGAACCAGCTGGGATTGAAATGCTTCATGGAGCCTAATATGTTCCACCAGTTTTTAATTTTCAATTTTAAATTACTGTAACGTAACCCATTCTGGAACCTGCTGCGGAAGGGCACATCATAAAAATTATAATAATTTGGAGGGGTACAGGCTTTCCATCTTGGGACTAAAGGCTCCTGGGAAGGGGGAAGAGCCATTCAGAAAGGAGTCTCCCTGCTGTGTCTCTGCATGAGTAGCTGTTCTGGCTTCTGTTAAGACTAATTAAAACAGGGGCTGCTGTTTACACATCCAAATCGCATCAGCCATGGCCAGCATGACTAATGGTTGGTGTTGACATGAATTGGGAGTCCAGCAACCTCTGGAGGGCCGCAGATTTTCATTCCCAATTTTAACAGCTTGTATAAATGCTTTAGGGGGTGCTTCTTTGGGCATATGGGGAAGAAAAGCACACTTGAGTGATGAGTGCATCCAGAGTCTCTGCACTCGCTACTGTTCAGGTGGGAAGAGATGGAAGTGGCCGTTTTCTGCTGAGACCTCAGTGAGCTGCTGCCAGTCAGAGCGGTAGATTATCCTGGGCAAGAGGGTCTGATCTAGCAGGCAGCATCTTGTGTTATTGCTATGACTCATTGCTTTGCAATTGTCTCCTGGCCGTCTGCATACAGCAGCCTTGCTCTGTATGGTACTGGTTTTAAACCAGTTGCCCAAGTGTCTCAGGGCTCGTGGGTTCACCTGCAAACTGGAGAAACTTGTGAACGTCTTTTTCACACGCACCACAACCAAGTACACATTGCAACCTGTCGGCCATAGGATACTTCTTTCAAGCTTATCTCCAGCAGAAGGCAAGGTGACCCAGCAAGCACTACGTTGGTGAACCCTGGTGAGCTTTCAAAAAATGAAAATGCAGAGGAAAGGGGTCAGGGAGGTAAGGTTGAGTCTTAAATGCCCAGAGGGAGCATTCAAAATGATGGCGCTGTCCCCTCTCGGGAACACACACTGGGCAGTCCTTCCTTTGGGTAGCGCTCCTTATCGACGTCCCATGAATGGTTGTAGCTCAGTGGGACAGCATCTTCAGAGGGTCCCAGGCTCAGTCCCCAGCACTACCAGGTAGGGTTTGGAGGGACCTGCCTGAAATCCCGGAGAGCTGCTGCCAGTCTGTGTCGACAGTACTGAGCTAGATAGACCAATGGTCTGAATTGGGGTAAGGAGCCTCTTGTTTTCCTATTTAAAGGAGCCCTTCATTCAAAACCATGAAGACCAGGTGGCTTCTTTTAGTTGCAGGGGAAGAGCTGTTGCACGCTGGCAGAGCACCTGCTTTGAGTGCAGAAGGTCCCAGGTTCAATCCCTGGTAGGCCTGAAATCCTGGAGACCTGTTGAAACTGAAGCATATGGATTGGAAGGGAAGGGCAATGAGGCCAAGGTTCCCCATGCTGGCCTTTGAGCATCTGGGCTGCCTTCAACATTTGTTGTACTCAGAGTAGACCCATTGAGATGAATGGGCATGACTAGCTTGGGCCCATTAATCCCAGTGGGTCTGCTCTGAGTAACAGTGGCAGCTGGTCCATGAGGGCAAATGGGGCACTGCCACACCAACCTATTTGCAGACAGCACCCACCTTGTGGCATTTGTACAACTCAGCAGGGAGGAGGAGGAGGAGGATGAAACTAGAATGAGTTTCCTCTGCCTGCCGCAGAATCATTGGGACTTTACCTTTCTAGAAGTGCTGGTATCAGCATAATTTCTCTTCCTGTCCCTTTTCTCCGACGAGGCCTGCAAGCTTTGCTCTCTGCAGAATGAGGCTTCCAAGAAAAGCAGGGACTTCTATCCAAGTTCGGTCAAGGGCGCCAGAAGATCTTACTAAAAGTCCACCTAGCTTAGTGCCCTGCTTCCAAGGGGGCCCGGCCCAGTGGTCCTACAAAGACCACACTCAGCGCCTGTAGGACAGATAACCCCTTTCTGCTGGTACTGCAAAGCAGTTGACATTCAGAGGTATGCAATAGACAAATCTGTTATAAAATCATAGGATCACAAGGTCTTCTAATCCGCTTTCTGCAATGCAGGAATCGCAGTGAAATAACCCCGGACAGATGGACAATGTGGGCCTTATTTAGAGACCTCCAATGAAGGAGTGTTCACCATCTTCCCAGGTAGTTACTCTTAATGTTTAGTTGGAATCCCATTTCTTATAATTTGAATCCATTGGTTTGAGCAGCAGAAAACAACCTTGCTTCATATTCAGATAGTTGAAGATGGCGGTCATATCTCTCCTTTTCCAGGCTAAGCATGCCCAGCTCCCTCGACTGTTCCTCATAAGGCTTGGTTCACAGACCCTTGATCATCTTGGTTGCCCTCCTCTGCACACTTTCTAGCTTGTCAATATCCTTCTTAAATTGTGGCGCCCAGAACTGAACACAGTACTCCAAGTGGGAGTCTGACCAAGGCAGAACATAGCGATACTATTATTTCCTTTTGTCTGGACACCATACATCTGTTGATGCAGCCGAGAACTGGGCTAGCTTCCCCGCCGCCCCCCGCTGCATTACATTGGCGACTCATGCTAAGTTTGTGGTCTACTAAGACCACTAGATGGGACGCGGGTGGCGCTGTGGGTTAAACCACAGAGCCTAGGGCTTGCCAATCAGAAGGTCGGTGGTTCGAATCCCTGCGACGGGGTGAGCTCCCGTTGCTTGGTCCCTGCTCCTGCCAACCTAGCAGTTCGAAAGCATGTCAAAGTGCAAGTAGATAAATAGGTACCACTCCGGCGGGAAGGTAAACGGCGTTTCCGTGCGCTGCTCTGGTTCACCATAAGCGGCTTAGTCATGCTGGCCACATGACCTGGAAGCTGTATGCCGGCTCCCTCGGCCAGTAAAGCAAGCTGAGCGCCGCAACCCCAGAGTCGGTCACAACTGGACCTAATGGTCAGAGGTCCCTTTACCTTAAGACCACTAGATCCTTTTTGCATGTCCTTGGCTCTGGCTCCCCCTACTGTTGGGCTCCCGACCTGTCGCAACGCACACCAGGCACCGCTGGTTGAAAACAAACTACAGTAATTTAAGCTGGTGAGAGAGAAGAAATGCTGATCACTACAATTTACTCAAATAAACGGAATGAGTGTGAGCTGACTCAGAAAGAGGAAATGGATTTTGGTCTCCATTTAGAAAGAAAAACCCAGCAACAAAGGTCTTTTGCTGGGAACTTCCCTCTGGTTCAAGGCTGAAATTTGCCAGTCAGCCTCCGGAGTCTGCATGCTTTTCTCTTCCTGCTCTGCTTCGATGAAGACAGCAACTGGCACAGCCATGCTGAAGCTGGCCATGAACTACAGCCTGGGACTTGCTCTGCTCTTGATCTTCATTTTGCCCATGCAAACCATGGGGGGCTTAAAGTGTGCCCAGAATGAATACCCGCTTTGGAACTCAAAGTGCTGCAGGAAATGTCCAGCAGGTAACTTAAGGCTGAAGGTAGGGTGTCAGGTGGTTGCCAAAGTCAGGTGGACGCTGTTGGACCCCAACTCTCTCGCATCAACCCCCAACCAGTTTGGCCCAACAGATTGGGAAGATGGGTTGCGCGATCCAACATCATCCAGGGATGTCTGGCATTTGGAGGAGCCATACGGACTAGAATGTTAGTTAGCAAAAAGGACTCCGAAACACAACAGGGGCAGGTAATCTGTGGCTCCCCAGTTGTTGGGCTGCAATGTTCCATTATCCCCCAGCCAGCTTGGTTCAAGGCAACACCTGGTGGACCACAGATTCTCCAGTTGAGGTTAAATGGCAAAGTGTGTGTGTGTGTGTGTGTGTGTGTGAGAGAGAGAGAGAGAGAGAGAGAGGAAGGTTGCTTTCAGACTTGTTTATTGAGCACCCATCCTGATTTGTTTGCGGGGAGATTAGACCAGAGGTTCCCAAACTTTGGTCTTCTGGCCACCCATGCCTCACTCAGGGGATTCGCACCGCATCTGTGGATTTGCGGTTGAAGGAGGAGGTGACACACCCGTCGCGTAAAAGATCCCCATTGATTTTTTAAACTTGTTGTTATTGCTTCTTTCATTTCTCTTCTTGAATTACGGTCTGAAGTCTATTGGAATTCAAGCTGCAATACAGTGGTACCTCAGGTTACATATGCTTCAGGTTACATACGCTTCAGGTTACAGACTCCGCTAACCCAGAAATAGTGCTTCAGGTTAAGAACTTTGCTTCAGGATGAGAACAGAAATCAGGCTCTGGCGGCGTGGCGGCAGAAGGAGGCCCCATTAGCTAAAGTGGTGCTTCAGGTTAAGAACAGTTTCAGGTTAAGTACAGAGCTCCGGAACGAATTAAGCACTTAACCTGAGGTACCACTGTACAATCAGATTCAACATCTAAGAGATGTATTTGATGCAGCAAAAATATAATGAGAAATGATACAGCATCTAGCGCAGTGCACTGCAATTGGTGCAGAAGGAGAAGGGAAAGAGGGAGTTGTCCAGCAAGACCTGTAGCCATTTTTCCATGGGTGGGAAGTAGCAGTGAGAGCTGGGGAAGCACTGGATTAGACAATGCCAGGTATTTACTGAGCAATTCCTTCCGAGTTGTTTGTGGGGTGGTTAGATGTTACGTCTATTGCCCCCTTGATATTGAGGGACGATTTCCAATCATCGTGGGAAAGGGAGGTCATTAATGAGGTTCAATCCTGCGGATTGTCTCTCCTTTACTTTGAGTCCATGACGTACAATCAACTAGAGCTGTGATCTCCCGGAGACTGAGTGACATTGCCAGACAAGAGGACATAGCCCAGGTAAAACCAGGGATGTTCCTAGGGGACCAGATTTATCGGACCATACCAGCCCCCTACCTTGCAGAAATCCACTATGTGGAATACCGTAGACTTCTTACAGCGGCTAGATTAAATGTCCTTGACTCTGCGATATTGTGGGGAAGGTACAGGGGAGTACCATACGCCCAGAGAACCTGTCATTGTGCCATGGGTGTGGTTGAGTCCACCGAACACATTCTCTTGACTTGCCCTTCCTATGCAGAGCTTAGACAAAATTTTATAGACCCACTCTTATGTCAATTCAGCTTCCTACCCGGAGAAAACCAGGTTTTACACTTGCGGAATAACACCACTAGAGCTATACCTTCCTTGGTGGCCAAATTTCTCTTCTTAGCTTTTAAGCGTCGCAAGACTATAATTGACTGTATTGATATGGGGCTATCTGTTTAGCCCATTTTAGTGTTGGCTAAGTTTTAAAATCTTCCTGGATGTTTTTAACTGTGTATTGACAAAATGTACTTTTTTCTGACTGATGGTCGAATAAAAATGATGATGATGATGATGATGATGTTACGTCAAGCAGATATTTATCCCATGCCTTTCATGTGTTTCCCCATCAGTTTCTTCATGGCAAAACCTCTGAAGCTTTTATTGGAGTGGGGGGGGGGGCGGGTTGCAGAAAGGAGGTTTCGTGCATAAGAGCGCCAACGATGCAACCTTGATTTGCCGGCATGTGCTTAAATCCAAAAATAGTGATAATCTGGATTATAGGGAACAGGAGGGAAGACCCTATAATGGAACGGGATTTTGGTACTCATTTATTTATTGCAATGCACTCTTTGTGGGGCTGCAGTGGAAGAAGACTGAGAAACTTTGATTGGTCCCAAATTCAGCAGCCAGATTTCTGGTTAGCTTTCTGTATAGATAACCTTGTTTTAAAACGGCTTTAGTGGCTGCCATTTCATTTCTGGGCCCAATTCAAGGTGCTCACATTGGTGTTTAAAGCCTTCCGTGGCCCAGGCCCCGAATAACTGAAAGACCATTTCCTTCCCTGCAGACCCTCTGAGTTGGTCTGAGGGGGACCCTCTTGGTAGTTCCTCCATCCTTAGAGGTTCAGTGAGGGTAGCAGCCCAGGAGAGGGCCTTCTCTGTGGTGGCCCCTCAGTTGTGAAACTCCCTCCTCGTGGAGGTGCACCTGGTGTCTTCACCACACAGCTTCCACTGAATGCTGAAGACACACCTCTTCACCCTGGCTTTTGAGGTGTACAGTATATTTTTCAGGCCCACGTTTTGTGATTCCACGTTGTTCCGGACTGTTTGGGTGACAATACAAGAATCCTAAACATCCAGCTACATTTGAAATGTTTGGGGATTGTTTCACCAGTGTGTGTCCCTGCCCTTCGCCTCTTTTTCTCAGCACCCCTTTTTCTTCTGTTTAGGAAAAGAGTTGGCAAAACGTTGCACAGTGTCTACCGACTCAACCTGTGAGCCATGTGACCATGGCTATTACAATGAGGGCTACACCGAATCGAGGTGCAAGCGTTGCACGACCTGCTCCAAAGGTGAGGTCCTGTTCACACACACACACACACACACACACACAAATGTGCCTCAGAATATGTGGGGAAATGAGCATGACTGGGAATGGGAGGAAATGAAACTGACAGATCTGTCGCCCCAGAAGAGAGAGTAAGGCAGACACCAAGCCAGACTGAACTTCATAATAATAATAATAATAATAATAATAATAAATGTATGAGTTAGGGGTGCTAAGATAGGTGCTAGACCCCTCTAATCCCAGCAAGCATTAGAATTTAATCAAGGTGTCTAATTCTTGGAATAGCCAGGCTAGCCTCCTGGTGAGGCTTGGTGTGAGACGGCAAATCCCTCCCTCAAGGGCAGAGTTTGGAGTTGAAAGGGGCAGTGGCATGACTTAGAAATAAAGCAGCAAACTTGAGAGAGTCAGAGCAATGTCTGAGAGCAATGTTTGATTTCTGTTTGAATCCAAGACTGCGGCTTTGGAAGAAACAAGACCCTTTTGGGGTGTTAATGCTGTGAACCCCTCCACTGCAGGCTCAGCTTGTAAATAAACCATAGATCATAAAGACACCACAGTCTCCGCTGTGCCTCATTCCAAAGGGAAACACGAACACTGGGATATTGCGCTGCTCAGAGACTGGGGTGGAATACAGCATATTATTATTTAGACTGGTGGGTTTTCTTTCAAAGAGTGGTGGATATCTTCAACAAACACACCATTATGATGTTTGAGGCAGCTTTACTTGGACATAATAACAGCAGACACTGGGGAGGTAAAGGGGTAAAGGGGACCCCTGACCATTAGGTCTAGTCATGACCGACTCTGGGGTTGCGGCGCTCATCTTGCTTTACTGGCCGAGGGAGCCGACGTACAGCTTCCGGGTCATGTGGCCAGCATGACTAAGCCGCTTTTGGCGAACCAGAGCAGTGCACGGAAAAGCCGTTTACCTTCCCGCTGGAGCGGTACCTATTTATCTACTTGCACTTTGACATGCTTTCGAACTGCTAGGTTGGCAGGAGCAGGGACCAAGCAACGGGAGCTCACCCCGTTGCGAGGATTCGAACCACTGACCTTCTGATCGGCAAGTCCTAGGCTCTGTGGTTTAACCCACAGCGCCACCCGCATCCCTAGACACCGGGGAACCCCTACCCCCCCACACAAAAGGCCTGTAAATTACACAGGCTTTTATAGAGGCATTCACAGGCCTTAGCTTTACATGTGCATAGAAATTAGGTTAGGTTCTCAGAGGCAAAGCATGCCTGCATTATCAGGGCTGGACGCCTGATTCAGCAGGAAGAAATGGTGCCTACTTTCTGTCAGACCATCTCAAGGCATAGTCCTTCCTGCACAAACATTCTTGACATGTCCTTAAGACTCTAAAAATATCCTCTCGCACACTCGTGTGCACCTCTCATCACATGTAGTCTATCTATCCCAGCATATACTATAATTCCCACTACATCTTCCAGGACCGGAATGGAGATTCAGAATCAGCCCTCCAGACTCCTAATGGGACCTTCTCTGCAAGTGCCTTACGCTCTGTATGCTCTGAGCATAGGCTCTCAGGCAAATCCTGATCCCTGGGACCTCTTTTCTGCTGCCACTGATCTATGGCATCTTTCCCCCCAAATCTGCTTTCCACCAGATCAGGCCAGTGGTTTATCGCCTACAGGAGCGGGGAGCCTCCTTCTTTTCAGCTAGCACATCTCGTTCCATCTTCATTTTTTTCTTTTTTCTTCTATAGACAAGGGACTCCGGGAGAAGGAGTCATGCAAAACAACCTCCAACACAGTCTGCACATGCCTCCCAGGCCATTTTCCAGCCAGTGGAAATTTTGGCGAAAAGAGTGAGTACTGAGTTTTCTGAAGTCCAAGGCCGGTGGTGGCCTGTCTAAATATATTGCTAGTGGAAGCCACTTCTTGACTGTTCCTAGCCAAAGTAGGAAGTGACATGCCCAGCACGAATCCAACCTGCTCCAGTATTGCCTTATTTCTTAGGGATTTATTGCAGATATTAATATCGCACAGTTTGAAGCGACTGGATGCATAAGAACTGACTCCTTTCGGGAGAAATCATTCTCCAGACCCATAAAGATATATTCAAAGTTTTACTGGCAGAACTTTCTTTGTAACAGAATTAAAATATCAAATGTACATAAAAAATGTCTTGTGCTGTCCAGCACATGCTCAGCATCTTACAAAATATGAAATAATTTCAACTGACCTAGAAGCAGAGGTCTGTCTCTTCCCACAGCATCCATTTCTAGCCTGGAGCTGTTTTCTCTCTCTCAGCCAGAGAGGGTCTTTCACATGTTCTTATTTCACAGAGCCTTGAGACAAAAGACACAAAGGCAACTCCTCACAAAATGGAGATTTGCAACCCAATACCTTCATTGCATGATCTAAGGTTACAACACTCACACGTTAGCTACCAAAGAACATCAATTAGTTAGTTAATAATCAACTCAGCAAGAGCTCAGATTGCTCTTCTGGGCTTTCATAATGGGGGATAGTCCCCACGTTAAACCTTTTCACCAATACACATTTAGGCATTCTAATTTCAGTGTCAGTTATTAAACTATTATAATTAACAGGGCTATCCACACTTACCTTTCCTCTGTACTTTGCAGGCATGAGCCAAGCACTTGTTTGTTTGTTTGTTTGTTTGTGCAGTTTTTCCCACAAAAACCTGCACCTTACAGCTGAATGGGAAGAAACGTTAATCCACGGAAAACCTGAATTGCTTGTTTGTTGTGATTCAGTTTTAAAGAGCAGGTTTTTGCAGTGAAAGCTCTGGAGCTTTAAAGTGTGGCCCTGTGTCTGCAAAGTGCAGGGCAAAATTAAGTGTGGACAAGCCATTAGTTTGCTTTTTAAAAACTGTTTTGTTTCTTATCATTTCAGTCTGTAAACCTTGTCCCAGTGGGCAGTTTCTCAAAAGAGGGGATGTGAAATGTCAATCTTGGCCAGAGTAAGTATTGTCCAGCAAAAGATCATGTTTAAGGGCAGCTGATGTTGGTAGGGTCAGCAGAACTGGGATAGATAGATGACAGATATATAGATAGATAGATAGATACTCAGATTTACATTTATTTATTACATTTATGTACATTTTCTTATAAGGAATTCTCCTCTCCCCATTTCACCCTCACAACAACCTGGTGAGGTAGGTTAGGCTGAGAGACAGTGACTGGCCCAAGGTCATAACCATTTTATTTTATAAAACAAAACATATACTTGTTAATGGCAAAATAGACTTCACATGTATAAAAGCTCATAAACCTCCATAATTAAAACATATATCAATAATAATAATAATTTTGTAGTCATTTTTATAATGACTTCAAAAGTTTTAAGTTGTTTAAAACTGTTCTAATATTGTGTTTTCATACTAATGTCATGTTTTACTTGTTGTAATTGTAACTGCTGTAGTCTTAAACATACACATCCTCAGGTATTAAAAGTAGTAAGGCTTAGCGCCTTAGGTCGGGTACCAAGAGAATCCAATGAAGGCATTAAAATATATGCATTTAAAAACGTAATTGAACAATCCCATTAAAACAAAATATATAAAATTAAACTGGAGACTTGGCGTCATGAGATCAAGGGAACACCTGTGCAAATGCCAATACAGATGGGGCCTGAATTATCCTAAAAATATTGAAATGTTCTTCTTCTTTTCTGCTCGCAACTTTCCTCTGTGGATCCAAGAGTGACGACTGTCACACGTCAGCCTAGTTCAGAACCGGGGCATGGTGTGTCGACTACGGACTCCACATTTACTCGCGCTGTTTCGTCCACTCGTGTGAAAGTGATGGATCCAGGAGTATCCGGAGCGTTAGGACCCGAGAGCCGGAGTAAGGGGGAGAAATGTCAATTCCTCTGCTAATTTCTCTTGTTCCGTTGCTTTCAATTGGGGGGTCACCAACATGGTGCCTGTAAGTGCAATGGTGCCCTTAAGGTCTTTTCCTGGTGCTCACAAAGACTCTGAGCCCCACCCCCTTGAAAATGATGCAGAGCTGAAGGAGGACGTTGGAAATGCGACACTCCTCCCCACTTCCTTTTTCAGCTCTATGTGCTTTTCAAGGCTTCAGGTTAACCCTGCTGGCTTCACCAATCACCCAACTCACTTTTCCAAAGGACGTGTGTGTGCTCACTTTCTCTCTTTCTGTCTCTTGGGCGAAGGGAGAATTGACCAGAGGAGCTGCTCAAAAGTCCAAATGTACCCCCGAACCAAAAAATGTTGGCACCCCCGTTTCTAGTTTTCCACGGGCTCACTCTGGCCTGTACTTCATTCTTTCTCAATCCCGTCTTAAAGCAGATAATCTACACATATTCTGCAAAATATACATTTTTTAAATCTTACCCCAAAATGACTTAATAGATGCAGCAATTCCAAAACATGTAGGGCCCAGACTATGGGCTATAGCCAATGCTACCCTACTCAGAGTAGACCCATTGAAATTAATGAATCTTAGTTAGCCATGAGCGGCATTGAGCACCTGCCCTGATGTTATCAGACCCACTGAAGTTATTGGATCTAACTTAGGGTCACTCATATTAATGTGTCTCCGTATCCATGATTAAACGGCCCATGGGTGGCACTGTTGGTTAAACCACAGAGCCTAGGGCTTGCCAATGAGAAGATCAGCAGTTCGAATCCCCGCCATGGGGTGAGCTCCCGTTGCTCGGTCCCTGCTCCTGCCAACCTAGCAGTTTGAAAGCACGTCGAAGTGCAAGTAGATAAATAGGTCCCGCTCTGGCGGGAAGGTAAACAGCGTTTCCTTGCGCTGCTCTGGTTTGCCAGAAGCGGCTTAGTCATGCTGGCCACGTAACCCGGAAGCTGTATGCCGGCTCCCTCGCCAATAAAGCGAGATGAGCGCCGCAACCCCACGACTGGACCTAATGGTCAGGGGTCCCTTTATCCATGATTACCAGCAATCCTATCCATGATTACCAGCAAGTAATCCCCATTGAACTAAATGGGGCTTGCTGCTGAGTCGATAAGCATAAGGTTGTACTTAGGGGCACCTTGCGCCCATTGAAACCATAGAATGGTAAGAGCTGGAAGGGGCACAAAGGGACATCTAGGCCAACCCCCCGCAACAGGACTTAAGTCATGATTCCAAACTGAATTTGTAATCTATTTCCCCCTTTCCAATCATCCACACCTTTTTTCTTTTTTATTGGAAAATTCTGAACATCTCTGAGCCACTCTGAGGTGGCATTTGGAGAGTTAACTCCTAGCTTAATAGCTGATGCAATGAGCCCTTAAAATCTCCCCCCAGACAGCTTTAATGTTTGACCTCTCTCCTCTGTCTTTTAGTGTTGGTACTGATCATCTCCACCACTGCAGTGCTGCTTCTTGCAGTGGGAGGGGTGGCCTATTTTCTAATTAGGGGGAAATCCAAGAGGAAAAAGGTGGAGGTCAAGGCAAGGACTGAGGCGCTGTCAAGAATGCTTCAGGAAGGTATGTCCAGAGCGAGAATGAATGACACAAAAATAAAACAGCAGTATTTATTTATTTGTTTATGTATTGCATTTGTAATAAAAAAAAATCTGCCCTTATTCCCTTATGTGGAACACAAGAGCCCTTATAGAGTCCTTTGTAGGTTCTCCATCGGTCGGAGAAAATAACAGAGGCCAACCAGAGAATATTGAGAAGCAAAGCAGTTAGTACGCCTGATCTTTATTGAACTGTTGCAGCAGGGTGCTCCCCTCACACGCAGGAAAGGAGGATGACCCCGAAATAAGATGTGCCTGCCCTTATATAGACATTTTAAATTGCCTTCCCTGGCGCTCAAGACCACCCCCCAGATACATCATACCTACATCACAGAAAGGGCAGTCTACAACAGAAATCTGAGTGCGTTGTTTATCTCCTGTCTGGCAGGTTACCTGTTAATGGTCACTTGATTGGATACCCTGGGGAGCCTGGCCAGTCTTTTGTAATGACAAATACTTAGTTCCTGAGCCAGGTCACAGGCTCACCCTATTCATACACAGACATACCCTTAAGACAGGATTTGTGAACGAAAAGACAATGGGGAGGCTTTTCCATTTTCCTTTGACCTTGCAGAGGTCAATTTGGGAGGGACAAAATGGTTTCAGGACTTTTTCTGTGGGGTTTCAGACATGTGGTTTATATATGCAGTTATGAACATTTATTATATATATAGCCTTAAATTTTTTTATTTCACATTTATATCCCACCTTTGTCTCCAAGGAGCTCAAGGTGGAAATGCATAGTTCTCTCTTCTGCTTCCGTTTAACCACCCACCCCCCCACAACAACCCTGTGAAGTAGGGTAGTTCTGAGAGGCAGTGACTGGCCCAAAGTCACACCCAATGAGCTTTGTGGCTGAGTGGGGGATTTGACCCCTGGTCCTAGCCTGACTCTCTTAACTATTAAACCACACTGGCTATGCACTTTCTGAAACAATATGCAAACCGAAACACAGCTAGCCTTCAAAACTCCTACGGAGAGCTGCAATTCCAGGAGTAGTTTAACCATCAACCCCTATCCTCCCAGGGAACTCTGGGAATTTCAGCTCTTTGAGGCATAGCTGTCAACTTACAGATTTGAAAATAAGGGACCAGCAGCCTTGAAAATAAGGGACCAGCGGCCAAAATAAGGGACCTGCAGCCTCACCTGTTCCAGGCACTCCTGTCTTCCTGTCCTCCTGCAGTCTGGTCAAACTCATGCTGGTAGCTTCGAGAACACTGTCCAACCAACTTTGTAACCAGAGGTTCAACTGAATAGAATCTGAATCACATGCACCACAAGGCCTATGCAGCCTCAACTTAAGATGGCTCCCCGGCCTGGCTTTGCACTGCAAAGTTTGCAGCAGCACGTGCAACAAAATGGCGTCCAGCATTCAAAAAACCCCTCAGCTTGCATTAACTAGCCACACACAAGGCATGCAAGCTCCACCCCCCAGTCATTCTTAGACTTCTTACTGGGTGAGCAATACAGCCAAGCAACACAGTTGGAGCCTCCCTCCTCCCTGGCCGGCAGGGAGGGAGGGAGAGGAGCTGCTTCCTTTGAAATTTAAGGGACATCATTTAAGGGACATTTAAGGGACATCCATCAATAAGGGACAGCAGCGGGACATGGCGCTGGAATAAGGGACTGTCCCTTCAAATAAGGGACACTTGACAGCTATGCTTTGAGGGGAGTAGCGGGTCTCCTAACAACAACCAGCATCTTTAACCAAATTACAACTCCCATAATTCTTGGGGGGCAGCCATGACAGTTTAAAGTGGTAGTGCGGCGCTTAAAGTGAATGTGGCTTCAGTGAAGCTTCCCAAATCTGGTTTCCTTCAGAAACTGCGGGACTATAACTCCTGTTGCCTGGTTGGAGCTTTTGGAAACCAGAACCCAACAATAGACGACCACCTGTTCTTTGGCTCTGAACTGGATCAGAAAGTCCATGTTCTAAGATGACCTTCTCCAGTTTTAGAAACAGGATATGCTTTCTGCGCACAGGTTTTTCCTCACACCTTATCCATACCCTGATTTAAGCTGGACATCCCAGAATTACAGAAGTCATTATTGGCTTCTGATTGGATCCTGGAATGTCCCGTTTTTGGGGGTTTGGCGCTCTGACATAAGTGAGCTGGCTTGCGCCAGTGCACCAGAACAAAAGAGGTTTGGTTTTTGGTCTCACGCTCTGACACTGGTCAACTGGTTCCTGCGGGAGCTCAGGACCAAAAAAACCGAAGCATCCCAATTTGGATCACCCAGATGTTGAAGCTTATGCTTACCTGTCTTCTCCACCTTCACCTTTGCAATTCCCTCCTCCTCATCTTTCAGACGGAAGAAGCAGTTACCGAATTCCCATCCAGGAGGAGCAAGTCGACAGCAAATCAACCTTTGTGCAAAACTAACCTTCCCCAGGATGAAGAAGAAAAATTCGCAACTTTAACCTCTGAGCCAGAAGTCATGGACTTCAAGATTCCCCTCCCTTTCTCCCTGGATTTGACCCCTGGTCATTCTTCCTCCCCCTCCCCACCTCCTTAACACCCCTTTTTCGTTTTATTCATACTTTAAAGCCATGTTTCTCAACTAGTTGGGCATATGAAGATCTTGGGTGTGTTTGTTTCAACAACAACAACAAAGTAAATATACGTAAATAAGAAAAATCAAAAGTCACAAAATTTCCATCCATTTGGAAATTCAAAAGAACGAATTAGGGGAGCCAGGTTTGAAAGGAGTGTGGTGGGATATTTTACTTTAGCTACAAGTGGCTATTAAAAAAATAAAACTGAGAAACACTGCCTTAAAGCAATATTTGAGAATGCCTGATATTGCTGGACTACAACTCCCATTGTCCCTGACCATTGGCCATGCTTGCTGGGGCTGATGGGAGTTAGAGTCCCAGCAACATGATTCCTTACCCCAACCCTATAGATCTGTGTCGGCACTAATGCCTTAAGTTACATTAATGTGATAACAGTGCATTGTTAACGTTCTACCAACTTGCCCATTGGTAGATCTAGTAATCTCCCTATTTTAAAACAAATTCATGTCTGGAGGACAACCCCTTCCATCAGCCCCAAGGGATTCCTTCCACATTGGAAAGGTGAGCTTGGCGGCATTAGAAATAGGGATGTTTAGTTACCTGTATCAGGTTGGACTAAGCGTTGATCCCTTTAGTAATAATAGTTCAAAAACCATCAGTAGCTTACACTTGGGGTCGACCAATTGAAACCATTGGGAGCCAGGTTAGTCTAGAACTCAGGAATAGATTCAAGACAGCCAAAAAGAAGTACACAGCGTAATAGACTGTGGAACTCTCTCCCACAAGAGCCAGTGGTGGCTTTAAAAGAGAGGAAATCCAATGAGGAGCAGGCCTTTGATGGCTACCAGCCAAAATGGCTATGTTCTTCCTCCACTGTGAGAACAGGATCCTGTTCCAGAAGGTTCTTCTTATGTTCTTTGCCATCACCATTAACTTCAATGGGTCTACTCTGAGTAGGACTAGCATTGGCTATGGCTGTGCAGGCACACAGACCCATGTTTTCCTGTCTGCTTCCAGTGTGAGCTCAGGGGGAGTTATATCCAACTTTTAAGTTTCTTACTGCCATTTCAGTCGGCATTTGTAAGTTACCTGTTATGTACTGAGTTGAATAGGATCCAAACTGTAGCAGTCTGATTGGTCCTAGAACAATAGGATCCAAAAGGCAGCAGTCTGATTGGTCCTAGAACAATAGGATTCAGAATGCAGCAGTCTGATTGGTCCTAGAACAATGCAGCAGTATGATTGGTTGGCAGGAACCACCCAATCCTGCTCCAGATAGAAGTGAATCCACAACCTGATTGGCTTACAGTAGAATTCCAGAATTAGCCAATCATGTGCAGCCCATTGTGTAAATAATGTATATAAAGCAGATACTGTGAGGGGACATTTATTCATTCCTCCTCACCACTATGAGCTGAATAAAGAGCATGAAATCACTTTGCGACTCTGAGTATATTTCACTGGCGACGAAGGTGGGATCCCGCTGAGCTGACTGCCACACACAGCACCGCAGCACCGCCAACTGCCGCACCGCTGCCTCGCACCGTGTATCCAGGCTTCAGCTCCGGGGCACAAGGAACTCAGAATGGCAGCCAACAGCAGCTTCTCGCCATTCAACCCAGCATCTGGAGACTGGGAAGCGTACGCCTCCCGTTTCACCTTCCTCCTAGAAGCCAAAGGGGTCACCGACGAAGAAGACGCCAAGAAGAGGGCGATATTCTTCAGCGTCTGCGGAGAGGAGACGTTTGAAATCGCCCGGGCTCTCCTTGCGCCTGAAGACGTCGCTACTGTTCCATACAAAACAATAATGGAACAGCTGAAGGGGCACTTTTCGCCGCAGCCCTCAGTGGTGGCTCGTCGAAATGCCTTCTACGCAAAGCGGCAAGCCCCTGGGGAAACCATAACTGGGTTTGTGACCTCTCTCTGCCAAGCCGCCCGGTTCTGCAACTTCTCAGAGCTGGAGAACATGCTTCGTGACCGCCTCGTCGGTGGCCTGAAGGATGAGAAGCTGCAACGACGCCTCTACGCTAAGAAGGACCTAACGTTCCAGGTCGCTCTGGAGGAGGCCCTGGCAACAGAAGCTGCCGAGAGGTCGACCCAAGAGGCACGGCCGAGCCTGCCATCCCAACCGAGGGTCCACCATGAAGACCTCACCGACGACTCAGGATCCGACAGGGAGGAGGTGCACCGAGTACAGCAGCGCACTCAAGCAGCGCACAGACCACAGCTGCCTCGACGAGAAGGAGGGAACTGCGCAAGCTGCGGGGAGAGTCACGAGAGGAGGACCTGCCGTTTCCGCAACGCAGAGTGCAGGCAGTGCAGAAAATCGGGACACATCGCCCGGGTGTGTCGGGCTCGGCCCACCCGACACCAGGCATCAGATGACCAATCCAAGAGCCCCAGGTCCCGGGGCCCAACACACCAAGGCAACTCGACGGAGCTCACGGACTTCCAGGTATACCAGTTGCCCCACCCCAACGTAGAGAAAATTTATGTAGAGGTACAGATAGAGGGGGCCCCATGCCGCATGGAGCTTGACACGGGTTCAACTCTATCCATAATCTCGGCAAGGACCTTAAGGAAACTGTGTCCCACTGGGGGTCCCAAACTCAGGCCGGCCCCATTCACCCTCCGGGACTTCCAGAAACGTAAGGTCCCCACAATGGGGGTGGGGACCTTCAGGGTGCAATACCGAGGGCGGACGCGGCAACTGGACTTGCTTGTGGTCAAGGGCCCCTACATTAGCTTACTGGGATTGGCATGGTTTGGACCACTGGGGCTAGCTGTCACCGGGGTGAACCACACTAGCTTACAAGTGGACGTGGACGCCATATGCAAGGAATTTCCAGGGGTTTTCGATGGGAAATTGGGACAGTATACGGGCCCCCCCATTGCGCTACAGCTTGACCCCGCAGTACGACCGGTCAGGCTCAAGGCCCGCCGGGTCCCGTTCGCCTTGAAACCCCGTATAGACGAGGAATTGGACCGACTCGTAGAGCAAGGAGTGCTGGAGCCGGTGCCTAATGCTCCCTGGGAAACCCCAATCGTCACACCCGTCAAGCCTAATGGTTCGGTCCGCATCTGCGCAGACTACAAATGTACCATAAACAAGGCCCTCACGGCCCACGCATACCCAGTGCCAGTGGTCAGCCATGTCCTTGCCACCCTGGCTGGGTCGAAAATTTTTGGCAAGCTGGACTTGGCCCAAGCATATCAACAGCTGCCAGTAGATGAGGCCACAGCAGAGGCACAGACGATTGTGACGCACAGAGGAGCGTTCAGGGTAAAGCGGCTGCAATTCGGTGTCAGCGTGGCACCAGGCATATTCCAGAATATAATGGACTCTCTCCTTAAAGGGATTCCTGGCGTCACCCCCTTCTTCGATGATGTGTTGATTGCCGGCCCCACACCAGAGGAGTTTGAGGACCGCCTCCGCACCGTTCTGCACCGTTTCCAGACGGCGGGTCTCAAGGTGAAGCGGGAAAAATGTCTACTAGGAGTGCCTCAGGTGGACTTTCTGGGATTTATGGTGGACGCAGAAGGGGTCCACCCGACTGGGGACAAGGTACGGGCCATTTGTGATGCCCCAGCGCCCAAGAGCAAGACTGAACTTCAGGCCTTCTTGGGACTATTGAACTTTTACCATTCCTTCCTTCCCCACAAGGCGGCGGTAGCGGAGCCCCTACACAGACTCCTGGACAAGCGGGCCCCTTGGGTGTGGGGCCAGCGCCAGGAGGCCGCATTCCAGGCAGTCAAGGACTTGCTTGTCTCAAACTCGGTCTTGGCACACTTCGACGAGAGGCTGCCGGTGGTGCTAGCATGCGACGCCTCACCCTATGGCATTGGAGCTGTCCTGGGGCACCAACTCCCGGATGGAAGAGAGGTACCGGTGGCGTACTTTTCCCAGACACTCAACACAACCGAGCGGAACTACTCGCAAATCGACAAGGAGGGTCTGGCAATCGTAAAGGGAGTAAAAAAATTCCATGATTTCTTGTACGGGCGGCCCTTCACCGTGGTGACTGACCACAAGCCGTTGCTTGGCTTGTTTGCCCCCGAAAAGCAGACCCCCCAAGTGCTGTCTCCTCGCGTCCTCAGGTGGTCAATTTTCCTTGCCAGCTACCAGTATGCACTGATTCACCGACCTGGGAAGGCGATGGGCCATGCGGACGCCCTCAGCAGGCTACCACTACCGGAAACAGGCCCTGACCCAGCACCTGCACAAGAGGTTATGAGCCTGGAGCTGCTTCCCGACCGCCCCATTCAGGCACAAGAAGTTGCACACCATTCCAAGAAAGATAGGGTCATCTCCCGGGTCCTGGACTGGGTGTGGAGGGGATGGCCCAGCAGCAGCCCCGGGCCAGAATTCGCCGGCTACACAACCCGCAAACATGAACTGTCGGCCCACAAGGGGTGCCTGTTATGGGGAAGCAGAGTCGTTGTTCCCCAGCCCCTCTGCAAAAGGGTCCTCACAGCCCTACACGAGACACATCCAGGGGTAGTAAGAATGAAGGCCCTTGCCAGGAGTTATGTGTGGTGGCCGGGGATCGATGGAGAGATAGAGGCCTGGGTCAAACACTGCCAGGCCTGCCAAGAATCCCGCCCAGATCCCCCAAGGGCCCCAGTCCAGTCCTGGGAGTCCGCCCGAGCACCATGGTCACGCCTGCATGTGGATTTCGCTGGCCCCTTTCAGGGGAAAACATTCTTCATAGTGGTGGACTCCTACACCAAATGGCTGGAAGTCGCACTGGTACCGTCCACTTCCACGTCCGCAGCCATCCGGGTACTACGCAGGCTGTTTGCAACCCACGGGCTCCCTGACACTCTCGTCTCAGACAACGGGACTGCATTTACGTCAGGAGAATTCCAAACCTTCACAGCGCAGAACGCCATCCGCCACATCCGTTCGGCGCCGTTCCACCCTGCCACCAATGGCCAAGCAGAACGCATGGTGCGGACCACCAAGGACACCCTTCGCCGCATGACGCAAGGGGACTGGGAGTACCGCCTTGCCACATTCCTTCTAGCACAGCACAGCACCCCCAGCTCAACGACTGGCCGGAGCCCCGCTGAACTACTAATGGGTCGGCGCCTTGCAATCAGATTGGACCGCCTTCACCCCGATAGAGCTCAGGATGAGGTAGTGGTGGGGGAAGGCAGGAACCCCCGGACCTTCGAGGCCCAGGACCCAGTGTACGCAAAGAATTTTGGGGCAGGCCCAGCATGGGTACCCGCCACAATCACCAGGGTCACTGGCCCCGTGTCGTACGAGGTGCTAACGGATGGGGGGCAATGCTGGCGCCGCCACTGCGACCAGATACGGCGACGATTCCCGGGAGAAAACCAGGAGGAGGACAGGTCAGAGGAGTCCCAAGGGAACAGCGGGGCAGTGAGGCCCATAGAGCAGGAGGGGCCAGCAGGAGAGGCAGAATCAGTAAATACAGAGAGGACCCGTGAGGCCGAAAGGACACCGGAACCAGAACCACGACTGAGCGAGCCGGTTGCACCAGACCAAACAGCCGCATCACAGCCAGCATCCTTGGAACACGAGCCAGAACCCGGAGCCCGGACCAGGGAACACCCCAGGCCACAACGCACACGTAGGCCGCCGGCATACCTTGAGGACTATGAATGCGACCTCCCGGGCAGGACTGGAACTTAGAGGGGAGGGGTGTTATGTACTGAGTTGAATAGGATCCAAACTGTAGCAGTCTGATTGGTCCTAGAACAATAGGATCCAAAAGGCAGCAGTCTGATTGGTCCTAGAACAATAGGATTCAGAATGCAGCAGTCTGATTGGTCCTAGAACAATGCAGCAGTATGATTGGTTGGCAGGAACCACCCAATCCTGCTCCAGATAGAAGTGAATCCACAACCTGATTGGCTTACAGTAGAATTCCAGAATTAGCCAATCATGTGCAGCCCATTGTGTAAATAATGTATATAAAGCAGATACTGTGAGGGGACATTCATTCATTCCTCCTCACCACTATGAGCTGAATAAAGAGCATGAAATCACTTTGCGACTCTGAGTATATTTCATTACCTTAACACCACAGGTCCTGAAAACATGTGTCTGTATTTTATTATTTTCTTTTGTACAGCACCTGGTTATTTCAGGTGCTTTATATGTAATAAACACGGCAGTTATTCCACGTTAAACGGATGTGGAGTTTTGGAGTGTGCATTTGAGGAGAAGCGGTCAACTTTTTTTTGACTTAATGTTTGGTTGTGAGGTAAAACACTTCAAAGCAACGATTGCCTATGAATTTCTCGCAAGGCGTGGTTTGCTTGACGATGGCTTAAACAGATTGCAGCAAATTTACGGTGTGTTCCTTTCGGAAATATTAGGTTTGGTTCCAGATAGGGAATTTGAAAGACCCAGAGATAAGTAAAATATTTTAGGGGTGTTCTCTTAAACCATCCTTGCAACAAAGTGAACTAAAGTTATTAGCCTGTAATTTGTTTTTATTAATTCATTAATATTTTTTTATTTTACCAGTCTGTTGGGACTGTCCAAAGAGGGTGTCAGTGGGGAAAAGGGGGCACTGCCCTACCATGCTCAGCCTGCCCCCACCCACCTGCTTTCTTACCACCTCCCAGCTTCCTCCTCCTTATTCTCTGACTTGCTCCTTGTAGAACTCAGCAGGGGAGGAAGATGGGGACAGAACCAGAATTAGTTGGCTCTGACTGCCATTGGCTCTGGTTCTGCCTGTCGTCATTGTCCCCTGGCTCTGCCTACTATGTTGGGCATACAGGAAGGGAGGTCAGTCTGGTAGCGACAAGGGGCAGGGCCTTTTCTGTGGTGTCCCCATGATTACAGAACTCTCTCTCTCCTGAGATATACAATCAGCCCTCTGGGAACAAATGCAGGAGTGCAATTAATTAGAGCAGGCATAGGCAAACTCAGCCCTCCAGATGTTTTGGGACTACAACTCCCATGATACCTAGCTAACAGGAGGACCAGTGTTCAGGGATGATGGGAGTTGTAGTCCCAAAACATCTGGAGGGCCGAGTTTGCCTATGCTTGAATTAGAGGTTCCAGTAGGCTGTCACCTTTTTTTTTTTAATCTTATACTGGCAGGGCTGGCTGTGATATATTAAGTTGATTTTTTAAAGTGTAGCCCAAATGTCAGAGTTAACAGAGAAGCAGAGAATTAAAGAGTTGGAAGGCACCCCAAGCGTCGCCTAGTCCAACTGCATCTTGAATTTTGACAATGCATCTTGAATTTTGACACTTCATTGGGAGGTGGAGGTTGTTTTTTTATTTACCTGTGGAATAGATATATTTTCTGTTTTGCTTTTCGGCGGATATTCTACACAGCCAGCTCTTGCACCATGGGAGTGACAAACACCTGAATGTTGGGCAGCTGCCGTAACAAATAAAAACGTATTCCGTTCTGTCTGTGTGGTGATTAAACTAACCTCACTTTAGTTTCTAATCCAGATTAATTCATCCGGATTAAAAGAATGGCCTTGTTTGGGCCAGACTAGTCCAGCTGGGTGGCAGCCAAGGAAGCGGAACATTGGAAGACTCCAGACAAGACAAAAGGAAGAAGGACCTCTTAGTTCAACTATGGAACTCATTGCCACAGGAGGCAGGGATGGCCACCAATTTGAATGGTTTAGACAAATTGGGTTAGACAAATTCACAGAAGACCAGGCTGTTCTTCTGGCCATGATGGCTCTGCTCTGTCACCACAGCTGGAGGCAGCAAACCTTCTGAATACCAGTTGCTGGAAACCATAGCAGGCAAGAGGGTTCCTGAGCTCAGGTCCTGCTTGTTTTGAGCTTACCATTTGGGCATCTGGTTAGCCACTGTGAGAACAGGATGCTGGACTAGATGGGCCTTTGACCTGATCCAGCAGGGCTTATGTTCTTAAGGGTGGGATATCATTATTTTTTTCCAGTCCTAGGGGTTGTATATCAATGAACTCTACTCAGAGTAGACCCACTGAAGTAAACAGACCTGTTTCTGTCCGTAGCTGAACATCATTTCCCCTTTTGGAGATGCAAAGAGGTTGAGGGAACATTTTTTTCATATGTGGTGGACTTGTAAAAGCGTACAGTGGTACCTCGGGTTAAGTACTTAATTCGATCTGGAGGTCTGTTCTTAACCTGAAACTGTTCTTAACCTGAAGCACCACTTTAGCTAATGGGGCCTCCTGCTGCCACTGCGCTGCAGAAGCACGATTTCTTTTCTCAACCTGAAGCAAAGTTCTTAACCTGAAGCACTATTTCTGGGTTAGTGGAGTCTGTAACCTGAAGTGTATGTACCCTGAAGCGTATGTAACCCGAGGTACCACTGTATTGGGAAATGATCCATAATGAATTGGGGGGGGGGGTGTTTTAAAGTACTCCCCCCACCCCCAAACCCAGAGTCCTTTCTGTTGGGGATAATTCAGACTGAAATTCCCAGGTGTCAAAAAAGGTTATGTATGCCACTACTGCAGCCTGTGTTTTGTTAGCCCTCAAATGGAAAACGAGCGAGGTCCCAAGCAAAGAAGAGTGGCAACTCAAGCTGACAGAATATACGCAGCTTGCAGACTTAACATATAGAATAAGAGAATAAGAAGAGAAGATTGGAAAATGTTTATTGAATATATGGGAAATAACTGTGTACAGCTGAAAACGCGGGCAGCATTAAGATAGATTCAACAGCGTAAATAAGTTTTGGTGGATGGAATACTGAATGGTATAAAGGTAAAGGGACCCCTGACCATTAGGTCCAGTCGTGACCAACTCTGGGGTTGCGGAGCTCATCTCGCTTTAATGGATGAGGGAGTCATGCTTCCGGGTCATGTGGCCAGCAGGACTAAGCCGCTTCTGGCGAACCAGAGCAGTGCACAGAAACGCCGTTTACCTTCCTGCCAGAGCAGTACCTATTTATCTACTTGCCCTTTGACGTGCTTTTAAACTGCTAGGTTGGCAGGAGCAGGGACCGAGCAACGGGAGCTCACCCCATCGCAGGGATTCGAACCACCGACCTTCTGATCAGCAAGTCCTAGGCTCTGTGGTTTAACCCACAGCGCCACCCGCGTCCCTGGACACTGAATGGTATAGTTTCTGTAAAAAATGCAGGGATTTATGGTATGCAAAATGAACCATGGAAAGAGAAGAATGGAAGTAACTGATATTTTAAGGATGTAAAATATTTTATTTTATTTTATTTGATATGATATGATATGATATGATATGATATGATATGATATGATATGATATGCATCCTTTCCCCCAAAGTGAACAGACCTCTGGGAAGCTCTTAAGCAGGACAGTGGTGGTCGTGTTTGCCACCCTCTCCTTCTGTTGCCACAACAACATCTTGTGGTAGCCAGAGATGCTTCCTCTTGGCAGACAGACGCCTGCCGGCTGGCGGCTTCACTAGGTGACAGACATCCTTCAGTGTTTCTCCTCCTACCCCATTTTCCATAAGAAACAGCTCGGGCAGAGAGGCTGCCTACGCAAAGAAAAAAATCTGGCAGCTTCCTGGCTCTTAAAATAGCTAACATCCTGCCACCGTTGATCTTATCTGTTGGCGTGATGAAGAGGGACTTTACCTTTCTAGAGCTACTGGTATCAGCACAATTTCTCTTCCTGTTCTCAGATGAGGCCTGCAAGCTTTGCTCTCTGCAGAATGAGGCTTCCGAGACAAGCAGAGGCCTCTGTCTAAGTTCAGTCAAGAGTGTCAGAAGGTTTTTACTAAAAGTCCATCTAGCTCAGCCCCCTGCTTCCAAGAGAGCACAGCCCGGCGGTCTTGCAAAGCTTACCATCAGCGCCTGAAGGGCAAAGAATTTGTGAAACCCACATTTTAAGCCACTGAAGGCAGTGAAGGCAGGTGCCAGAGCAGCTAGCTCAGCCTTTGAGGGAATTCTGCATTATTTTTTATTTATTTTTAAATTTATTTTTTTGTTCGGGATTTTTACATACATTATATTATCTCCTTCCAGTGGGAATTCTGCATTATATACAAGGTTAGTCCTCTTCAGAGTAGACCCATTGAAACAAATGGGCATGGCTAACTTTTTTTTTTAGTCTTAAATGCTTTATTATTCATTTTCCATATATATACAACACGTAGTCACCTTCATTTCAGTCAGTCCAATAAAGATATCACAAAGGATACGTACAATGTCAACTTACGTGCTTTCTACACGAACCGATGACTTCCCATCCTCTCCATATTTTCCTTTATATTAAACATCTTGCTTTAATTTGTCATTCCTACTTTGTAAAAATTCTCTTTTCTATTTCGATATCGTATTCCACCATATGTATTGTTTACAGAAATCATTTGAAGGCAACTACCGTGTTTAGATTACAGCTGCTTTTCAAATAATTTTTGAAATTACCTCATTCTAGAATGAACTCCTGTCTGGGCTTGTCTCTGATTCTTTACGAAAAATAGGCTAATTCTGCATATTCTGTCAATTTGGATAACCATTCAACTCTGGTAGGGAGTTTGTCATTTTTCCAATATGTCGCAATAAGCACCTTTGCAGCCGCGGTTGCATACAAAAAATTTTTCCTTATGACCTTGGGGATGTCCATGCCTGTAATACCCAGAAAAAATGCTTGACTAACTTAAGGCCCATTAGTTTTAATGGGTCTCCTGTTGAGTTAAACCTTGCAGCCTTCTGTAACTAAATTACACAGCCGGTGAAGAATAAGATCCTTTCATCAGCCACGAAACTACTACAGAGACCCACTTTGTTAGGTGGTCCACAGTACTAATTTATCGGAGCTCCCATTGCTCGGTCCCTGCTCCTGCCAACCTAGCAGTTCGAAAGCATGTCAAAGTGCAAGTACTGTAGACAAATAGGTACCACTCTGGTGGGAAGGTAAACGGCGTTTCTGTGCGCTGCTCTTGTTCGCCAGAAGCGGCTTAGTCATGCTGGCCACATGACCCAGAAGCTGGACGCCGGCTCCCTCGGCCAGTAAAGCGAGATGAGCATGCAACCCCAGAGTCATCCGTGACTGGACCTAATGGTCAGGGGTACCTTTACCTTTGCCTTTATGGTTGGAAAAGGGGATAAAATGTTCAATTGGCTGTAGTATCTATAGGAAGCAGAGGGGGGAGCTCTTCCCCAATCAAAACCTGTGTAACAGTGAGGTTTGCCAAACAGATGATTCACCATACAGTGGTACCTCGGGTTAAGAACTTAATTTGTTTTGGAGGTCTGTTCTTAACCTGAAACTGTTATTAACCTGAAGCACCACTTTAGCTAATGGGGCCTCCTGCTGCCGCCATGCCGCCGCCACGCCATTTCTGTTCTCATCTTGAAGCAAAGTTCTTAACCCGAGGTACTATTTCTGGGTTAGCGGAGTCTGTAACCTGAAGCGTCTGTAAACCAAGGTACCCCTGTACTTTATATATTTAAAATATTCATCATCATAATAAAATAGAGCCACTCTAGGCTGCTTCCAACAGAATATTAAAATACAATAATCTATTAAACATTAAAAGCTTCCCTAAACATACTCTGACTTCTCATCCTAAGGTCTTCCAAGCAGCCTGACTGTCAAGAGTCTCATGTTGGCAGCAAGACCCGCTGCTCTCTCCCCTCCCCGGCAAGACCAAATGCAGTGTTGTGTAGTGGTTAGTGTGTCAGACTAGGATCTGGATGACCCGGGTTCAAATCTTCACTCAGCCACAAAACTGTGTGTGACCTTGGCCAGTTACTGTCTGTCTGCCTCACCCTACCTCACAGGGTTGTTGAGGGGATAATAATAATAATAATAATAATAATAATAGTGGGTGCATAATGAGTGGGATCAAGCTGGCGAAGAGATGTGGCTAATAAAATGAGCCTACCCCCCTCAGCCCTTAAATCTTGTGATTCAGGGATAGCAACATTGGTCAACCTTACAGGGTGAGGGTTCAGCAACGTAGAGTATGCAGAGAGGTTTGGACATCAGAAAGCCGTGAATCGCCGTCATGTATGATTGCTGTTAAAAGGAAGGATCAGTCATGGTGGTATTGGCCATTTACTGTTAGGGTTTGTTATTATAGTGGTACCTCAGGTTACATATGCTTCAGGTTACAGACTCCGCTAACCCAGAAATAATACCTCGGGTTAAGAACTTTGCTTCAGGATGAGAACAGAAATCGCACGGCAGCGGTGGCGCGGCAGCGGGAGGCCCCGTTAGCTAAAGTGGTGCTTCAGGTTAAGAACAGTTTCAGGTTAAGTACGGACCTCCGGAACGAATTAAGTACGTAACCAGAGGTACCACTGTACATCAATCGGTTGCATCTTCCTTCATGGAGCTCAAGATGGTGGACAGCGTTCTCCCTCCTCCCCATTATTATCCACATAGCAGCCCTGTGGGTAGGTCAGGCAGAGAGACAATGAGTTGTTTCCAAGTAAATCTTACTCAGAGTAGACCTAACGGATTTGTGGGGCCTGAGTGAGAGCTTGTCCACACTTACACTCGTCCTGTGACTAGAAAGCACAGGGACTTTTTTTTGTTTTGTGAAATCGTTTTTATTTGATTTTTACAGGTAGAAATTTATAACAAAACCAAAGACATATCCATACAGAGAGATTTCTCTGACTTTCGAGACCCCCCCATCCCCCCCATGGGTCGTACTGTCAGTGTTTTCAACTGGATATTATTTCATAGTCTATATTTGTCCATAGTATTTGTTACATTACAAGTGAGATTAAAACCCTACGAATGTTTTCATCTGCTTACAATGGTCTCCTAAATAAATTATAAAATTTCCCCATTCTTTCTTGAAGTTTTTGTCTTCTCGGTTCCTGAGCTTTCCAGTCAGTTTTGCCATTTTGGCGTAGTCTAACAGCTTGGTTTGCCATTCCTCTCTAGTAGGGACTCCTCCTTCCTTCCATCTCTGGGCTAATAACATCTGTGCTGCTGTTGTTGCATACATGAAGAGTCTTTTCTGTTCCTTTGGGATGTCGGTACATACAATTCCTAACAATATTAGGAATTGTTTTGTTTTGGTTTTTGGTTTTTGCAGTTCTCTATTTTAGTTAGGGGAACTAAATGCAAACGAAACCTTTTCCCGATAAATCTCGGAACATTCAATAGCTGGAAGCTGAGCTGATTCTTGCACTCAGACTTCCCTGTGGCCCTGTCACCTTTTCATTTTAATGAAAAGACCATACAGATTTCAGAGTTTTGAGCGGTTTCCCACTTGTTCCCAACTTTCTAAACATGGGTCTGAGCAGTTTTTGCCGTGCTGCTTCCCCACTGGAAACCCGACTCTCATACCCTCCAACATTTCTCCGATGAAAATAGGGACGTCCCATTCCATAATGATAATTTTACTATTTACACACCCTGCACATCTTACAGGGTTGCCCCAGCCACTCTGGGCAGCTTCCAACATATATATAAAAACATAATAAAACATTTTATATATTTTAAAGGGTTTTAAAGGGGTTTTTACTTTTTACTCTGTTGTACCACCGTGAACGGTGGTTTGTATTGATGTATTTTTATTTTGTTCCGTTTTATGTTGGTTTGGGGTTGGATAGTGAGTGGGGTGGGGATTTGTTTTGTTTTGGTACAATTGTTTTTGGTTTGATTTGTTTTTCTATTTTGTAAATGGAGGTTGGTTTGAGGCTTGGGATTGCTACCGTAGTGGGGCGAGGGAGGTATGGCGGTGGGGGCAGATGTCATAGGCGAAGGGGATCGAGATACGGATATGCTCGTACCCCTTCCAATCTGCGCCCCATCCCGAGGGACGAAGGTAGGGTGAGCAAGGATTACTCACCTCCGTCACTGGTGTTGTGCAATGCCAGGTCTATAGGCAACAAAACCGCCACCCTGCGAGATTTCTTCACCTCGCAGGGGGTTGACTTGGCTTGTGTGACGGAGACCTGGGTGCGCGAAGGGGATACTGTTACCTTATGAGAGATGGCGCCCCGGGTTTCTCCGTCCTCCACCAGTCGCGGACTGTGGGCCGGGGGGAGGGGTGGCATTATTAATCCGGGAAGATTGTTCTTTCAGGGCTCTACCATCGCCATCGATCCCCGGCATTGAATGTGTTGGCCTAGTGTGGGGCTCCGAGGTGAGCTTGGCTGTCTGGCTGGTGTACCGGCCACCTAGCGCACCAGCAGCCACCCTGTCAGGCCTGCTGGAGGCGGTGGCCGGCTGGGCCTTGGAGTTCCCTAACCTATTGGTATTGGGGGACTTCAACATCCATGCTGATGCCATTCCCTCCTCACAGGCTCTGGACCTGGTGTCTTCCATGGCGACACTAGGGCTCTCCCAGTTTGTTTCGGGCCCCACACATCAAGCAGGCCACACGCTGGATTTGATCTTTGGCGCCGGTATAGATGTGATCATGTCTCCTTCGATGAAGGTGCCATGGTCTGATCACTACGCTCTGAAAGCCAGGATTGATTTTCCACCTCCACCCTGCTTAGGTGGCGAGCCAATTTGGGCTCGCCCGCAGAGGCTGATGGACCCTGATAGATTCCGTCAGGCCTTGCGGGACCTTGCTTTCCCTGGCGACTCATTGATTGAGCTTGTTGAGGGCTGGAATACCCAGCTCCTAGCAGCCATCGATGAGATCGCACCTAGGCGCCCTCTGCGACCCCGCAGAAACTGGGCTCCCTGGTTTACCGAGGAGCTTCGGAAAATGAAGCGGGACCTCAGACGGCTAGAGCGAGTATGGCGGGGTGCCCGTGACGGAGCCTCAAGAACATCTTATAGAGTTTTTATGAAAACCTACGAGATGGCAGTGAAGGCCGCTAAGAAGTCCTACTTCTCGGCCTCCATTGCCTCTGCTAGCTCTCGCCCGGCGCAATTATTTAGTATAATTAGGTCTTTAACGTCCCTTGAAGGACAGCCAAATTTAAACAACAATTTGACACACAGCTGTGAGGCATTTGCGAGCTTTTTTGCGGAGAAGGTCCTGTTGCTCCACCATGACCTCCCTGCCAATTTGGATACAATAAAGGAACTGGAGGCCCCTCGACTGTCCTCGGGTCCAGTATTGGACCACTTTGACCGGATATCCCCAGCCGATGTGGACAGACTCCTCCAAGCTGGAAAGCCCACCACCTGTCCTCTTGACCCGTGCCCGTCTTGGCTGATTAGAGCGTGCCCAGACGAGGTGCGGGCCCCCCTGGGTGATATCATCAATTTGTCCCTTGGCACCGGGATATTCCCAGGGGAACTGAAGGAGGCAGTGGTGCGTCCGCTCTTAAAGAAAACATCATTAGATCCCTTAGATCTATCCAATTACCGCCCGGTTTCAAATCTTCCATTCCTGGGTAAGGTGATTGAGAGAGCGGTTGCTGAACAGCTTGGTAGGTTTCTGGATGAAACATCGGCTCTCGATCCATTCCAGTCTGGCTTCCGCGCTGGTCATGGGACCGAGACGGCTCTGGTCGCCCTAACAGATAATCTCCGCAGGCAGCTGGATCGAGGCGGGTCGGGGCTGCTGATTCTTCTAGACCTGTCAGCAGCCTTCGACATGGTCGATCACGAACTCCTGGACCACCGCCTTGCTGACGTGGGGATCCAGGGCACAGTCCTTCAATGGCTGCGCTCGTTTCTCTCTGGTCGGGGACAGAGGGTGGCGCTTGGGAGGGAATTGTCATCGCGCCACTCCTTGGGGTGTGGAGTGCCTCAGGGTGCGATTCTCTCCCCGATGCTTTTTAACGTCTTTATGCGCCCCCTCGCCCAGCTTGTCCGGAGTTTTGGGCTGGGTTGCCATCAGTATGTTGATGACACCCAACTCTATCTGTTGATGGATGGCCATCCTGACTCAGCCCCAGACACACTGACCAGATGTCTGGAAGCTGTGGCTGGATGGTTACGTGGGAGCCGGTTGAAGTTAAATCCCTCGAAGACAGAGGTCCTCTGGCTGGGACGGGGCGATATGGGATTGAGGGGGCAACTCCTATCTCTTGCGGGGGTGCAATTAGTGCCAGCATCGTCCGTTAAGAGTTTGGGTGTAATCTTCGATACCTCCCTCTCTATGGAGGCGCAGATTACAGCTATAACAAAGGCGGCATTTTTTCATCTCCGCCAAGCTAAGCAGCTGGCTCCTTATCTCTCTCGCCCTGACCTAGCCATTGTGATCCACGCGACGGTCACCTCCAGGCTTGACTATTGTAACTCGCTCTACGTGGGGCTGCCCTTGAGACTGACCCAGAAACTCCAGCGGGTGCAGAATGCCGCGGCGAGACTCCTTATGGGGTCTTCGCTGCGAGATCATATTCATCCAGTACTATACCAGCTGCACTGGCTCCCGGTGGAGTACAGGATCAGGTTTAAGGTGCTGGTTTTAACCTTTAAAGCCCTATACGGCCTAGGACCCTCGTACCTACGGGACCGCCTCTCCTGGTATGTCCCACAGAGAAATTTACGGTCTGCAAATAAAAACATCCTGAAGATCCCAGGCCACAGAGAGGTTAGGCTGGCCTCAACTAGAGCCAGGGCTTTCTCGGCCGCGGCTCCAATCTGGTGGAACGCTCTGTCACAAGAGACCAGGGCCCTGCGGGACCTGACATCTTTCCGCAGGGCCTGCAAGACAGAGTTGTTCCACCAGGCCTTTGGTCAGGGCGCAGCCTGACCCCCTCCTCTGGCAATCTGCACAGAATTTTGCTTAATGGTTGCCATCAATTTGATTTTAATTTGATTTTAATTAATTTTATAATGAATGTTTTTAGAATGTTGGATTATTTTGATTGTTGTTAGCCGCCCTGAGCCCAGCTTCGGCTGGGGAGGGCGGGATATAAATAAAATTTATTATTATTATTATTATTAAACATTAAAAAAATAAACTTTCCCTATACAGGATTGCCTTCAGATGGCTCAGGGGTCGGATAACTCCATACCCTCCAAAATTACTCCAATGAAAATAGGGACATCCTAAGGAAAAGTGGGACATTTCGGGATCAATCAGAAACCAGGATGGCTTCTCTAAATCAGGGATATCCCTAGAAAATAGGGACCTTTGGAGGGTCTGCCTTCTTAGCTCTAAATCAGAGAATACATCAATCCAGAGAAAACGTGACTGATGTTTTCTCCTATTTAGTGGTAAACGTTGGGTTTCCCCAGAGGAAAGTAGCAAGGCAAGCAGGGATTGTGACTGACCCCTTAGTCATGATTGCAATACCTTTTCATTCGATCAAGGATTAGCATAGGCTACAGACCACTGAAACTGGCAGACATAAGTTAGTGAGGTTCATTAATTTCAATGGGATCACTCTGAATTGAACAAGAATGGGCTGTCACCCGGTGAAAATAACACAAAAGAGTCACTTCCAAGTAAGTTCTACTCAGTGTAGGCCTACTGAAATGAATGTACCATAGTTAGCCATTCCCATTAACTTCAGTGGGTCTACTCTGAGTAGGGCTAGCATGGGATGCAATGCAAAAATGCACCATGTTAGCGGAAATTGCTTGCGAAAAAGAAAAAGTGTATTAGTCAAAACTTCATGCAGGAATGTGAAGAATATATACATATAAATATACATATACATACAAATATATGTGTGTGTTTTGATTCAAAATACGGTAATACAAAGGGGGGAAAGTGCATCAGTCAACAGGTTCAAATCAGTTTCAGTATTACAAATATAGTCATAAAATAACATCATATTTTCAATTCAGGTAGCTCAGCCAGAAAGAGTGGCTGCTACTTTGCTGTTGTTATCAATTCTCTGCCTTTCACCCAGGGTGGGATATAACATTAAAACACAATACTAAAATCAGTTTAAAATGATTCACAATCATAGAAATAAGGTGCATCCTAAAATAATAATAATAATAATAATAATAATAATAATAATAATAATTTATTTATACCCCACCCATCTGGCTGGGCTTCCAGCAAAATATTAAAATACAATAATGCAGTAAAATACAGTAAAATATAAAATACAGTAAAAACGCACAAGTGTCAAAAGCCAGGGTGAAGAGGTGCATCTTCAGCAATATCTGGAAGCTGTGTAAGGAAGGTGCCAAACACTCCTCCTTGGGGAGAGAGTGTCACAGTTTAGGGGCCACCCCAGAGAAGGCTCTGCTCCAGGCCATTCCCCCAACTCAAACTTCCTAGGGTGGAGGAACTACTAAGAAGATCCCTTCTGCCATCTCAGTACCCTTGAGAGTCTGTAGAGAAGGAGGCGGTCTTCCAGATATTTGGGGCCGAAGTCATTTAGGGCTTTAAACACCCATGTGAGCACCTTCAATTGCGCCCGGAAATGAACTGGCAGCCAGTGTGGTTGTTTTTAAAACAAGGAGATCAGAAGCGACCCCCCAGGCAGGGACCTGGCTGGTGCATTTGGGTTGACGCTTCTGAATCATCTTCATGGGCTGCCCCATGTAGAGCGTGTTGCAGCAATCCAGCCCAGAAGTTACCAGAGCACAGTGATGAGCTACAGAAAGTTGAGGCTCTTCTGAAGATGAGAGTTAAGAAATGAAATTGGTATAAAGCAATCCATACCAGAACGATCTTTGTGGTTTTCACCATGCATCACCCTACAACTGGGTGGGCTTATCAGTCAAGACTAGACACCATAGACCTTACCCTGTCTTCTGCAGGTAGTCCTTATCAGCGTTCTTTAAACAGAAGGCTATCTTCATGTGTGCCACCATAAGGAGATGATTTAACAACTTATACGGGATATATTTATAATGACCTCTAAATTGTGAACGGTCCTGAGATCTATGGGCAGAAGGTGATATACTAATACTAATACTAATACTAATACTAATACTAATACTAAATATAGAGTAAACCAGGCTCCATGCCAATATCTTTATGATATGAGGTCGGTTAGTACAGTCGTATCTGGGAAGTCAAACAGAATCCATTCCAGAAGTCCGTTCGACTTCTAAAACGTTCGGAAACCAAAGCACAGCTTCTGATTGGCTGAAGGAAGCTCCTGGGAACACAACCAGTTCACTCACACTGAGAGCGGAGCCTCAGGGTCACCATTGGGGGAGCCACAACATATGCTAGAGAATTGAAGGTGAGAAGCAGGAGCACTGAATTTTGCCCAGGCCACTGCTGAAATCTGAGACCTCAAGGTCTCCCGCTGGTTCGTCCTACCCAGAGTAGACTCTTTGAAAACAATGGACATGACTAACTTCGGTCCACTTATTTCTGTGGGTTGACTCTCAGTGTAGCTTACTTGGATACTACTCAGTGTCTCTATATTTTGGCAGATGCTAGAGTTATCTTTTCTCGCTCTCGTCGTCAGAGATTATCTTCTCAAATGTGCTGAGAGATCGGCCGGCCGTCACTGGGGTTTCACGTTCACGAACGGATGCCATGTACACTGATGACACCGCTTTGCAAAGGAAGCGGCCCTCTCTGCGGTCACCGTCTCGTGCAGAGTCATCACACTTGTTTTCCAGGTACAGACCTAAAGATACGAAGCTGAGAACATTTAAGACGAGAAGATTTGGTTAAATGCAACCTTAGCATGTGTCTCACTTCTGGGTACTTGGGGTTAAGAGAGCACTGGCGTACCCGCGGCTTTCTGATTCTCTGATTCAGCAAAAGCAAAATGTCACAGATTATTCGGATTCCATTTTTAGGCATCCACATTCTGCATCAAGAATCAGGGAAGACACAGAAAATGAATTTGATAATTCAGGGTTTTGGGGGGGGGGGAATGTTGAAACCATCCTCTGCTTTGGAGCAATGAAGCATGATTTGAACGCAGGAGATCAAGGGGAGGGGGAGAATTTCAGACCCGTGGATCAAAAGTATCCCACCGCAAGGCTCTCTCTCTGGCCCTTCGGACATTCCCACCCTCATCAAGTGTTTCCGTTTGCCTGGAATGGGCCCTTGAACTCTGATAACGCCTCTTGCAACGTAAAATAATACAATACAGCGATCACAAACAAAATGGTGCGTGGTGAAAATATGGGACTCACTCCTACAAGCATCAGTGATGGCCACCAACTTGGAGGGCTGTAAAAGGGGATTTGACAAGTTCTAGAAGGAGAAGGCTAGCAAAGGCTACTAGCTAGCTTCTCCCTCCACTGCTGGAGGCAGTCTGCTTCTGAATACCAGTCTCTGGGAATCACAAGTGGGGAGACTTGCTATTATGCTCAGGAAATACTTGTGGGCTTCCCACTGGGAAGTCAGGTTGGCCACTGTGAGAGTAGGATGCAGCTGTGGATGGTGCCACTGGCTTGATCCTTCAGGGCATCAAAGGGGGGGGGGTCAATTTTCAAAGAATCTTAGTATTGCTATCCTTTCCTTCAAGAATTGATGTCTTGATCTGTGGATAGGTAAAGGGGACCCCTGACCATTAGGTCCAGTCGCGGACAACTCTGGGGTTGTGGCGCTCATCTCGCTTTATTGGCCAAGGGAGCCGGCATGCAGCTTCCAGGTCATGTGGCCAGCATGACTAAGCCACTTCTGGCGAACCAGAGCAGCGCACGGAAATGCCGTTTACCTTCCCGCCAGAGTGGTACCTATTTATCTACTTGCACTTTGACGTGCTTTCGAACTGCTAGGTTGGCAGGAGCAGGGACCGAGCAACGGGAGCTCACCCCGTCGCAGGGATTCAAACCGCCGACCTTCTGATCGGCAAGTCCTAGGCTCTGTGGTTTAACCAACAGTGCCACCCGTGTCCCTGATCTGTGGATAAGTTTGGCCAAATTTTGATCTTGAAAGGTGATCATTGCTCGTACTGAGTAACCATCATAATGTAAGTACTCTATAGAAACAATATCATTTGGCTTTACTCCTCCTGGCAACATATCATTCAGGATGTTCAGGAAATGCATTATGCGATCTATCCGTGAGAGGAAGCCCTTCAGTTGTGGGTAGTAAACAAATACAGGTTTTTGAGGGATTAGTATCAGGTTCCAACCTTTTTTCTGGATTGGACCTTGCCAGTCCTGTAATATGTCACCATCAATATTGCGGGCCACATTCTCTTTAATACCCGTATTTCTAATAGGTTTCCTTCAGGGATCTCCTTATGTTCTTATGAGTAACAGCGAGAGAGGGTTGTTGTCTTCATGTCCTGCCTAAGGGTTTCCTGGAGCCTTCTGATTGGCCGCTGTGGGAAAGAGGATGTTGGACTATGATGTGCCAGAAATCACCACCACGACCACCATCTTATTTACACCCTTCCCATCTGGCTGGGTTTTCCCAGCCACTCTGGGCAGCTTCTTCTTTTTTTTTTTTTTTAATAAATTTTTATTAATTTTCCAAACACAAAATAAAAAAAACAAACAATACACAATACACCAACATACAAACATATAAACATGTATAATTTCATAGCCATTTTTTCATAAACCTTACTTTCCGGACTTCCCCATACCTCCCCTTTTCTGCATCCTTGTTTTATATTTCTTCAGCAACTCCTCACAACTAATTATTCAATTCAATTTCTTTTAAGTTCTTCTAATATTGTTAATTACAGCTGCAATTCTCTGTTTCCCAACCCCTTGACATTTTAACATTCCTGAATTTTACAACAAGTTCTAAGATAAACTTTGAATTTCTTCCAATCTTCTTCCACTGTCTCTTTCCCCTGGTCACGGATTCTGCCAGTCAACTCCGCCAGTCCCATGTAGTCGATCACCTTCGTCTGCCATTCTTCCAGTGTGGGTAGTTGTTGTGTCTTCCAATACTTTGCTAGAAGAATCCTTGCTGCTGTGGTCGCATACATAAAAAACGTCCTGTCCTTCCTTCTCACCAATTGGCCGACGATGCCCAGGAGAAAAGCCTCAGGTTTTTTAGGAAAGGTCCATTTAAGAACCTTCTTAATTTCATTATAGATCATTTCCCAAAAAGCTTTTATCCTCGGGCAGGTCCACCAAAGGTGATAAAAAGTACCTTCAGTCTCGTTACATTTCCAACATTTGTTATTGGGCAAATGATAAATTTTTGCAAGCTTGACTGGGGTCATGTACCACCTATACATCATTTTCATAATGTTTTCTCTTAAGGCATTACATGCCGTAAATTTAATACCGGTGGTCCACAACTGTTCCCAGTCAGCAAACATAATGTTATGACCAATATCTTGTGCCCATTTTATCATAGCTGATTTCACCGTTTCATCCTGTGTGTTCCATTTCAACAGCAGATTATACATTCTCGACAGATTCTTAGTATTGGGTTCTAACAGTTCTGTTTCTAATTTTGACCTCTCCATCTGGAAACCTATTTTCCTGTCCTGTTTAAATGTCTCGTTTATCTGAAGGTAGTGCAACCAATCTCGCACTTTGGACTTTAATTTCTCATAACTCTGTAATTTAACTTTTTCCCCATCTTGTTCTAAAATTTCACAATATTTTGGCCATTTAGACTCCATATTAAGTTTTTTCACCTCTTTAGCTTCCATTGGTGACAACCACCTGGGAGTTTTACTTTCCAATAAATCTTTATACCGCATCCAAACATTATATAATGCTTTCCTAACAATATGGTTTTTGAAACCTTTATGCAGTTTTACCTTATCATACCATATATATGCATGCCAGCCAAATCTATTGTCAAACCCTTCTAGATCCAAAATGTCTGTATTCTCAAGAAGTAGCCAATGTTTCAACCAGCAGAAAGCCGCCGATTCATAGTAGAGTCTTAAGTCCGGCAGGGCAAACTCCCCTCTATCTTTTGCATCAGTTAGAATCTTAAATTTTATTCTGGGCTTTTTGCCCTGCCAGACAAATTTAGATATATCTTTCTGCCACTTCTTGAAACAGTCCATCTTGTCCAAAATCTGCAATGTCTGGAATAAAAACAACATTCTAGGCAATACATTCATCTTGATAACAGCAATTCGACCTAACAAAGAGAGTTTCAACCTTGACCATATTTCTAGATCTTTCTTTACCTCTGTCCAACATTTGTCATAATTGTCCTTAAATAAATTCACATTCTTAGATGTTAAGTTTACCCCCAGGTACTTTACTTTTTTCGTTATCACTAAAACTGTTTCATTCTGAAACTTCTCTTTTTCAGCCAGTGTTAAATTTTTGTCCAACACTTTCGTTTTCTGTTTGTTCAGTTTAAATCCTGCTACTTGACCAAATATCTCAATTAGTTCTAATACTCTTTTAGTACTAGTATCTGGCTGTTGCAAGGTCAGTACTAGGTCATCTGCAAATGCCCTTAGCTTGTAATGTCTAGCTCCGACTTGTACTCCTTTAACCAACTGGTCTCCTCTAATCATGTTTAACAAAACCTCCAGGACTAATATAAAAAGTAAAGGGGATATTGGGCACCCCTGTCGTGTACCTTTTTCTATAGATATTTCTTCCGTAACCACATTGTTTACAATTAACTTTGCTTTTTGTTTAGAATATATTGCACCTATACCGTTTTCAAACCCTTGACCTACCCCCATCCCTTGGAGATTCTTCTTCATAAAGCTCCAACCAATATTATCAAAGGCTTTCTCCGCGTCCACAAAAATTAAAACAGCCTTCCTATTGATGTCCACTTCTAACAATTCCAAAATGTCTATAATGTTCCTCACATTGTCCGACATATGTCTCCACTCTGGGCAGCTTCTACCACATGTGTTTTTGTTGTTTAGTCATTTAGTCGTGTCCGACTCTTCGTGACCCCATGGACCAGAGCACGCCAGGCACTCCTGTCTTCCACTGCCTCCCGCAGCTTGGTCAAACTCATGCTGGTAGGAACATCCAACATTAAAAACTTCCCGGTACAGGGCTGCCTTCAGACATCTTCTAAAAGTTGTGTAGTTCTTTATCTCCTTGACATCTGGTAGGAGGGCGTTCCACAAGGAGGGCGCCACTACCGAGAAGGCCCCCTACCTGGTTCCCAGCAACCTCACTTCTTGCAGGGAGGGAACCGCCAGAAGACTCTCGGAGGTGGACCTCGGTGTTTGGGCTGTACGATGGGCATGGAGATGCTCCTTCAGGTATACTGGGCCGAGGCCGTTTAGGGCTCCAAACAGGAGTTCCAAATCGCAGTGTCATTATTATTGAAAATGTGCACAGGGAGTGCAAGTGCAAGACAATGGAGGGAACTGCAGAGGGCATAGCATGGGGGGGGGGCCAGAGGGTCCATAGCCCCAGGTGCACGATTTTAGGGGAAGCGAGCCAGGCACCCCACCCCCACCAGGATCCCTGTCCTGCCCTGCCTGCTGCTGGGGGGTCTCTGGGCCCTAGAGGCTGGCCTGACTTCACCATCGTGCCCCCGGCCCCCTCACTGAATGGCCGCTTGGCCAGTGTGGGGATTGAACCTGGGATTGTCTGCATGCAAGGCAGATACCCTGCCAGTGAACCTCTAAGACGCAGGAACCTGTCTTTTATCAAGTCTGAACCTTAGTTGTCAACTTTCAGATTTGAAAATAAGGGATCAGCAGCCTCACCTGTCCTGGGGACAGTCTACAGGATATCTAACAATCTGGGAAAGCAGCGGGAAGCAGTGGGAAACGGCACTGGAATAAGGGAATTTCCCCCCCAAAAAGGGAAGGTTGACAGCTATGGTCCAAACGCCAGTCCACTTGGGTCAATATTGCCCAGACAGCTGGCAGCAGTCTCTCACAGACAGGTCGGGACGGAGACCTTCTGACCACAAAGCAGATGTTCTACCACTGAGCCACAGCTGACGAGCAGAGAAAGGTGATGGGACTCGTGTGGTTTACAGTGTAGTTTCTAGGCAACATTTTGCAGAGAAAGAGGGAGGGAGGGAGAGAAATCATGAGAAGTCTTTTGCTCCCTCTTCACCTTCTCGACATGAGTCTTCACCTGCTTGGCCTTTTGTGTTGACATTTCGAGATACCTGCAGAGACGCCAGGGTGCCTTTCTGACGAAGGAGCCACCCCACCCCCTGACTTCTGCAGACAAGCAGTCTCTGATGTCTCTCCCCCATGGCACAGGTGATGAGAATGACATCTAAACTTCAATGCACTGGGCTTCCTCAGCGAGGAATGACAGCACAAAGTCCATGCGCTGACATTTCTGGAGTCAACTCCCAAGGCTGGTGGTTAGTTTGACGTCAAGTTGAGTAAATTCTTACCTTCTGGGCCTGTACGGTTTCTTTCCCTTTCCCCCGCCTCTCTCACACGTAGAGAGCTCAGTGTCTGATGGAGCCCTTGTCACAGAAACCACACACTTGGGGGTTTTCTACAGGAAATGTCAGCAACACTAGTGAGCACTAGCTGGGAGCCAGTGTGTCTTATTTTTGCTGCCCTATGTGGATTAAAACCCTGACACACACCCTTCTCAGTTCTTACTGTACGCTGAGCAATATTTATTTGTTTGTATTAAATTTCTTCTCCAGCCTTCCTCCTAAAGGAGCAAAAATCAAAATGTTAAAAACAATGCAATTTTAAAATAACATAAAAACATTTTGAAAACAACTAAAAACCATCTATTTTATTTTTTATAAAGAACATCTAAAATCATATCAAAACAGTCATATATGCTCCCGGTTGCTAATTTCAAGGTTGCTATGGCCAGGCTCTATCAGCCATACAATGCCCAGGGGAACAGGAAAGTCTGTCAGTTTAGCTCCATGTTGGGCAAAATACTCCTGCATTTGCAGGGGGTTGGACTAGATCAGGCATGGCCAAACTTAACCCTCCAGATGTTTTGGGACTACAATTCCCATCATCCCTGACCACTGATCCTATTAGCCCTCTTTTTTCTCCTTCCTCTTTCGCTCTCTTCCATCTCCTTCTCCTCTCCTCCTTCTCCCTGCATCGGCTCCGGGGTTTTCCTGGCTCCGGAATGCCGCTGAGCAGTCAGCTGGGTGGCCAGACGCTCTCACTCCCGGCTCGATTTGGGTCGTGGGGGGGGGGTCAGCGGTTCCCCCAGTTGACGTGCCAGGCATTCCCAGTTCCCCCTCGGCAGTGGCAGTGGCAGCAGCAGTCTCAGCAGCCTGGAGCCAGCCTGGTAGCACAGTTGGCTCTGGCTGGCTTCAGGAGCTGCTCGCTGCCGTGGCGCCCGCCATTTTGCCTCGCCAGAACTCCCCATATGATGTGTCTTGTGCTGTTGAACCAATCACACAACATCCATTCCCTACTAATAAACCTACAACACTTAAAATATAAATGCGGGGACATTAAATGAAATCCGGGGACATTCCGGGGACGGATTTTGTCTGGGGACAGATTTGTAAATCCGGGGACTGTCCCTAGGAAACGGGGACATCTGGTAACCATATTGTGGTCCCTTCCAACTCTATAGTTCTAGGATTATCTAGTCTTGGAAGTTAATAATGACCAGCCATCTTGTAGTTCTGTGCGCACAAAAGTTCTTAAAGTCAAGACTCATGGCTGCACCTCACCATTTGGCAGTGAAATGACGTGCATGACAACTGCAAATCTCAGTCCCTAGCTGGTACGTGTACAAAAAGTGCTTAAATATTAAGATTCTCATTTCTGATAAACTCATTGACCACAGAGAAGTATGTGGATCAGCTCACCTAACTAAGCAGCTCTGGGTTTGAGAAGAAACTTTGAATCAATTACCCCTACTGTTTTTTATCACAAACGTTTGATGCAGTGGTGGTTGCCCCTTCCAGATCTAACCCCCTCCCCCTTTGACTCATAGGATCATAGGGCTAGAAAAAGATAATGGAGGTCACCCAGTACAACCCCACGCCAGTCTTTGCAAGATCTGCAACACAGGAGGCAGCCACAAGCATCTCTGGCTGCTTAAATGCCTCCAGCAAAGGGGAGCCCAGGACACCTTGAGGCTTGAGCAGAATGGAACTTATCATTTGGGAGTTCCTCTTCAGGTTTGGGCCAATTCTGCTTTGAGCAGACGAGACCAATAGCTGGTCCAATGGCCAATAAGGCGGTTTCTTTTTGTACTGTAGAGGGAAGTAGTGAGGGGCAGCTGGGGCTCATCAAACCTGGTGTTAAAACCAGGAACGGGGAGAGGGGGCAGTTAAATGACCTTCCCGAATTCCCAAGTCCCCACCACAGCCTCTAACTAAGGCCAGGACAATGACTGTTGACACAGGCACCATACACACAAAACAGCAAAGAATATCAGAAAAGAAAACTGTAGCAATCAGAGCTGGATTTAGGTTTGATGAGGCCCTAAGCTACTGAAGGTAATGGGGCCCTTTATATGTCCAGCTGTCCTTTGTCAACAACAAATTGTCGCTGTTTTTGTGTGTTGAATATATGCTGTATGGTAATTTATGGACCTAATAGGTATCTAAAGCCATTTGCCGATTTGCAACCAGTCCATGCAGAATGTAGGCACCCTGTATATAGAAATGAGCAAACCAGTGATATTTTAGGGAGCAGGTGGGGCCCATTACTTACGTCATAGGAGCCTACACAACACAAACACTGTTGCTGTAGGTAGGTTTCATTTTATTTGTTTTTCATCTTATATTTTGGAAATGCACATCCAGTTTTTCCCGCCTTTAAATGTTTTGGGGGCCCCCAAGAGAGTGGGCCCTAAGTTTTAGCTTGTTTAGCTTATACGTAAATCTGGCACTGGTAGCAATAAGTGGATACCATGTATTGTACTGTTTTCCCCTGACTATCCAATATTGTTGTTGTTTAGGCGTTTAGTCGTGTCCGACTCTTTGTGACCCCATGGACCAGAGCACGCCAGGCACTCCTGTCTTCCACTGCCTCCCACAGTTTGGTCAAACTCATGTTCATAGCTTCGAGAACCCTGTCCAACCATCTCGTCCTCTGTCGTCCCCTTCTCCTTGCGCCCTCCATCTTTCCCAACATCAGGGTCTTTTCCAGGAAGTCTTCTCTTCTCATGAGGTGGCCAAAGTATTGGAGTCTCAGCTTCAGGATCTGTCCTTCCAGTGAGCACTCAGGGCTGATTTCCTTCAGAATGGATAGGTTTGATCTTCTTGCAGTCCATGGGACTCTCAAGAGTCTCCTCCAGCACCATAATTCAAACTCTATCCAATATAGAATCAAATAATTGCCAAAATTCAACAGTTGGTTCCAATGGCTAATGACTCCTCTGGAAGGGGGAGGGGTCCAGGGCTTCCCCTGCCTCCATAATCCCTGATACATAGAGTCACGTACACCTCCCCCCTCCCCAGGGAGTAGGAAAAAGATAACAATGGACCAGGCAACTATCCCTTGATGGAGTTTGCTGAAGCCAGGTATTCACAAAGCCCATCTTCAGGAAAACCCAGAGAGCAAGGATTGGTGTAAATAGTTTTATTGTTCTCTTGGTGGTAGGTACTTAGAAGGTGTTCAGGAACTGAATCTGATAACAAGGACGAACGATGGGCTCATGTTACTGTGCAAGAGTCCTTCTTAGTGACTTGTTGGTGATGTATCGATGATGCATCTGGAAATGTATTATGGGAAGGAGGATAGGAAGGTCTTAAAAGTCCATGCAACCCCATGCTCCGGGTTCCTACTCTTTGTGTGTTTGAACCTTGTTGCAACAAATAAAGATCAGGTCTACTGACCGCTGTTTGCTTCTTTAACTTGGCTGGAGATTCCTTCTTTTGCTGACCAGGAGAGACCCAAAAGATTTCTTCTTTTGCTGACCAGGGGAGTGGCACCTCGATGAGCTGGAGAGCAGAGTAAACCTGCACCCAGAATTTTTCCGTAACACTGGGAAGGTACCCCATGTAGGAAAAGCAAAACTCTAATCATAAACCTCTGCTGCCTTATGAGATACCTACCTGAGCACAAATGAGTCGAACTGACAGCCAAAAGACATCACCCGTGGCCAGTTGTGATCAGTTTCATCTGGGAAAAACTTCCTTGAAAAATCTTTCTGGCATTACAAATGGCAAAAGTATAACAGAGGCGGTCCCAGACACTGCGCTGGCTTCAGAATTTTCCCAGATAACATGCTCGAAAGCTTAGTTTGCAGATCCATATCTATTAATAATAAGATAAATCCATGTTGTCAACGAAAAGAGGAGCAAAATATTCACCTCCCTCTAGAAAACATTTTCCCGAATTGATAAATGGCCACAGAAAGAGGCATGGCAGGAACCTTTTTTTATATTGAGGGCCACATTTCCTCAAATATAATGTTATGGGGGCCGCAGAGGGGGACAGAGGCAAAAGTGGGTGAAGCAATGGATAGGAACATAGAGAGCTGCCTTAACCTGAGCCAGACCAGTGGTCCATCTAGCTCAGTACTGCCTACACAGACTGGCAGCGGCTGTCTGCGGTTTCAGATAGGGGGCATCTCCCAGCCCTGTCTGGAGATGATGGGGATTGAACCTTCTGCATGCAAAGCAGATGCTCTGTCCTTGAGACACAGAAACTTAAGAAGCCTCCTTTTTAAGTGGATCTGACGGTTGGCTCATCTCTCTCAGTATAGTCTACACTGACTGGCAGCAACTCTTCAGGGTCTTTCCCAGCCCGACCTGAAGATGCAGGGAATTGAATTTGGGACTTCCTGCATGCAAAGCAGATACTCTACTCCCGAGGCGCAGAGCTTCCTCCCTCAAAACATCAGAATTTCCCCGTGGTTCCAGGACCATTCAAGCAGAGTTCCCTGCCCTCGCTCGGCTGCCTTTCCTGGCCACAACTCATTGGTGTTGCCCCTCCTGTGCTGACTTTCAGTAAACATCTGCTGAAGACCCACGGAGGCAGGAAAGCGGCGCTGAGCATCTGAAACATGCCACTGAGTTCGTCAATCAGTGTTTCCCAAACTTGGGTCTGCAGCTGTTTTTGGACTACAATTCCCATCATCCCTGACCACTGGTCCTTATAGCTAGGGATGATGGGAGTTGTAGTCCCAAAACAGCTGGAGACCTAAGTTTGAGAAACACTGGATCAGAGGATTGCTGCCCTTTATTAGGCTACAGCTGCCTTTTTCTGTATCTCTTGAATGATGCCTGCTGCTCTTTGAACGTAAGGAGAGTTCTGAAGCAGGATCAGGCCAAAGGCTCATCTCGTCCAGCACCTTCACAGCGGCCAACTGGATGCTTCTGAATAATAATAATAATAATAATAATAATAATAATAATAATTTATTATTTATACCCCGCCCATCTGGCTGAGTTTCCCCAGCCACTCTGGGTGGCTTTCAATCAAGTGTTAAAAACAATACAGCATTAAATATTAACAACTTCCCTAAAAAGGGCTGCCTTCAGATGTCTTTTAAAGATAAGATAGTCACTTATTTCCTTCATATCTGAAGGGAGGGCATTCCACAGGGCGGGCACCACTACTGAGAAGGCCCTCTGTCTGGTTCCCTGTAACCTCACTTCTCGCAGTGAGGAAACCGCCAGAAGGCCCTCGGCGCTGGATCTCAGTGTCCGGGCTGACCAATGGGGGGTGGAGACGCTCCTTCAGGGCCTGAGCTCAACAGCATCTCTCCCCATGTGATTTCTAGCAACTGGCATTCAGAAGCATCATGAATCACTAGTCCCCTTCAATAGTCTTCTCCAAGTCTAATCCTGCTTTAAAGCCATTCAAATTGGGTGGCTGTCTCTGTCTCCTGTGAGAGAGAGTGCCACAGTTGAGCTATGAGGTATGTGAAGGACTCTTTCCTTTTGCCTGGATCTTCCAACGTTCTGCTTTATTGGACGGCCCCAAGTTGCAGTGCCAGGAGAAAGAGAGAGAGAGAGAGAGAGAGAGAGAGAGAGAGAGAGAGAGTGTTTCTTGCTGGACTCAGATAGCCAGTGTGGTGTAGTGGTTAAGAGCGATAGACTCGTAATCTGGGGAACCGGGTTCGTGTCTCCGCTCCTCCACATGCAGCTGCTGGGTGACCTTGGGCTAGTCACACTTCTCTGAAGTCTCTCAGCCCCACTCACCTCACAGAGTGTTTGTTGTGGGGGAGGAAGGGAAAAGGAGATTGTTAGCCGCTTTGAGACTCCTTCGGGTAGTGATAAAGCGGGATATCAAATCCAAACTCTTCTTCTTCTTCTTCTTCTTCTTCTTCTTCTTCTTCTTCTTCTTCTTCTTCTTCTTCTTCTTCTTCTGATTCCCCCTCATGTCTCTCGCCTCAGGGCTTCCTGTTGAGAGCTGTGGTACGAGAGGGCCATGCGGACACACCATACAGGAAATGACATGGCTTTCGTTCCACAGAAAACACGTGGGCTGCTCTTTGCTACAAAAATGTGTCGAAAGAAGCGAGAGGGAGACAGAGGGGAAGAAGAGGTGAGAGACCTTAACAGGCACAGCGTTCCCAGCCAGCGCACCAGAGGGCTAGTTGTGGGAGAACTCCCCCAGCGGAGGAAGTGAAGAGGCGACTGAAGGAAATGGAAGCCAACTCTCACCCCAGATTAGACGGTCGCTGGCTTTGCTTTGCGATGCTCTGGCTGTGTGTGGAACTAGCACAATCCACCATTGATGGTCAACAGGAAGGGAGACCTTGTTGCTCGTCAACTCTTGCCGGTAAGTTTGGAACAGAGTTTTCATATTCCTTAGGGTTTGAGGTTTTGGACTGCCTTGGTTGATAGCTCTTTTCTTGTAGCCCAGGGGAGTTCATAGAACCATAGAATGGGAAGTGTCATCTAGTCCAACCCCCTGCAGTGCTAAAAAATCTCTGACTGAGATGGCACTCTGCATATGCTCCAAGGCCCTGTTGAATTTGAAGATTCTGAGGCTAGCTATTCTCGGAAGTAAAAGCCTAGCATTCTCAGAGGCCTCACTTCAGATGTCCCACTGCAGCGTAGGAACATAGGACGACGGTCCATTCAGCTCAGTACTGTCAACACTGGGTGGCAGCAGCTCTTTGGGGTACCAGGCAGGGGGTCTTTCCCAGTAGAAATGTATGATCTTTACCCAGGTAGTGCCCAAATTATTGACTCAGTCTGTCATAGGAACACAGGAAAGTGTTTAAACCAAGTCATGCTGTTGATCCATCCAGCTCAGTATTGTCTACACTGACTGGCAGCAGCTTTCCAGGGTTTCAGACGGGGTCTTTCCCAACCCTCCTTTGGGGACGTCAGGAACTGAACTGGGGACTTTCTGCATGCAAAGTTCTACCACTGAGTTCAGCCCTTCCTTTAAGATATAGGAACATAGGAAGTTGCCTTATACTGATCCATGCAGCTTAGCATCACTGATTCTGACTAGCAGGTATTTATCCAGAGCTTCAGACAGATTGTATCTCCCAAACTTACCTGGAGTTGCGAGGGATCAAACCTGGGACCTTCTGCATGCAAAGCAGTTGCAGTCATGCTGAGCTACAGCCCTTAAATGTCAAATTGACATTCTTAAGCTTAGGAAACCAGCAGATGACTTATGAAAATTATTCCCACCCCTCATTTTTCCTGCATCTTTTTAAAAACAACTGCAGGGGATCACCACTAATTTTCAACGTGAAGCTTAGGACATTGCCAGAGGCTTCAGCTAAGGTGTTCTTGCCTTGATACCCTGAAAATGAGCCTAATGGTTGGGAGGAAAGATACTATTGTGTTCGGAATGTGTCTTCCCATTTCCAAAGTCTCGTCTCAGGGTTCAAGAGAACTATTGCATAACGAGCAACAGAAAGCCTTCTTACATAAGACAGGCCAAGCGGTTCAGTGGTTAAACCAAAGTTCACTGAAATGATTTTATTTGTAATACTGAGAACTTCCTAAGAACTACACTTTGCCATAGCTGATATAATGTCTAGCTATTCTATCCATCTTACCTATTCTACCCTGTCTACCTATTTTATAGATCCTGTTTTTCTATCTTTGCATAACTTAACTATCCTCTTCACCATAAATGTCAATCTATCTGTTCAATCTATTTCATCTCCCTTTCTATTCTGTCAAATGCATTATCTGTCATTTTATCTGCCTTATTAGCTATCTTCCTATGCTATCCTTACCAATCATATCCTATGCTAGCCTTACCAATCTTGTCTATATTTTGTCTATTGACCCACATGCTAGTTTCTACCTATAATTCCATAACTTTACAATCCCATGCCTATCTGTCTATCCGATCTGTTCCTATTGTACCCTCTCCTTTTTCTCCATCTTTACAGAGCTTATCAGTCTTTTATATCCTTTTGTTTATTGACCTGTGTGCTAGTTTCTATTTTTTTTACACAACTATCCTAGCTACCATTTCTATATATCATTGTCAATCCATTAAATCTATTCTATTTACTTACAATATTCCAACCTGTCTTCTTATCAATACCTTCTATCCTTTTGTTTATTGAACGGTGTGAATTTTCTATCCATCTCTATATAATTTAATCTTACTTGCCGTGTATATCAATCTAGCTATCCAGTCTATTCTACCTAGACTGCAAATCTTTCTGCCACCCAATCCTGCTGTCTCTTTCTTTTCTATCTTTCAAGGTCTTATTTATCGTGATGGTGATCAGTTTATTACAAACTCTTCACCTAAAGGTCCCAGGGTGGGTTACAGCATTAAAAACAACATTCGAACAATTTAAAACAACTAATCTTATCTATCATTTCACTATTGAGCCATGTGGTGGTTTAAACATTTCCCATTGACCAAAACATTGAAACCGCATGAGCTGAAAATAAGAATTATACACTACCAACATGCCTAACTTTCCGCTGGACAAAAGGGGTACATCTGGTGCAGTTCTTGATTGCCATAGACCACTAGATGTCCATTTGCAAGCCTACGTGGGAGCAATTAGTGCTGGGTTAGGCCATAATAATTTCATGAAAAGAGGGAGGGATTTGGGGCTGTTTCCAGGGGGCAGAAACATTTCCGTTTCCATACTGCTCCAATTGGTTTGGTAGTCAGCATCTTTCCCCTTCTCCCAGTAATGTCCCATTCCAAGGGATGGCTGTGTCATGATCCACAGAGATGTCTTCCACTAAGAATGATGGCCGAAACAAGAAGTGGCCAGTAGTTTGGCAAGGCTTCAGAACCACGGATAGCACCCCATAAGGCGAGACATGTCACCCAAGTCTTCTCAGCAAAGTCCTCAAGCAACCAGCTGAGGATTTATAGTAAGACTAGGTAGTCATTAACTGGAATCCCCACCCCCTGAGTGCCCCTTCAGGCCAGTTAAGCGACCAGTGCCTTTTTCTGTAGCTGTTGGCTTCTTTGAGGCAATGGAGTTTCCGGCTCTGTTGGTCTTTGTTTGGGGTTCTCTTGATCTCCCAAGGAGTCTGTGAACCAGTGATCAAAGGCTGTCAAGAGAGATGTCCCTGCAGGGTTCAGCGGGGAGGCAAGCTCTGGTGCCCACCAACCCACGTGACATGGGCGAAGGTGTGGATTCATAATCTCCTCAAAGCTGCCGTTGCTGGAGGACTCAGAGTAGAGCCATTGAAGTTAAAGAACACACTGGAAAGCCAATGCGGCATAGTGGTTAGCATGTCAGAATAGGACCTGGGAGACTAGGGTTCAAATCTCCACTCAGCCATGGAGCTCACCACACGGCCTTGAGACAGCCAAAAGCTCTCAGCCTCACCTACTTCACAGAGTTGTAAGGATTACATGAGGAGGGGGGAACCATGTACTCCTACTTGAGCTCCTTGGAGAAAAAGGAAGGATATAACTGTAAAAAATAAGATAACTTCGGTTAATTGATTTCAATGGAGCGCTGTATTTTTCCCCCAGGGCCTGGGCTAAACCACGGTGCCCATCATAGACTCAAAGGGGCAGCTGCAAAGAAATATGTATTTATACTCCTCTTTCCTTGCTCTCCTGGCTTGACCTGTGCTTTCTTCATCACCAGGAATTCCCCCAAAATCCTGTGGCAAATGTGGTGGTGGGAAGTGCTGTAAGGACAAGCTATGCCATCAATGCCGGGCAGTGCCAACGTGTCCAGAAGGGCAGGAACTGAGATGTTCAGGTAACCCTTGCGTCAATCCCTTCTTGCTCTAAGTCACAGGCCTTCCACCTTGGGTCTTCCAGGTGTTGTGAGACTACAAGTCCCATCATCCCCAGCCAGCAGAGCCAAGGGTCAGGGATGATGGGAGTTGTAGTCTAACAGCGTATGGAAGACAAGACGGACAAGAGGTAAAACCTAGCAAGGTTAAAGGGTCTGGTTTGGCAGAATGTGGTGGGCCAGGAGTTGGACCCTGTCAGAATGCGATAGAGTAGGGGGCGGAGCCTGGCAGGGTGTGGTGGATCTGAGGGCGGAGCCTGTGGGGTCTGTCAGGTTCCGAGCCTGAACAATAGGCATGACTGACATCTAATACCCTATAAAATATATTGTGGAAGGGGGGAGATTATTGGGTTGTCTTTGTTTTTATTTTTCGTTATGTATTTTGTAGGGGTTTTTATATTGTAATCTTATGTTGTGAACCACCCTGCGATCGATGTGTATAAGGTGGTATACAAATTTTATACATAATAATAAATATGTTTTACTAGGGTTTTTTTGGAACTGAGTATCGGCTTCTCGTATTGAATTGTTATACCGTCTCACTCAATTTTATAGTTCGCCGCTTATTGAAAACTGTTTTGGAGTGCTTGTACACAGATTTACTAAGCAGAAATAGAGAGAATGTTGCTTTGTTAGAAAGAGTAAAAGCACAGCTAGGAGCCTCTCAGCAGTAAGTAACCACCTCCCCTCTTCCTTCTTCCAGGCACTATTGACTTCAGATATTTCTGCAGCCCATGCCCTAATGGAACTTTCTCTGATGCCAAAGGCAGCTGTTGCAGACCTTGGGCAAAGTAAGTCATTCTCTGCTTTGCAGCATAAATAATAATAATGCTATTTCATTATAGAAAGGGGCACGGGTGGTGCTGTGGGTTAAACCACAGAGCCTAGGACTTGCCGATCAGAAGGTCGGCGGTTCGAATCCCCACGACGGGATGAGCTCCCTGCTCCTGCCAACCTAACAGTTCGAAAGCACGCCAAAGTGCAAGTAGATAAATAGGTACCACTCTGGCGGGAAAGTAAACAGCGTTACCGTGCACTGCTCTGGTTCACCAGAAGCGGCTTAGTCATGCTGGCCACATGACCCGGAAGCTGTACGCCGGCTCCCTCAGCCTATAGAGTGAGATGAGTGCCGCAACCCCAGAGTCGGCCACGACTGGACCTAATGGTCAGGGGTCCCTTTACCTTTTAATTTTATTCTAGGAACATACCGAGAGAGACCATTGGTCCATCTAACTCAGTGTTGTCTACACTGACTGGCAGCAGCTCTCCAGAGTTTCAGACAGGGGACTCTCCAAGCCTGAAGACACAAGCAAAACCGATGCTCATCCACTAAGCTGTAGCACACCTTGAGCGCATCACCCATGTTCCAACCACCATTCTTTCCTTCCTTTGTAGCTGCAAGACGTTGGGGCTTCCAGTTCGACGACCAGGGAACACAACTCATAACGTGGAATGTGGCGACACGAGACCCGTCACTGTGGTTATGCAAACTGGTACGGTTCTGTTTTCTGTATGCGAAATGGGCCTAAAAGACCTCTGGGAATCGCAGAGTTGTCTCCAACACGGTTCTACTCAAAGCAGACCTGTTGAAATGAATGAATCTGTCTGTGGTGCCTGTTCACTTCAGGAGGTCTACTCTGAGTACAGCTTGCACTGAATACAACACACAGGGAGAATTTGGACACAGCGGGACTGGATTCCAATTACGGCTGTTGCCAAATCTCACACTTGGAGACACACGTTTTTGATGTGGCCCATGCAGGTGGTGAAAATGGGAGGGTGACCTGGGCATTATTCTGGGGACAGGAGCAAAGATGTCGACGAGGAGGCTTCTCCTTGGTGACAGAAATGGGTGTTCTTGGGGCACAGGAATGATGGTCACGGCTAGCAAGAGAGTTCTCTTGAAGGGAGCAGCAAATATTAAAGACACGTTTTGTTTTGTTTTTGTTTTATATATTTAGGTTCATAAATACGCTTCAATATCACAATGTATAACAGGTCTTCTTCTTTGGCGATCACTCGTAGCCGAGTAAGATTGTCTTCCATAAACACGGTTTTAACAGTGAGTCCGTAAGTGACTGTGGAGGCCAATTCTGGATCCACACATCCTTCCACAGTGGGGACATTGGTTTCTGGGTGGGAGCTTATCACGGTGTGGATTTGCCAAGCGTGCCTTCCTCTTAGCACGTTTCTCCCTTGCGTCCTGAGTTCGAGTGTCTTCAAAGCCCATGACACCTTTGGTAAAGGCTGTCATCACTGCTTTATGTTAGTGCCTATCTGATCAAAAAACCTGAAAACGAAGGGGGAGAAAAAAGATATTGTTAAATAAAGAATGTCCTAGAAACAGATATCATTAATTCATCTGTTACAATATTATGAGCCCATTAATAACTGAGTAAAGAAGAGTATATAAAATAATACCTAACTTTTAAGAAGAAGAAAAGGGGGAGATACCTTTAAACAAATATTTTTTCTCATCTTTTATAAGAAGATTTAAATCTATAGATGCTCAAGAAAGAAAATAATGATATAGATTAATATGAGAAAAAACCAATGAAAATATCAATAAAAAGGAGGGTTAGAAAATATAAATTATGAACACAGATTAATTACAGATAAATTACCCTCTTAAAATGCTATGTAAGATTAAAGTAATTCCAAATTCTATAAATTAAACTCTCAACCCAATTAAACTCCAATTAAATCAGACAAAATGGATTAAATATATGAGAATGAATTATACGGAGGAGTGTTTTCTTCAGCTTCCTTGTTTCGAAAATCTAGTGCTTGTTTTTAAAGCCTGCTGCAGAGAGGAGGGAGTTATGCAGTGTCCTCATGCTAGGAATGAGGAACAAGTGGTCAGGTTCTGAGCTTATATAGGGCCTGGTGTGCTGGGATTGGCCCTTGGGAGGTCAGCTGACAGAATGCTCAGATGGCTGGTACTGCAGCCTAGATGGCGCCCTTGAAGCCCATCTAGGGAGTTGGAGCTCAGCCAAAGTTCCGTCGACAGGTCTATGCAGCAGATTATTATTATTATTTAGCAGCCAGTCACTTTAATGTGTTTTTATTTATTTATTTGAATGGTGTTTTATGTTTGAGTACTCCCTGGGTGTTTTATGATATGGTGGTAAAATAATGCTCTTATAAATACATAAATCTATGCACATTAATTCTTTAGATTCCACAGTGACGACTATCTTGACCATTGTGACAGCAACGGGCCTCTCTCTTCTCATCCTGTTGACGTTCTTTTTAATCATCTGCGTATGGACACAGAAGAAGAAACTGCTCCTGGTGGAAGGTCAGTGTAGCTTTTTGACCCCCTTCTGGTGCCCACCCAGAGTTTCCTCTTAACCTAGCCATGGTGGTATCAGTCGAAAGCCTGGTGTCAAAGGGCGAGCCAGCAGTGCTCAAAGTTGGTGCTAATTCCTTTATTAGCAAAAAGACGATCCTCACAGACTTGGCTGAGTGTCAGGACTAATGAGCACAGCAGCTCATCCCTGGGAGGTCTTACCCCATGAATCAGTTGCTGTGACCGAAAGCCCCCACCTCCCGACAGCTAAGTCCCCTCCTTTCTAGGCCTTTCCCCCAAGTAATCAGAGACTGCGCCTGCTTGCAGCCTGCTGCTCCTCCACCCATTTCAGCCCTCTTCTGGTTCTGGGAGGCAAGCAGGGAGGGGTGCTTGTCACAGCAGAAGGGGGAGACACCTGCAATTCTTCACCAGCCTGACTCATCTCTGCCTCTTGGCCTATCTCCCCCCTCTTCCTGTTTCAGCTTCTGCCTCCGATTCTGGACTTCTCTCTGCAACCGACTTTCCTAGTTCACTAAACCCTGTTACCTCTTCCAACACCTCCTTCTCCTCCTAATCTTCTCCCTCTGACCACTCATCGTCACCCCGCCACCAGTCCCTGGTCTCTGAGCCTTCTTCCCTTAGTGGGTCCCCAGCTTGTTCCCCACCACCACCATTCCTCTGCATCCAACTTGTCCATGACACCTGGACTACGTCAACTTCCAGTAGGGTTGTGCTCTGGATCTGACCCAAGCCTGGATCCAGTGCCAAATCACCCTGCATTGAGTGGAGAGACAGCCCCAGTCAACTCAGGTTGGGTTGTCCCACCCAGAGCGATCTGGCCCTGACAGAAGGTGGGCTGGTTATGAGGCAGGGGAGAAACAGAAGAGGCAGGCAGTCTCTGCAGGGTCTGCTTTGGCCAGGGGACAGCCTGACTCCCTCCTTTGGCAATCCTCACAGAACTCTAGCCCAATGGTTGCCATTAATATGATTTGAAATAATTTTATAATGAGATGATTTTAGAATGTTTTATCATTTTACTGTTGTTAGCCGCTCTGAGCCCGGCTTCGGCTGGGGAGGGCGGGATATAAATAAATAAATATTATTATTATTATTATTATTATTATTATTATTATTATTATCAAAGCAGCACCCAGCAGGATTGAACCCAGCACCACCTCCTCCCTCCACACCCCTCCCAACCACAGGTTTAATTATTGCATGTCCTCATTTTTTGTGCCCATTAACCCTTGCTTGCCTGGTTGGAGGGTACTCCACCTACCGCACGACAGTAAAATTTACATTCATTGCTCCACCCACTTTGGCCTTTGGCCCCGCCCACCTCTGGGGCATGCCACATTTCCCAGGAAGGAACGTGGTCCTCAGAAATCCCTCCTCCTTGTCTTACCATTGGTACCTTTGTCCTGCAGAGCCTGAATCCGTCCACCCTTCAAACTTCCTAGGATCTCATCATGAAGACACCTGCAGTTGCCAGTTCCCAGAGGAAGAGCATGGGGAGAACATGGACAAATGGAAGGCCTCACAGATCTCTTTGGCCCATTGAAAGAACTCGGGGCGAATCCACAAGCACATGCAAAACTCGCCCCACAATATCTAGGCGGCTGAACTATATGAACGGCAGCTATTATCTTTGTTGTAGCATGATGGGGCTTTGGGCGCCTAAGCTGTTTCCCTCTAGGTTGGCTCCTTCACTGCTACTAGCTGTCTCTAGATCAGATCACCTGCTCTACACCCTGTGACTATGAAAGCTTTCCTTGCTGGCTAGGGAAATCAGGTTACGAGGAAGGATCTCCAGGAGATGGAAATTCCAACCCTGCTTTCCCTATTCACCCATCCCCAGTTGCAACTGCTGGAACAAGCCATCCACCTTGCTTTCCTAGGCAGGGTTTGGAAGCTGGAGAATGCAGCAGACGTCCTCGTGGGTAGGGCTGCTGACGTCCGATTTTTTTTTTACAAAAACACTGGTCCTATGACTACTCCATGGGTATGGAGCCAGGGAAGGCGGGGCCAGAGGGCAGGGCGGAGTCTGGCGTACATTGGAGGTGGAGCCAGAATGTGATTGGGGGGGTTGTGGGCGGAGCCTTGCAGAATCTGACTTCCCAGACTTCCTTCCTGGTTCTCTGAGAGAGGAGAGTCTTCTCCAACTACATTTCACTGGGAGCAGGCTAACTGAACTGAATGGACCTGAGCCAGCCTTGCCCATTTACTTCAAGGGATCTACTCTGAGCAGGATTACCTCAACCCAGAATGCCATTTCACTGGTCAGATCAGCAATTGACCGGCCAGTTAGCAACCCTGTCTACGTATATTGGTGGGGTTGGCAAGACATGTCCTGGGCACAGGCATATGATCTGCGGTACTCAGAGAGAATGACGTGCCCTTCATGCCTAGGACAGCCTTCCCTTGGTTGGCACCCTCCTGATGTTGTGGGCAACGTCTCCCATTGTCCCTGACCATTGGGTGATGCAAGGTGTAGTCTAAATCATTTGGAGGCCCCTGGCTTGGAGACACCTGTTCCAAGAGCCTCTCCCTGATTGGTAAGCAAGACTCAGCTTAGAAACTGCAAAATGGCAATCTTACAGGATTCCCCTGAGCTGTTTCCCACCCTCTGGCAAGATGTGTATCTCCAACTGCAGACTGCCTGGAGGCTTTTCTGCTTATCTCACCACCCCCATAATGACGTCCCTCCTCACTCTCTGTTCTGGAGGCCGTTGTCGTGAGCTTTCCTTGTTTCGAGAAACCTGCTTTGGGAAACCTGAAGGCGGTTTTTTTTTTTTTTACTCCGCTGCTTCTTCCACTGTTTCAAAGGGTGCAATTCTGACGCAAAGGAAGAAAGTTTGCTTTCATGCAAAAGCAGCGGCGCCACCCCCATCTCTTAACGAGAATCGCCTTTTCTTTTTTTAATTTTTAGAAAAGGAAGGGGGGGGGGCAACCCCAGAGCCTTGAGCTGCGCTTCCTTTGTGAAACTGACAATTCTCCGTTAAAACAAGAAAGCTTCAGCTTCACTCGTTTCTTTCTTTCCGCTGCTAGTAAAGAGACTGTGGAAATTCGCGACTGCGATAGCGGGTGACCTCATGGACACTTTCCCTTTCTCTGAAACGCCCTGCAACGGAGTGCGTGCCTCTTTAAAATGTTTTCAACCGTTCGCCGTGACTCACGGCTTCAGGTGTTTTCCCCACTTGAATTTCAGGACCAGTCTGAAGAAAGGATGGTTTTGTTATCCGGCTGGAAGCTGGGGGTGTGCTTTGCGCTTGCACACTCTCAGGTAACTTCTTTCAACCCCGCTCAGATTCTGAAGCTGCGTTAATCTCGCAAACGGGGGGGGGGGGGGGGGCATTTCCACAAGGGGGGAGAAAAGCAATAGGGTGAGGAAGGAGAGGCTACAGTCCGGTGCATGCATGCAAAAGGCATCTGGTTCAATCCCCAGCATCTCCAGGCAGGGACGGGAATCACCCTGTCCAAAACCCTGGAAAGTTCCTACCAGTCAGTGCAGACAATACTGAGCTAGATGGACTAATGGTATGGCTTGGGATAAGCAGCTTCCTGCGCTCCTATGAAAGGTGGGGTTAACAGTTTGGGCACAACCTGAGTAAAGATCATACGTTTCTATTGGCGTTTTGTTAAAGAGAGGATTTCATGGTGAGAGGTCACAAACTGGACTGCTGGCTTACCCAGAGGCTCAGTAGGGGCAGCTGGCCAGGCAGTGTGCGTCACTGGCTGCAGCTCAGTGGTGGGGCATCTACTCTACGTGAAGAAGGTCCCAGGTTCGATCCCTGGCGTTTCCAAGTAGGGCTGGGAATGTCCCCTGCCTGAAACACTGGAGAGCCTCTACCCATCAGCTTACACAATGTTGAATTAGAAATGCCAGCGGTCTGACTTGTATAAGGCAGCCTTATGTGAAGGGATGTAGCACGGTGGCAGAGCATCAACTTTGCATGCAGAAGGTCCTGGGTTCAATCATAAGCATCTTCAGGGAGAATTGGGAGACATCCCTGCCTGAAGGCCTGGAGAGGGGCTGTCAGTGTAGAGGATGTATTGATTGGCAGCAGCTCTCCAGAGTGTAAGACAGAGAAGGGACCCTCCCATCAACAGTGACCTGATTCTCTTTTGCCTGCAGTTGCCAGGGCAGTGGCATAGCGTGGGTTGCTGGGGCCGAGGCAGGGCAATTGGGTGGACTGGGCAGCTGGGTGGAAGCATGATTTCCTTTTACCTGCAGTTGCCAGGGCAGTGGCATAGTGTGGGTTGCTGGGGCCAGGGCAGGGCAATTGGGTGGACTTGGCAGTTGGGTGGAAGAATGCATCAGGGGTGTGTGTGCTGAGTGCAAGACACATGGCTGCCGCTGCTGGTGGTAGTTGGCTGTGCACCTTCTCAGCTTGGCGGCTCTGCTGCCTCCCGGCTCGACATGTAGGCATCCCTTTAAGGGCCATAAGGAGAAGGTGGCACCACCCCAGGCCCGAAAGCCTGGCCCGGACGCGACTTGCCTCCCCGTGGCTCTGGAAGGCGTTGGGAGCTCAGCCACATGCCCTCAATAGGAGAGCCTGTTGTGGGGGTGCCTGGTTGTGCCCCTCTCAGAATTTTTGCCCCAGGCCACTACCCCTCTGTCCCCCCCCCCCCCATGCTATGCTGCTGGAGCTGGGATTTGGGAATCCCTGCATGCAAAGAAAAAGTTCTACACTGTACTCTACATCTGGAAGCAGAGCATAGTCATCTGATACCTTTCTCTATGAATTTTGTATCATTCTCTTTAAAGCTGTCTAGGTTGGTAGCCATCACTCTGGGTAGTTAGCATAAGACAATGCAGAGTTGGGAGGGGGGAGTTTCAGAATTGCCAGGGGCTGATGTAAGCAAGAGGAAAAATATTGGCGTCTTAGGAAGCAGTTTGCAAGCACAACGTGGGCTGGCAGTCTGAATCCAACATTGGCTGGACCCTCCTGGAATGCAAAGCTTTCCACCCACCCTAGGCTTAAGGTTGTATATTTGTGTCAATAAATGATGTATCATAAAGACACCACAGTCCCTGCTGTGCCTCATTGTCCGAAAGGAAACACAGACCTTGGTAAGGGCACCTGGTAGCCCTGGAATCTGGCATTGTTCAGAGATTGGGGTGGCATGCAACAACATTACTCATTTGCTAGTTCAGTTGGTATAGAACATGAGACTCTTAATCTCAGGGTTGTGGGTTTGAGCCCCACGTTGTGCAAAAGATTCCAGCATTGCAGGGAGTTGAACTAGATGACTCTCAAGGTCCCTTCCAACTCTACAATTCGATGATTCTGCGATTCTGTGCTCTGCTCAACGAATGATCAAGCAGGGCGTTATTGCATGTCCCAGATCACACAGAGAAGGAAAGAGAGCAAGGATATCAGTTTCCATCATGCTACTGACCACCCCACCCCTGAATATCAATCTCAAAGGGAAGGCACAGGAGTCAAGCAAAATCCCAGAATTAATCTGGGTCTTGACTATGGGCAGATGCATGTTTTTTACACCATGTTTTCTTTTCTTCTTGTTGTCTCAAGAGACAATGGAGTGCACCTCCAGAGGTGAAGCCAAACCTCTGCCTTAGCAGCACCGAAATGACCTCCCTAGGGTGCAAGCCTGGGCAGTTTGGTCCTGGGCTGCCCAGACAACAAGATCCTCCCTCCCAGCCTCGCTGATGTGGTCCAAGGAAAGCAGAGCAAAATATTTGGCACCAGCTTGGCTGCAACCATCTTAGCGACTCCGCTCCAGATTTGTGTCGGGTTTACTTGTTATTAGCCTTTTCTTCTCCCTTAAAACATATCAAGAAGAACTTGAGTAAGAAAAACAAAAAACCCAACACCAATCATTTTTGACATCCTATAAGGGATGCCACAGATTCCATTTTCAGAATTGCTGAAAGAAGTCAAGGACCGGGGTTGCTTTGGGGTTTTTTCTCTCGTCGTCCTTTATAGGAAAAAGAAGGAGGGCTTTGGAAATACACAAGCGATCTTGCTTTTAGGAGCCCCGGTGAGAGAGCTTCTTCTCTTCAGGGAGGGATTCGCCGCAGCTCTGGCCCGCTGCCAAGGCCTTGCCACTCTCCCCGGGCATCTTGGAGTAATTCATGAGCTGGCGCAGCGGCTTGGCTTGCTCCTGGGAGGCCGGGAGATTTGGCGGGAGGCTGGACTGGAGATGGAGGGAGACCATCTGCGAGCTGGTCAAGGGGCTGCCTGCCCCATTCCCGCTGGCCACCAGGAACTTGGACCCAAACGTTTGCTGGAACCAAGCTGCGTAGGACCGGTCCTTGGAGGGCGCTCCGGCAACAGCAAGGCCAGCGGCTCTGGCCCTCTCGTCGTCGCCCTCGGCCTCCGGGTGCCTGTCCGAGACCGGCGGGACATTCTTGATGATATACTGGTTGCCGCTGCTGCAGACTTGGTTGCCCCGGAGGATGGTTTTGACGGACGGGCAGCAGGCGAGGTTGGGCACGATGGAGATCTGGATCTGGGGCATGGGCAAAGTGTTCCTGGGGACCCCCCTGCTGGGCACGATGGTGACCCCTTCCGAGTGGGCTGGCGCCTCGCCCTTGGCTGGCTTCTCCGGAGATTTGACCGGCTGCTTCTCTGCCGGGCGCCCGGGGCTCATGTTGTAGGTGCTGTTGCAGAAGCTGCTGTTCTCGATGAGGGACCGGTGGCTCCTGAGAGAGCGGAGGGACGTCCTGCTCTTGGTGGGCCGCGACTGGTTGCTGTCTGTGCCCACCCCGCTGTACAGCAGGGCAAAGTGGCAGAGCGACTCCAAGGGCAGTATGTTCTGGATCCTCTGGCTCTTGGTGAAAATCTCGATGGCCAGATCTGGGAAAGGCCCACAGAGAGAGAGAGGTAGAGATAGAGATAGAGATAGAGATAGAGATAGAGATAGAGAGAGAGAGAGAGAGAGAGAGATAGAGAGAGAGTGTGTCAGGAACAGGGGTGGTGTGGGGAGAGACCCAATGCAGTTTCCGCCTTTAAGGGCAACTTACCTGATTCTCGTTTCTGAAATGCAAAGCCCAAAGCTCGCTATCTTTCAGAAACTGGACACTGAGATCCAGCGCCAAGGGCCTTCTGGCAGTTCCCTCACTGCGAGAAGTGAAGTTGCAGGGAACCACGCAGAGGGCCTTCTTGGTAGTGGCGCCTGCCCTGTGGAACGCCCTCCCACCAGATGTCAAAGCAATAAACAACTATCGGACCTTTAGAAGACATCTGAAGGCAGCTCTGTTTAGGGAAGCTTTTAATACTGGATGAATAATTGTATTTTAATATTCTGATGGAAGCTGCCCAGAGTGGCTGGGGAAATCCAGCCAGATGGGTGGGGTATAAATAAATTATTATTATTATTATTATTATTATTATTATTATTATTATTATGAATTTCGCTATGAAGCTCTTCAACTGAGTAAATTTGCAAAAATGTATAGTCATACCCTGGTTCTTGAACTTAACCCATTCCAGAAGTCCATTTGGCTTCCGAAATGTTTGAAAACCAAGGCACGGCTTCCAATTGGTTGCAGGAGCTTCCTGCACTCAATCGAAAGCTGTAGAAGCCGCGTTGGACATTTGGCTTCTGAAAAACATTTGCAAACTGGAACACTCACTTCTGGGTTTGCAGTATGCAGGAGCCAAAATGTTTGAGTCCCAAGGCATTTGAGAACCAAGCTATGACTGTATATCCTAGGTAGGGCATCATGCAGCAGTGAAAACGGCGTACAAAGATTCATTATGCTAAGGAGAGTTGCTTTGCAAAAATGTGTATATAATGGAAGACAAAAACATGTGTTTTATGAGGAATGCACCCCAAAATGCTGATGAAATTCCACAAGGACTCCACAATAACCACAAACTGGTGTATAAATGTGGAGAACTGAACCTCAGAGTGGGAAGCAGAGGGTTGTAATCAACTGTGGATCCTACTGAAGTTTATGAACATGAGGCTAAATTAATTTTCATGTGCCTACTCAGTGTGGGAACTTAACTGGATACAACCCTGAGGAACTAAGAGAAACTGAATTGGAGAGATCCACCCATCCCTTCTCAGGAACTGTGCGATGCAATGTTTTTGGTCTCATTTGTTGGGGAGATCTGAGTCTGCTCAGTTTGCACCCAGAACCTCCCCAATGAAGATCAACTTCCAGGCTCCCCTCCTTTCCCTTCTGGGGGCTCTGGACAGGAGCCAGTCTAGGTAAAAAAAGGTAAAGGACCACTGGACAGTTAAGTCTGGTCAGAGGCGACTATGGGGCTGTGGCGCTCATCTCGCTTTCAGGCCGAGGGAGCCGGCGTTTGTCCACAGACAGCTTTCTGGGTCATGTGGCCAGCATGACTAAACTGCTTCTGGTGCAATGGGACACCGTGATGGAAGCCAGAGTGCATGGAAATGGCGTTTAACTTCCCACCGCAGCGGTACTTATTTATCTACTTGCACTGGTGTGCTTTTGAACTGCTAGGTTGGCAGGAGCTGGGGCAGAGCAACAGGAGCTCACCCCGTCGTGGGGATTTGAACTGTTGACCTTCTTTCCAGTATACCTGAAGGAGCGTCTCCACCCCCATTGTTCTACCCGGACATTGAGGTCCAGCGCCGAGGGCCTTCTGGCGGTTCCCTCACTGCGAGAAGCCAAGTTATAGGGAACCAGGTAGAGGGCCTTCTTGGTAGTGGCACCCGCCCTGTGGAACGCCCTCCCACCAGATGTCAAAGAGAACAACAACTACCAGACTTTTGGAAGACAACTGAAGGCAGCCCTGTTTAGGGAAGCTTTTAATGTTTGATGCATTACTGTATTTTAATATTTCGTTGGAAGCCGCCCAGAGTGGCTGGGGAAGCTCGGCCAGATGGGTGGGGTATAAATAATAAATTATTATTATTATTATTATTATTATTATTATTATTATTCTGATTGGCAAGCCCAAGAGGCTCAGTGGTTTAGACCACAGTGCCACCCGCTCCTCCCTAGGAGCCAGTCTACAGCCACCTGGGCATCAACACTGGTCAAAGGAGAGCTTCACAAAGAGTGCCAGGTCCAGCTGGAAGCTGGTACTTTGGATGGGCTGATTGGCAGTCAAAGCCCTCCTGGGAGCTTGGGTAATTGCCTGACAGCGCCTATGCCTGGCGCTGGGCCCCCTAGACAGCTATAGAAGCCATGGGAGTCCTGGGCACCTGGTCAACTCTGTTCATGGAGGAGTAGGCTTGCTTCTGTGCTCCTGAACCCCTCCATGGCTGCTCAGCTTTGCTTACCCAGAGTCTCGTTCACCACCGTAGGAATGATGCTTTTCAAGGCGCTGCAGTTGGTGTGCAAGGCAGGGTTGGCGTTCATCTCCAGGAGCCAGACCTGATTTAAAAGGAAAAAAAGGGGGGGGGACACATTTGTTTCTTTGCTGGATCTCCAGCTCTGGCCCTGAAATCCAGGCTGCAAATCAGGGCTGAGGTGTGCGTCTAGTTTAAAGCTTCAGGATCCACTGGATCCTGCTTTTGAATCCTGGATCTAAGACTCTGCAAGAGAATTATTGTGCGACAACACAGGGTTTTTTTTTTAAAAGAAAGCACGTGGCTCCCTACAAATCTTGGAAACTGTAGTTTACCCCTCATTGAGCTATAATTCCCAGCACCCTTAACAATCTAACATTTCTAGGATTCTTTGAGGAAAGCGATGTGCTTTAAAGGCATGTGTGTGATCCCTGTTTTGTTGATCCTGGATAGCTCACTTGGTTAGAACATGGTGGTGATAATGCCAAGGTTGCAGGTTCAATCCAGCTACATATTCCTGCACTGCAGGGGGTTGGACTAGATGATCCTCAGGGTCCTTTCCAACTCCACAGTTTAATGATTCTGTGTTCTGTTTCCCCACAATTTGTTTCTGTTTTCCAACTTGACCAGTGAAAATGTTTTATGACTGCCACTAGGGGGCACTAAAGTCATTTCTATTTTCTCTCGTAACTGCCTCCCCCCAAAAAATCTTTCCTGTTGCAACAGAGGCTATATAAACAAGTTCAAGGAAGCTAAGAGTTTAAGGGGAAAGTGCCAGCCATATATTTCTGCAAGCAGTGAAAAAAATAAGCAGTGCAGAGGTGGATTCAGGAGAGCGGTGGCTTTCTTGGAAGTGCGAAAAATATCCACAAAACATTTGACTCATATAGAATAGTTTTATGCATATGTAGTTTGAATTAATCATAACTGGCTATAATTTATTTAACTGGGTGTTGAAGATAATGAAGATTATGATGTCCTTTGACCTCATGGCCTGAATATCCAGTTTTAATGGCTGTGTTGTTTTAACGGGGATCTTCTATTGCACATTTTCATCATGGCCATTTAATGTTTAAATAGGATAGTTTTGCTGTGGGTTTTGCCTACGATATATATATTTAAAATTATTCCGTATTTTGAACAACGCAGTGCAATTGTTTGTTGTGTTTGTGTTTTGTAAACTGCTTAGAAAACATTTGGGCAATACATGGCATATAAATCATATATCCACCTAGGTCTTACACAGAGTAGACTGAAAGTAACAGACCCAAGTTTCTCATGTTCATCAATTTCAATGTATCTATTGTGAGTAGGGCTAAAATAGAACACAAATCTCTCTTCTTATATTTCTCTATTAATAATCATTGGGTTGTGTGCAACAAGCCCTACTCAGAGTATGCCCATTGAAATGAATGGACCTAAATTAGTCATACCCATTAGTTTCCACGAGTCTAGTCTGAGTGTGACGAAAATGGGATAAAATCCATTATTATGATCCATCATCAACGAGTTGTAGTCAACAAACATTTACTCTGAGTAGACCCACTGAAATCAAAGTGTATCGTGGTACTTAATTTCAGTGGGTCAATTATAAGAAAAGTTCATTGAATACAACTTCAACTTCTTCTTCTTCTTCTTCTTCTTCGTATTATTATTATTATTATTATTATTATTATTATTATTATCCTATAGAGCTACCTGGATTTCAGAAATACAGTGGTACCTCAGGTTACCTACGCTTCAGGTTACAGACTCTGCTAACCCAGAAATAGTACCTCGGGTTAAGAACTTTGCTTCAGGATGAGAACAGAAATCGTGCTCCAGCGGCGTGGCAGCAGCAGGAGGCCCCCTTAGCTAAAGTAGTGCTTCAGGTTAAGAACAGTTTCAGGTTAAGAACAGACCTCTGGAACGAATTAAGTACTTAACCCGAGGTACCACTGTAGCCTTTGCTCCATGAATTTGCCTAATCCCCTTTCAAAACCATCCAAGTTGGTGGCCATCACTGCCTCCTGTGGCAGGGAGTTCCGTAGTCCAACTATGCACTATGTACGTCCGGAATCTTCCAACATTCAGCTTCACTGAAAGTCCACGACTTCTAGTATACCCACGCCATATAACGTCCTGAGGCCAGCAGCGGGTGGGTCCAGAGGGACAAAGTGTGCAAAGCGACGAGTTCAAATTTTACCTCTGCGCAGTGGGCTGGTTTCTACACACCCCTCTCAATCCTCCATGCGGGAAAGAAAGAGGCACGAGTTCAAGGACACGTTCCAGCCAGGCCAAAACTCTCAGGGGAGGTGTGAAGCAAGGCTGGTGAGGGGATGCGGCTAGGCAGAGAGACCCGGAGGCTCACCCTATACAGCCACCATTCCCAGATCTATGGGTTCATTATCCATCAGAGGAGTGCCTCAGCTGTCCTCCTCAAGCCCTGACTCTGGAGACTCGTGCCTCTCGATCCGAGGATGCGGCCGCGTGACTATACCTTGAAGTCTTCGTCGATTAAGAAGTCGCAGCCAATGAGATCAAAGTAGCCCATCTTGCACTCCAGCTTGGACTTGACCGCCAGGAAACATTGCAGCATGATCTCTTTCATTCTCTTCTGAAAGACACAGAAGGACGGCATGATCCCGGAAAGATTCCCCCTGCCCCACAAGACCTCTTGCGAGTCAGGGAAAGCCACAAAAGATCCAGATTAGAGGATCCGCTTCTGTCCAGTCCTTAGGTGGTCCCCCGCTCAGCCCTACTCGGAGTAGACCCATTGGAAGTCACGGACGCTTGCCCACTCATGGTTTATATTTATTTATTTTTACACCCCCAACTTCTTCTTCCCTGAAGGAACTCAAGGTGGCGTACATAGTCCTCCCCCACCCTGTTTTATCCTCACAACGACCCTGTGAGGTAGGCAGAGAGAGACAGTGACTGGCCCAAGGTCAAGAATAATAATAATAATAATAATAATAATAATAATAATAATAATAATAATTTTATTTATACCCTGCCCTCCCAGGCCAGAGCCGGGCTCCGGGCGGCTAACACCAGTAAAATTACAGTAAAATCATAAAAACCCCAATTTAAAATACAGGTTAAAATGCAATTTAAAATGCAGCCTCATTTTAAAAGTAGGCCATAGATCAAAACCATAAGGAGAGGGAAACATAAGGGTCAGACTGAGTCCAAACCAAAGCCCAGGCGGAACAGCTCTGTCTTGCAGGCCCTGCGGAAAGATGTCAAGTCCCACAGGGCCCTAGTCTCTTGTGACAGAGCGATCCACCAAGTCGGGGCCAGTACTGAAAAGGCCCTGGCCCTAGTTGCAACCAATCTAACCACCTTGCGACCTGGGACCTCCAAAGTGTTGTCATTTGTGGACCTCAAGGTCCTCCATGGGGCATACCAGGAGAGGCGGTCCCGTAGCTACATGGGTCCTAGGCCGAGAAGGGATTTGAACCCTGGTCTTCCAGGGCCTAGTCCGACACCCAGACCACTACACCACACCAACTCTCAATGGGATCTAATCCATTTCAATGGCTTTTTACCCAATTCAAAGAGCTTCTCTCCATGAGCAAGAGCGGCCCCCACCCTTTCCCGTCTACCTTTCCCTACTCTTTCAGAGGTGGCACCCATTGTGTCATGCCCCGCCCCGACAGCAGCCATTTTGTGTTAGACTGAACCCTCAACAGCAGCCATTTTGTGGCTGGTGTCCAGGAGCACTTTCTCAACATCCCCAAGATGCCCATTGGCAGGTACGGTCATATGGGCATCTGCACCAATCAAGTTCCACGAGGTTCTCAATTTGGTCAGCTGGTGGCGTTGGCTTATGCGGTCCAGTGGGGGCATAATGGTTTAGAGCAGGGGTCAGCAAACTTTTTCAGAGAGGGGCCAGTTCACTGTCCATCAGACCTAGTGGGGGGGGGGCAGACTATATTTTGAAAAAATAAATAAAAATGAACAAATTCCTGTGCCCCACAAATAACCCAGAAATGCATTTTAAATAAAAGGGCACATTCTACTCATGTATAAACACCAGGCAGGCCCCACAAATAACCCAGAGATGCATTTTAAATAAAAGGGCACATTCTACTCAGGTAAAAACATGTTGATTCCCGGACCCTCCACGGGCCGGATTTAGAAGGCGATTGGGCCAGATCTGGCCCCCAGGCCTTAGTTTGCCTCAGCCCAACCTACCTCACAGGGCTGTTGCAGGGATTAAATAAGAGGGAGGGGGAACCAGGGGATACAAATACAATAAATAATAATAGAGAAACAGTGGAGCAACGTGACAGCCTGATCCTGGAGAACTGGCCGCAGATGCTGCTGCAGCAGCTGTGGGATGGGCAGAAGGAAGTGTGGAAACTCACAGTGAACCCATTGAAGACCCAGTCCTTGGGGAGCCCTTTGATGTGCCTGAACCTCTCATTGACGTAGTTGTTGAAGCGCTCCATGCGCCACACCGTCTCCTCCTTGACGTGGCTGTACATTGGACTCTTCTTCTGAACGTACTGCGGGGAGTTGGCAGAGAAAACAGGCGCCCTTGTTAGGGGCCGTGCATTGTAGCGCTGGATCTGTGCCTCCCCTCCCGAGGACAAGGGTCTGGGCAAGGAGCAAGGGGGAGCGGGTTTGTAGGACGGGGAGCAGGAGGGTGGGCAAGCAAAGCAAGCGGGGGGGGGGGAGCCGCTAGGATTGCTTATAAGAACCTAAGGTGGGGTCAGGCTAAAGTCCCATCTAGCCCAGCCTCACATTAGCCAAGCAGATGCCCCAATGGGAAGCATAGCTGTCAACTTTTCCCTTTTCTTGCAAGGAATCCTATTCAGAATAAGGGAATATCCCTTTAAAAAAGGGAAACGTTGACAGCTATGCTGGGAAGCAGGACCTGAGCGGCACAGAAACTCTCCCATCTTGTGTTTCCAAGGAACTGGAATTCAGACTGCATTCAGAAGTGGAGTTTGGACACAGCTGTCATGGCCAGGAATCTAACCCGCCATACAACAGCAGCAAGAATACTTATTGCAAAGCATTGGAAGACACAAGATCTACCCACACTGGAGGAATGGCAGATGAAAATGATGGACTACATGGAATTGGCGGAAATGACTGGCAGAATCCGAGACCAGGGAGAAGAGTCGGTGGAAGAAGACTGGAAGAAATTTAAAGACTACTTACAGAAATATTGTAAAATTAATGAATGTTAGAATGATGTTGGATTGAAGTTAAGTGGTTTCTAGCTGTAATGGTATAAAAGAATATGGAAAAATTGGTTTTCAATACGTAAAAACTTAATGTTATAATATATTAAGATTAAAGATCAGGATTAAAAAGGAGGGAAAGGAATTGCTGGACTAACAAATTGAATTGGAATACAAAAAAGGGAGGTATGAGGAGGTCCGGGAAACAAGTAAATGTAAGAGAAGTGATGAAAAGATGGAATTGTTTTTAACTGTTTTTTCTTTTTAGTACTTTGTATTTTTCTTTTTTCTATTGTTATTTTTTTTATCAATGTAATCTTTTTCTTTTGAAATTTTAATAAATATCATTAAAAAAAAAAAAGGAATCTAACCCGCCATGAATTTCTCTTACCCCCCCCCCCCACTTTAAAGCCATTCAAGTTGGTGACTGCCGCTACTTCTTGATGAAGTGGATCCCACCGTTTAACCAGGTGCAGGGTGCTTGTATTGACTGATTATTTCAGCTCTTACAACCCATCCTCCCTCCTTGGATGGAGCCCAGAGCCACAAGACAATAAAACCACATTAAAAGAGAGAGAGAGAGAGAGAGAGAGAGAGAGAGAGATCAACATTTGACATATATTTGATGCTTTGAATCCCTTGGATTCCACCTAATTTCACTCAGATTTTGTGGGGATTCAATTTGTTTTAATGCTGGCTGAAAAAGAGGGGCAGAATTTTCTGCAATTTCTCTCTCTCTCTCTCCCTTCCGCATAATATGAGAACCCTAAGGGTTCATCCAGTAGCCCTCCAAATGGTGTAGCATTAAAACCGCTAGCACACTTGCAAAGCTAAGCAGGGTCTGGTCTGGTTTCAAATTGGATGGGGAACTGCATGTTGAGATTCCTGCATCGCTAGGGGTTGGACAGGATGACCCTTGAGGTCCCTTCCAACTAGTCTATAATTCTATGAAGCTGAATATTGGGAGATTCAGGGCAGACAAAAGGTCTTCTTCATGTGGCCCAGAACTAAGTGGAGGAATTAATTCCCCAAACAGGTAATGACGGCTTTAAAAGAGGACTGGGCAAATTCATACTGCTCCATGATGCATTATGATTTACTGTTTACAACTATATTACGATGTTCTTGTTTCAAGCTGCCCAGAGAAGTTTTTTTGTTATTGGGTGCACATGCAAATATTGTCCATAAAATAAAAGGCGTGCGGACGCAAATCTAGGAACTTCAATCAAACGGGCAGTTTTCCAGAAAACAAAGGGGTGAATCTTCCACAGACCTTCTGTTTACGCATTTCTCAGCGAAGGGGCAGCAACAGGGGGAGCCTCCAGTCTCTCCTCTTTGATTCCATCCACCTGGCGGATCCCCACTTCTTAAATATGAAAATTCAAACCATTCCCTCCTCGCTCCCACCCACTCAGGTGGGACACAATTGGGGGCGGAGAGGCAGATTTCTGTGCCGCCGTCGCCACCTGCTCTGCCATGAATTTCCTGGCCTCCTCCCCACCCCACCCCCCGCCGATGAGATTTGCAGGTACTCTTCTGAATAACAACACCTGGCCCTCATTTCATGTCCTTTGTGGCAGCGGGGTCTCTCCGGAGCCAGCATGGCACCGCAGCGCTCCAAATCCCAAGCTGAGCAAACAGCTCTGTTCAAGGCAAAAAAACCACACACAAGGCACCCATCTTGCCAAAGCCATTAAGCTGCAGGAAGGCGATACCAAGTGGGCTGGGCTGGCAGGGATAACATAAGCTCCAGCTGTCCCTGTTTACCAGGGATGGATGGCCCTTGTTTTCTGGTGCCCGTCCTTGGAGCGAGAAGAGAAATCAATTCCTGTCTGTGTTTCTCCTCTTGGGCGAGTGTGACGTATTTGATAACAAATGGGGGAGCCTTATAATCAAAAAGCCCCATTTCAGGCCTTGCTCTGATCATGCCTCTTGCTCAAGAGGCCTCAGAAAACTATTTATGAATTATTTCAAAACATCTATATGCCGCTTAATCGTAAACGCCCTGCTCTCAAATCAACACCTCAAAGCGGTTTGCAAAATGTTACCTGGATGGCTTACAAAAACGCCAAATTTAAATCTCTCTCATCTCACCCGAGCCCTCGAAGGGAGACGGATGAATTTCCAAGCCTTTCCTGCACATAGAAATCTAGGGGGTAGGTATCGTTTATGGCACGGGTTGTGAGGAACCTGTGGCTCTCTGGACATTGTTGCTGCTGTTAATAATGGTAATAATTAGTATTAATCAGCTGCCTCCTCACTCCAGTGGCCCCAAGCGACTTACAAACACAAAACCAATCACAACAGGGACAGCAAATAAAACCTAGAAGCACCTCTGTAGGAATAAAAGGCAGGTCTTACAGATCCTGCTCCTGTCAAACACCAACTCCTATCACCCCTGAGCAAAAGTGATGCTGGCTTGAGGCTGACAGATTCAAACAATGTATTGCAGGCCGCAGGTATTGTCATATATTTTGATGACCTTGGTCTAGCTACTTAAATTTAGCACCTGATGTTTTTGAGGGCTAGGCTTAGAGACGGGCGAATCTTTCCATTTCAGTTTTCCTCAATTTCCTGCTTTTTGCAATCTAAAGATCAGTTCTTCACTTTCCCGCATTGAATTGCAAATACCTTCTTCTTCTTCTTCTTTTTAAAAAAGAAAATTCTCATGGAAACTCACCAGCATTTTAGTCTACATTTCCCCCTAATTTAATATGTCATTTTGCCTACCATTCATTTTCTTTTTGGAGGCAATTTCCCTTAATATACTGCATTTGGAAGCATGTTAATTTCACCGATAGACGCCCTTATTTGTTTATTTCATAAAACCCACACGGCACCTGATTTGCAAAACAGGCAACAACCACCTCAAAGCAGTTTTGCAAAAGAAAAGAAAAGAAAATGAAGAGAAAACAAACAGACTTTTAAAAGGTTAAAATGCAGTAGACTAAAAGCAGATTAAAACTCGCACCAACTTTCTAAACGTCTGGATAGGCATGCCCAAACAATAAAGGTTTTTAGAAGGCACCAAAAAGAGGGCAGCGAAGGGGCCTGCGTGGTATCAACAGGCAGGGAGTTCCAATAGCTACGTGCTGCCACATTCTAAGATCGCATTCTTACACACTTTCCCCACACTTTCTGAACCAGATCGCAAAATTCAGAGAGGTGCAAATTTCAAAGACTGCCTGGCTTCACGTATTGTTTGGGTACGATGCCTGTTTTAATGCAACGCTCCACATTTGAGAGAAGGCCCAACTATTTCCTGGTCCACAGAATCCTGCCTCCCGCTCAAATCCCGCCCCCCCTCTCTCCCCCCTCACCTGATTGGTCAGATGAGAAGTGAGGTCTTCCGACTTGGGGTCGTAGTTGAGGCATGTGAGGCGGACGTAGCCGTGGCCAAAGAAGAGCATGAAGGGGCATGTGCAAGCGATGAGGAGGTACGAGCGAACATCAAACTTCTTCCCCTCTAAGAGCAGTGGCTTATCAATATACCTGAGAAACCGGAAGGATATGCAACTCTGTGGCACCTGAGCTTCTGAGGCTCTTCAAGTCTCGCTCATGCCAATCTGCTTATTTTATTTTTTATGTTCTAATCTATTACATCTTATTTATTTATTTATTATTTTAAATATAAATTTGAAAATAAATCAGAGAAAGCACATGGAAAGGGTAACTTATTAACACAGCAGGCACAAGACAGCTCATTAACTATGCACCCTCATTATCTTAATATTTCCTTCCTCTGTTACAGTTTCTTTATGGGGGGGGGTTCCATGCAAAATTCTGCCTTCCAGGGTTTCGGGGTGAAAAGATAACTCAAAAGGTCCGTAGTCTAAAACACAGATTTCCAAAAGAGGTGTTGGGATAACCTGGGGTGGGGTGGGTGGGTTTCAAAGTTCATCCGTTTGGTTGAATTAATTAAACTACTTGGATTTTTGAATGCATGTGCAGCTAATGGTTACTGTTTCAAACTGTATTGCATTACAGTGGTACCTCGGGTTACAAACAACTCAGATTACAAACACCTCGGGTTACAAACACTTTGGGTTACAGACTCCGCTAACCCAGAAATAGTACCTCGGGTTAAGAACTTTACCTCAGGATGAGAACAGAAATTGCGTGCTGGCGCTGCAGTGGCAGCGGGTCTCCCTATTAGCTAAAGTGGTACCTCAGGTTAAGAACAGTTTCAGATTAAGAACGGACCTCCGGAACGAATTAAGTCCATAACCAGAGGTACCACTGTATTATTATTATTCTTCCTTCCTGGATTGTGTGAACCAGCATAATGAATAATAAAGGTTGGGTTGGGGGCACGAGGGTTGAGTTTGTGGAACCAAGGGGGCGGTGACCTGAAAAAGTTTGGGAACCGCTGCTCTAGAATATATTGAGGACAGGAAGTGGGTATTATGATCCTTTATGCTTGTATAGCCAATAAAGGCTTTCCAGATTTGTAAGATTGGCAGAGAATAACTAGAGAAAATGGAATAGACCTCCCAGCCCTGTGCATGGCACACAATGCTTCTGTTTTTCAAATACTGCTTGAATTGTTTTTGATAGTCGTAAGTGGACTGATTAAACTAGCCGTGCAATTGTCATGCTTGCAAGGAAAGTGGGCATTAGCTGATGTTGAAAGCGGGCATTAGCTGATCTCATGTTTGTTTGACTTGATTATTCTAGCCTGAGGCACTGTGTGTGTGTGTGTGTGTGGTGCCGGATTTACGTATAAGCTAAACAAGCTATAACATAGGGCCCCACTCTCTTGGGGGTCCCCAAAAAAATTAAAGGAAAAAAAAACTGGATGTACATTTCCAAAATATAAGATAAAAAGCAAATAGAATAAAACCTACAGCTTAAAAATTATTTCACTATTAATATACTTCTTCTTAATTGTATTTCACTATTAATATACTTCTTCTTAATTGTATTTCAGCTCAACATTTACTTTGATAAAATACATAAGTTGTTATGTGCAAATGGCTTTAGATACTTATTAGGTCCATAAATTACCATACAGTGGTACCTCGGGTTAAGTACTTAATTTGTTCCAGAGGTCCGTTCTTAACCTGAAACTGTTCTTAACCTGAAGAAACACTTTAGCTAATGGGGCCTCCTGCTGCCGCCACACCGCCAAAGCATGATTTCTGTTCTCATCCTGAAGCAAAGTTCTTAACCTGAAGCACTATTTCTGGGTTAGCGGAGCCTGTAACCTGAAGCGTCTGTAACCTGAAGCGTATGTAACCCGAGGTACCACTGTATAGCATATATATTCAACACAAATAACAGCGACAATTTGTTGTTGACAAAAGACAGCTGGACATATAAAGGGCCCCATTACCTTCAGTAGCTTAGGGCCTCATCAAACCTAAATCCGACGTGTGTGTGTGTGTGTGTGTGAATTTTTGCATTTCCACTTCTGTAGGAAGCCAGTTAGACGGGGAGGGGCGGGGGCAGGTGAGTACAGCTGCTCAGCTCTCTAACAGCTTTGGTATATAGCATTAGAGACTCATTCAGCTCACACAATGCAAAGTCTTTGGCGTGCATTTCCCCCTTTGAAGCTCTCCTTAGATGCCCAGACAGAAATAATCTCTGATCTGTCTCTCTTTCTTTCTCTCTCTCTTCACCACCTGTTAAAATGCTAATGATCTGTCTGTGCCGATGACACGAAACTTTAAGAAGAGAGAGAAAGGTATCGGAAATGAAACTAGGCCGACTGAGGAAAGGACTCTGATCATACAAACGACAGGAAGTCCTTAGACCGGGAATGCTCGAGCTCTGTATGCCAGGAGAAATAAAAGGAATAAGGGAGGGGGTGGATATCCTGCTGTTGGCCCAATGTACCCACCCGCTAAAAGGGACGCGGGTGGCGCTGTGGGTTAAACCACTGAGTGTAGGATTTGCCAATCAGAAGGTCGGCGGTTTGAATCCCCGCGGCGGGGTGAGCTCCCGTTGCTTGGTCCCTGCTCCTGCCAACCTAGCAGTTCGAAAGCACGTCAAAGTGCAAGTAGATAAATAGGTACCGCTCCAGTGGGAAGGTAAACGGCATTTCCGTGTGCTGCTCTGGTTCGCCAGAAGCGGCTTAGTCATGCTGGCCATATGACCCGGAAGCTGTACGCCAACTCCCTCGGCCAAGAAAGCGAGATGAGTGCCGCAACCCCAGAGTCGGCCACGACTGGACCTAATTGTCAGGGGTCCCCTTTACCCTTTACCTTTACCCACCCGCTAAGACTTTCCGCAGTTGCTCTTACGCAAAACGCAGAATCCCGTGCAATCGCAGAAAACGGGATGGCACTTTGTTAACACCTTCTGTTCAGACTCTGAAATTTGCACAAGTACAGAAGCATTTGGGAGAGGGGAACTTAATGGTTTTTTGACACACACATCTCAAAAAAACTCAGTGAAGACTGAGTAAGCTCAGTGGCTGTGGAATGCCGATTGAATGTTTGGAGGAGCCATAAATGGAATGGAATCTGGAACAGGAATTCTAGATGCTAGAATGGAATCTAGAACAGGAGGCCTCCAGGAGGCCACACTCTGCTATTTCCCCCCCCCCCCCGGTATGCGGGGTGTTTAATGGGGAGTGTGATGCAAGTCCCCGGCTTTTGCAGCCCATAATGGGGGGGAAAGGGATGCTCAGGCCCAGAAGAGGTGCCAAATGGCTCTTGGGATTCTCACTAGGCCACACCCCCTGTCACCAGGCCACACCCCTCCCCAGCCAAGCTTCACGTCCTCCAGAATGGCTGGGATGTGTCACGGAACTCGACAGCATCACTTGCTTTCCTGGATGGAGGGTTGAGAAGAGTGTCCTGTGTTCAGGAAGCAGCACACTGTGCAAAGGTTAAGATTTGCAGCAGTTGCTCCTCCCACTTTTGCCACCAGCTCCACCCACTACTGGCCTGTGGCCCCTGGAAGGTAGCCTAGTAAGAGATGCGGACGCCGGGGGTGAAAAAAGCTGCCTGTTCCTGCCGTCCTGGTTGCATTCCAGGAGCTCGCATTTCTGCAAGATGACGGCCCGAGAAGGAGATTTCCCCAGCCCACCCGAGATCCCAGGCTTCCTTCACCTCAAGCGCACCGGTTAAGTTCCCCGAAGACCACCCAGCAACATCTTTCACCAGCCAGCTGGAAACTTGGGACAGTGGGTTAGCAGAACCTCCACATCACTGCGTTCTCTACCTTTGAACGATCCTCGCCGGGGGAATTTTGTAAGGCAGTTTCTTGTACATAGGATCTTCTTCGATGCTGAGGAGCTTGGCTTGCAAGCTGTTGACCTCGGATTGGTTTTTGAGGAGGAAGATCCCCCGGCCTTGGTTCGAGCTGGTGGGCTTGCAGATCCAGATCTGAGGCTCTGTGGAGAAGAGGAGAAACGCAGGCAGGTGCCTGATGGGTCTATCTGGCCCATCATGGCCTCCTGGGCTGTAGCTCAGTGGTGGAGCACCTGTCTCACATGCTGAAGGTCCCAGGTTCAATCCCCAAGGACATCTCCAGGTAGGATGGAGGATGTCCCCTTCCTGAAACTCTTGGAGAGCTACTGCCAGTCAGTGCAGGCAATACTGGCTGGCTGCTCTGATTCGGCCTGTGGACCTGTGGGAATATAATGGGGAGGGGAGAACCATGTCTGCCACCTTGAGCTCTCTGGAGAAAAGGTGGGAGATAAACGCAGCAATAAAAGGAAAGGAATTCCAACTATCTCCATTGGGAATAGTTTCCTTTATCTGAAATCTACAACCACAGCCCAATTCTGATCGAAAACGAGACAGTGCCTGAGCTAAGCAGGAGTTTGGCAGGATAGGAAAATGGTCAAATGAATTTATTTCCGCTTGGGAGGATGTGACTTAGCTCTGAAGCTCCTGACATTCACCTTCATATATTTCAAAGAATATCTCTCTCTCGTCCTTGGTATCCAGGCGGAAAGTCTCAGGGAAAAAGTCCTCCATTCTCAAAACCCTGCAAAAGCCCAGGATAAGAAGAAGGGGTTGGAACTTGCATGCTCCTCGTGAAGGGATCTGCGCCTCTCCAACTAAGGATGGGCGAACAACCTCCCAGTTTGGGTTTCTCCTTTTACCAATATTCAGTTAAGTTCTCCATATTTCCACACCTGTTTGCCATTTGTTTAGTTACCTTGAAAGCCCTCTTGAAAACCCACCAGCGAATTTCTCCTAATACGCCCTCGTTTGTATGCAATTCTGCCTGACGTACACATTTCCACAGAGCCATTTCCCCTAATACAATGCATTTTTTTTGTATGGTCTTGGCAGAAATAAAAGAAAGAAGATTCCACCTAAACATTAGGAAGAACTTCCTGACAGTAAGAGCTGTTCGACAGTGGAATTTGCTGCCAAGGAGTGTGGTGGAGTCTCCTTCTTTGGAGGTCTTTAAGCAGAGGCTTGACAACCATATGTCAGGAGTGCTCTGATGGTGTTTCCTGCTTGGCAGGGGGTTGGACTCGATGGCCCTTGTGGTCTCTTCCAACTCTATGATTCTATGATTCTATTCTATGATTCTATGAAAAAGGTAAAGGGACCCCTGACCGTTAGGTCCAGTTGTGGCTGACTCTGGAGTTGCGGCGCACATCTTGTTTTATTGGCCGAGGGAGCCGGCATACAGCTTCCGGGTCATGTGGCCAGCATGACTAAGCCACTTCTGGCGAAGCAGAGCAGAGCACGGAAACGCCGTTTGCCTTCCCGTCGGAGCGGTACCTATTTATCTACTTGCACTTTGACGTGCTTTCGAACTGCTAGGTTGGCAGGAGCAGGGACTGAGCAATGGGAGCTCTCCCCGTCGCAGGGATTCGAACCGCCGACCTTCTGATCGGCAAGTCCTAGGCTCTGTGGTTTAACCCACAGCGCCACCTGCATCTGCAATCAAATGCATGGTTTACCCTAGTCTGTGCACCTTTTGCACACATTGCTTGGGTTGAGAGCTGCACTGCAAAATTCAGGGCAGACTTTGAAGGATTGCTGTGTTTCGGTTTCCGTATTGTTTCAGAAAGTGTTCTACTTTTTATTACGTTCTTTATTTTTAATAGATATACTGCAAACTGGCCTGTGAGCCTATAAATTTAATTAATAAAAATAATATAAATAGGTTTGCTTTTAAATGGAAACTGAATCCAGTTTATTCCACACACCCTACCCCAACACTGTCGAAACACTAGGTCCATATTTCTAGGGGGCCCCCTGCTGACATGCCCCCCCCCCAGTGTGGAAATTGGGCAACTTTCCTCTTCAGCCAAGGCAGTTCATAAACCTCCATACCCTCAGCTGTGTGTCACATGATTCCTCATGATGTGATCCCAACCAATCAGCGAACACAATGATGCCACAAAGCCAAATAGCTCCAGATTTGAAACCCTGTCACACGCTGACATCTGGATTTGAGGTTTTGAATGTCGGCACAGACTACATTCTGTTCTGGAAAGTTGGCTACGGCTGGGGGATGTTTTTTGCAGGGTGCGTGGGAGAGGCAATTAGATTATACCTACTGCCCATAGTCAATTTTTTTTTTACTAAACTTTGTCCCTGAGGCGTCTCCTGGCCTCCTAAAGCAAACATCACCCATTACTGGGAATACAGCTACCAAGAAGCAAGAGAGGATTTTGCAGCCTGTGTAATTTTTGCAAATTCTATGCATATTTTCACCTTCTTTTGCATAATGTTGCAATGTTTGCTTTTGCTGCACTTAATAATTCACTACAGCTGCACCATATGCTCCCCAGTGAATAGTTTTGGCATCAAAAGGGAGCTGTTAAAGGAACAACCCCCCCAAGAACCCCCACTACCAATCAAGTCATCTTCCTTTTTATGCCCAATGATAAATGCCACTCTGCTGCCCCCTCTACATGCCCCTCATCTGCCCAAGGGCCACAGTCCTTTCTAGGCAAGATTCTGGGGGCCGCATTACACTGGTGGGCAGAGTCAGATGAAAAATGAGTGGGGCAAGCCATGTGAATGTTATCTTTGTATGGCAGGCTACACATGCATACCAACACCCTTCTCTAGCCTCCAACCAGCTGAGAAAGAAGCATTATGTGGGTTCGAGGACAAATTCCAGCCAGGCAAAAACACTCAAGGAAATTGTGAAGCAGGCCCAGCGAGGGGCGTGGTTTGGCGAGAGGAAGGCGTGGCCTGTGGAACATCCCGAGGGCCCGATTAGAGAGGGCTAGAGGGCCACGTCTGGCCCCTCTGAGCTCGAGACCCTTCCCCCTTGAACAACATAAGGCGCAGGGAGGCTGTGCTTAAGAGTTTAGGGCTCACTTTGTGGTCCTGCTGATCTTCTTCATCACCCGTTCATACTCCCTCAAGTTCATCAAAAGGCCGATCTTGGTAGTGAGGATCTTGTTGTTAGAGATCTGGTAAAGAAGCTGCTCTCCTGCAAAGGGAGGAATAGCGAGAGCCAGGGTGGAGCATGAAGGCTGGGTCAACCTCTCTCACACGCAACACATCCTTTATTGATAACCTTTGGGCCAAGCCCAACAACAAGGGTGCAGAGAGCCTGCCGACTCCAGCTGCTGCTGGACTGCAGGGGTGCCAATGAGAATAAAGTATTGTGGGGGCCAGGTAAGCCCCGCCCCGCATAATCGATCACATGACATGGTGCACACACACCATTTGAATGGGAATGCTCATCAGCTTTTCTGCATTGTAGGGAGTTAGACTCTATGGTGCTCATGGTTCCATTCCAACTCTATGATTCTCTGAAGAACAGCACCCATCAGGCTGTAGCTAATGGTAGTCAGTAGACCCACTGATATGACTAGACCTCAGTTAGTCATGTCCATGGATTTCAATGGGTTTGAAAATCATCCCTGACCACTCGTCCTGTTGGCTGTGGTTGATGGAGGTTCAGCAACATCTGCCGAGCCTCAGGTTCTCCACTCCCGTGCCCTAAGACCACTAGGGAAAAGGTCTTTTTGGTGGTGGCTCCCCCAGGCCTCCTTACCTTCTCTGAAGTTGAAATAGGTGTCCCGGCACTTAGTCTCACACCACTTCAGGATGTAATCATCCCTCCGGTTGTCATAGATACGCTGCCAGCCTTTGTTCTTGCAGAAGGCGTTCAGTCTGCTCAGAGGAAGGAGAGAAAACAATGAGGTCCAGCAACTTGTTGGGTTTTTTTTAAATAAAGAACGGCAGCAGCCCTTGCCTTCACCCTCAGAAGAGTCTGGCTACTGGATCAGGCCAAAGGCCCATCTAGTCCAGCCTGCTGTTCTCACAGGGGCCAATCATCTGATGGCTGCAGGAAGCTGGGGATGAAGGCATCAGCCCTCCTTCACTCATAAGAACATCAGAAGAGCCATTCCCTGGGGGATTCCCTGGTCCTGAATGGGGTAACTGTGCCCCCCGAAGGACCAGGTGCGCAGCCTGGGAGTCATTTTGGACTCACAGCTGTCCATGGAGGCACAGGTTAATTCTGTGTCCAGGGCAGCTGTCTACCAGCTCCACCTGGTACGCAGGCTGAGACCCCCACCTGCCTGCTCACTGTCTCGCCAGAGTGGTGCATGTTCTGGTTATCTCCCGCTTGGACTACTGCAATGCGCTCTACGTGGGGCTACCTTTGAAGGTGACCCGGAAACTGCAATTAATCCAGAATGCGGCAGCTAGACTGGTGACTGGGAGTGGCAGCCGGGACCACATAACACTGGTTCTGAGAGATCTGCATTGGCTCCCAGTACGTTTCCGAGCACAATTCAAAGTGTTGGTGCTGACCTTTAAAGCCCTAAACAGCCTCAGTCCTGTATACCTGAAGGAGCGTCTCCACCCCCATCGTTCAGCCCGGACACTGAGATCCAGCGCTGAGGGCCTTCTGGCGGTTCCCTCATTGCGAGAAGTGAGTTTACAGGGAACCAGACAGAGGGCCTTCTCGGTAGTGGCGCCCATCCTGTGGAACACCCTCCCTTCAGATGTGAAGGAAATAAGTAGCTATCCTATCTTTAAAAGACATCTGAAGGCAGCCCTGTTCAGGGAAGTTTTTCAATATTTAAGGCTTTATTGTTTTTAATACTTGATTGGGAGCCGCCCAGAGTGGCTGGGGAAACTCAGCCAGATGGGTGGGGTATAAATAATAATTTTTTATTTTTTTTTATTTTTTTTTATTTTATTTTATTTTATTTTATTTTATTTTATTTTATTTTATTTTATTTTATTTATTATTATTATTTATTATTATTATTATTATTATTATTATTATTATTATTTCCCCCAGGAATATAATAGGGAGACAGCCAGGACTGACATCACTTGTGACTTCAATCACTAAGTTGAAGAGGTTGCTTCTCCCTCCTCCCTCCTCTTCCTCTTTCCTTGTGTGCTGTGTCTGTTTTACACTGTGAGCAGAGGCCCTGAGGACTAAAGGGTAGCATAGAAATGATGTCAATAAGGAACTACAAGACTCTGGGGAGCCACAGGAAGAAGCACCCATGACGGAGGGGCAATTCTTTCTGCAGGCATCCTTACATATCGATTCCGTTTGCTCCTCCAATATAATAAAAAGGCCCCAGGTTGGGAGGCTCCTCTGGCTTCTTCTCCTCTGGGTGATTCATTCGGGGTGATGCTTTGGGAACACCTTTCTGCCCTTTGGGTTTGGTTTCGTTTGCCAGCTCCCCTTCGGCTAAGTTGGAATTGCCTGGAACCAAGAGAGAAAAGCATGGGGGAGTCAGGTGGCTCCAGGAAGCCCACAGGTGGGGCATGAAGGCAACAGCCCACCCTCGCTGTCATGCATACAACCCTCAGAAGGACCTGGCTGGATCAGGCCAGCATCCTGTTCTCACAGTGGCCAACCAGATGCTTCTTATGGGAAGCCCAAAATCTGGTCCTGAGCACAACACTCCCCGTTGGTGATTCCTGGCAACTGGGATTCAGGGGCCTCCTGCCTCCAGCTGTTGTGGGTGGGCCACCAAAAGCTTGATGGGCCTGGTGTGACCTTGCCAACCCTGCTCTAAAGTACCGTATTTTTCGCTTCGTAAGACACACCTGACCATAAGACGCACCTAGTTTTTAGAGGTGGAAAACAAGAAAAAAAATATTCTGAACGAAAGAGTGGATGTATGATTTTTGTGGTTCATGCTGTGGCCACAGACATGTTATGTGATTTGACGGTGAGTTTGGGTTAGCCCAATGCAAAATCCTGAGGATCCATGGGGATCCGTGCTTTGTAACCACGATTTTGCGCCATTGTGACCCCACGAAACAATGGATGTGTGGGTTTTTTTGGTGCAGGCTGTAGCCATGGACATGCTATGTGATCCGATGGTAAATTTGCGGTGACCCAATGCAAAAATCCTGAGGATCCATGTGCTTTTACCTCACCCCTCCCAGGCAGCCTACTTTATCGCTAGCGTCCCTTATCTCCCTCCTGATTGCTTGCCGATCAGCTACTCAGTGGCTTCCTTTCAACACCCCCTTCTCTCTTGTTTGCCTTAGTGTCTTTTCCTTAGCTGGAGCAGTTTTTTGCTCCTCCTTTTTTTCTAATTTCTCTCCTCGTTGCTTGTTTTAGTATTCCTGTCTCCTCTCCTTGCAAGTTCGCTGTCTTTACTCCCCCCCCCCCACTCCTCCGGCAGCCTCCTTTACCCGCAGCCTTATCTCCCGCCCAATCGCTTGCCGATCAGCTGCTCAGCAACTTTGTTTCAACACCCGCTTCCATCTTTCTAAAAAAACCCACCACAATCTGTTTTTTGCCCCTAGGCAATTTGGCTCCAGGGACCACGCATTTGCCCCATAAGACGCACAGACATTTCCCCTACTTTTTAGGAGTAAAAAGTGCGTCATATGGAGCAAAAAATACGGTATGTGCTCCCTGCCAGAAGTGACCCTTTCCCCAGATACGCTTGCTTTGATGCCCATGTTCACAGGTCTCCGCTGAGCTGTTCAAAGTTCACAAAGCGTTCAAGGAAGGCAGAGTCTGCTCTCCAGAGACCAGGGTGTGGCATCGTGCCAATTAATTTGGGGAGGGGGTCGTTGCAACTGTGCGACGCCCAGGATGAGAGTCGGCTCCATCAGGTCGGAACTAATTGGCCGTTGCCTCTTTGAAGGCCTCCCATTCTCATGCTCGAGTCCTTTGTGAGAGCAACGCCAGCTTCGCTTTACACATGCAGGCAGCCAGATATGGGTCTGGGTTTGGGGACAGTGTGGGTCGGGGAGGAGTGGAGCAGGGAGGGCACATTGGGGGAAGCAAGAGGGTGCCTACTGCTTTGCTTCTCTGGCTGCAAGTCTTTGTCAGTTTGGCTTTCAAACATGCTCATGACTTTCTCCCTTGTACTTGCGACACACTTGGAATCTGCAGAGGAAGAGGAGGAGAGAAAAAGCCATTGGGCCCTGAACCAATACAGTGGTACCTCGGGTTACATACGCTTCAGGTAACATATGCTTCAGGTTACATACTCTTCTAACCCAGAAATAGTACCTCAGGTTAAGAACTTTGCTTCAGGATGAGAACAGAAATCGTGCTCCGGGTACTATTTTTACCTCAGGATGAGAACAGAAATCACGCAGCAGCAGCGGGAGGCCCCATTAGCTAAAGTGGTGCTTCAGGTTAAGAACAGTTTCAGGTTAAGTACAGATCTCCGGAGCGAATTAAGTACTTAACCCGAGGTACCACTGTACTAATAATACCAATACTGACCACAATACTCAAAGATAAATGGTTTTGCGAAAAGACCCATCTCCCCCAACGTTTGCCTTCTAAATTCTGGAGGAGGATTCTGAGGGACGTAGCAGTGGGCTCTTCGTGGTCATTCATATTTTGTGCCTTTTCATTTGGAATTGCTTCAAATCAACATTTCCTCCGTGGTGGCTACACTACTGTTTCTTCAGCACAGCCACACCCACCCTGTATATTTAAAGCACCATAGAATTAGCTGTAGAGCAGGAAGGGACCCCAAGGGCCATCTAGACCAACCCCCCTGCAAGGCACGAAACACAGCGAAAAAATCCCTGACAGAGGGCTATTCAGTCTCTGTTTTTATTTTTGGAAAAACATTCTGCATGCAAAGCAAGTGCTCTACCACTGAACTAAGATGTAGGAAGCTGGATTATATGGAGTGAAACTATTGGTTCATCTAGCTTACGATTGTCTACACTGATTGACAGTGGCTTTCCAGGGTTTCAGATAAAGTTCTCTCCTGGCCGTACCTAGAGAGGCCGGGGATTGAACCTGAGACCTTCTGCATGCTCCTCAACTGAGCCGCAGCCCTGCCACTAAGGGAAGAGCTTGTTTTTCAGAGAGAGAAAGGGACCGCACACCTTTCTGCCCATTAGCTCACTCATTGAGTCGACCAGCACCTGATCTGCCAGAGCATTTTGAGAGGCAGAGCGGCCAATTTGCTGCCAATAATGAACAAGAGGCGCCCAAGCCAAGTTATTTAATGAGACACGGCCAGCTTCCAAATCGAGGGCAGCACCAGAAACGCGAGTGGGTGGATTCAATAAAGTTCAGAGAAAGGAGGACAGAATTCTTTGCTAAGTCCTGGAAACCAGGTTGAAAATCTGGGTCACAACTTTCCCCTAGGAACAAAGGAAGCCGCTTTTTACCATTGGTCCATCGAGCTCAGTATTGTCTACACTGACCGGCAGCAGCTCTCCAGGGTTTCAGGCAGGGGATAATCCCAGTCCTACCTGGAGTTGCTTTTAAATATTGAACCTGGGACGTCTTGAATGCAAATCTCTGCCGCTAAGCTGTGGCCTTTCCCCAAAAGAAATGCACCCATTGAAGCTTCTGCTTTGAACTTTTGTAATTATCCTGCACTTTCCACTCGGTCTGTTCATGAAATGCAGCCCGAGATCAGAGGTGGTGGTGGTGGGGAGTAATTCAGTTTAGTTTGCATATTAACACCCCCCTACCTAATTTGCGGGGACACGGGTGGCGCTGTGGGTTAAACCACAGAGCCTAGGACTTGCTGATAGAGAAGGTCGGCAGTTCAAATCCCCGCGACGGGGTGAGCTCCCGTTGCTCGGTCCCTGCTCCTGCCAACCTAGCAGTTCGAAAGCACATCAAAGTGCAAGTAGATAAATAGGTACCACTCCAGTGGGAAGGTAAATGGCGTTTCCGTGCGCTGCTCTGGTTCGCCAGAAGCGGCTTAGTCATGCTGGCCACATGACCCAGAAGCTGTATGCTGGCTCCCTCGGCCAATAAAGCGAGATGAGCGCCGCAACCCCAGAGTCGGCCACGACTGGACCTAATGGTCAGGGGTCCCTTTACTTTTACCTTTACCTAATTTGCATTTCGGAAATTAGGACAATCGGTCCATCTAGCTCATCGCCACACTTTTCTGAATTTTGCAAGGCAGTTCTCCAGCCACAAAATGTGGACCAAAAATTTATGCATTGAGGAAAGGTGTCCATAAGAATGCAATTATGAGTGAAAACAAACGAAAATGTATTATATTAGGGAAATTGCTTGCAAAAAAGAGAAAGACAGACATATCAGGCAAATTTGAATAGAGAACTGTGTATATTAAGGGGAATGTACACTGATAAATTTCCGTGGGGATCATTTTTTGAAAAAGAAATATGGCAACTGAAATTGACACTTTTGTCCTTTTCTACCTGAGACTTGTAAAAACTGGCTTGGTCCAGTCTGTGTACATTCACAGTCCAGGAATACTTGGCTGTCCATGTGGAAACCTTTGACTTCTCATAGTTAATAGTTAGATATTCATTTCTACCATAATCTGCAAATCCAATAAGCAGCTGTCTTAAGCCTCAGATGGATTTCCGAGATTAAAATGCCATTGCTTGGGCAGGAGGTACGCCTGGCTCCAGCCTTGTCATTATTTATGAGCCAGCCCAAGAAGATTTTGTTTTGTTTTCCTGGGCATCTGGGCAGCATCACTGATATGATTGTACTGCTAAATCTGTTTTTAATACGTCCATGTGATTTTATGACCGCATTCTTTACTTGCTTGAAAATCGCTTTGGGAGTTGGGTGGGTTTTATTTATTTTTGGTAATGGGAAGCGATACATAAATTCAATAATCCCACTCAATAAACCTCACCTAACAAAATGGAAGCTTTAGTGGTGCTTTGTTTAGGCGGGCGAAAAGGTACTGAGCCCAAAGTTATGGGACAATCAGCCAAGCACTGAGTAGAACTCATTTGGATAACACAACTTTCCACTGCCTGCTATTAGTATTAGGGGGTTTTTTTAAAAAAAATTGTTCATTTATTATTATTTTATTACTGGTTTTTTTGAGGTGGGGTTATTGGGTTGTTTTTTATTTTGATTATATATTTTGTGGTTTTATATTTTGATTTTTGTTCTGTGAACCGCCCTGAGACCTCCGGCTATAGGGTGGTATATAAATTCAAATTCAAACTCAAATTATTATTATTATTATTATTATTATTATTATTATTATTATTATACCATGCTTCATTGGAAGATCTCAGAGGAGTTCACAAGATACAGGATAGAAGCACAAAATAGTTAAAAATGAAAACAAAACAATAAACCTCTCCCACAAACACATTATTCTAATAGTAGTGCCTGGACTGCCATCCCCCGTCTTTGCCCCACCCTCCAAACTTAGACTCCAAATAAGTTTTCTTTTGCTAATAGAAAACTTTTTTCCAAGCCCAGTTGCAGCATGCGGGTAATTTGAGGTGTGTTGGAGCAAGTGTGGAGCCAGCCTATTGTGGGTGAATGGAGCCCTCTCCCACCAACCTCCACCTGCCTTCATGCAACCAGCCCTGTCCATTCATCTTCTGCCTCCCTTTGGCCCTTGCAGAACTCAGCGGGGAGGGACCATCAGTTGGCGCCACCTGCCATTGGTTCCGGCCCCGCCTGTCATGGGCCCTGGCTCCGCCTACTCTGGGCGCCCCTTCCACCCTACCAGCCATCACAGGCCCATCTCAGGTTGGTGCGAGAGGCGGTCTCTTTGCTCACCTCTTTGCCTATTGGACGGGGCGCTTTTAACCCTCCGCCTGCCATTTCCCAGGCGTCTTCCCGCCGCGGCTCTCCCCTTGCGGGCCTCACCTGCTTCGGTGTAGTACGGATACCAACGGAAGCCTAAGCTGATGGCGGCTGCTCTTTCACTGGCATCCAAAGGCCTTTCATCCATCCATCCTACATAAGCCAGAGCAATTTGGTCAGAACCGGGCGGGCGCTGGCTCTTGTTTCGAAAGCCAACGCGGCCGAGTGTTTAGAGTGCCAGCCTAGGATGCAGTAGAGACCAGGGCTCAAATTCCCAGCTCCTCAATGACTTTAGGCTGGTCTGTGGTGGGAATGGGGGGGGGGCTCCTAACAGCTCTCAGCACACCTAGCAAACTACAACTCCCAGGATTCTGTGGGGGAAGCCATGATACTGCTTTACGTGTACAGTGCCGATGGGCCCCGGGATACATATCTCCGCTTACAGCTCTCTCTTTTACGTAATTCCTCCAGTGCCTTGAAGAACAGTTGAATGGAAAGATGCGCAGATCACAAAGTTCCTCTGATGGGCATTCTTATGGTTCAGTCAACCTTTACAAGGGACCAAGCTTGTAATGTGGTGGGCCTTTTCTTGTGGAACTGCCTGCCAATGGAGATTCAGCAAGATTCATTCCTGCCTTCTTTTGGATGCCTCTGAAAAATTGTGTTATTCAGTCGCCTTTGATGCGTGAATTTCATTTTACCGGCTAGTATTTATCAATGCTTTTAATGGATGTTTATCAGAATGGAACTGTTTATGTGGTATATAGCCTTGCACACGCTCTCTCTCTCTCTGTGTGTGTTGTTGTTGTTGTTTATATATAAAAAGTGTGGTCTATAAGAATTTCAATAAATAATATTAAAGTGGAGCAGTGATGCCATTGGGCTTCTGGCAGGGGTTCCCAGGATGAAGTTAAGCACAAAATGTAACATAACCTCACTTTGTGGCCAATTTCAAAAATTGAATGGATGGAGGCACAAGCTCTTTCAATGCAAGGTGATGGATTCCACATTGCTAGATGTTTTAAATCAGAAAATGGCTGGCTCCCTCTAGCAGCAGATTTTACCTATCAGGGATCCTGTAGCGAGGATCTTACCAATCAGGGATACTCTCGCAGCAGATTTTACCTGCGAAGGGACACTGTAATAGGGACTTCCAGCATTGGTTAAATGGGATTGGCCTAAATAACCTCTGAGATCCCTTCCGATGGCTCATTGAAGAGTTCGGCACTTTGAGCTGCTCCTTCCCTGCACATCGGCTCATTTAATTATTTAATCAAAGCTCTTGAGCCAAACGTCGCCTGGCCAAGGGAGAATCTCCACTCGAGGCTCATTAGTTCTTTCAACTGCCTCTCGCCGCTTAATGAAGAGGCGCTTTCTGTGTTCAAGAGCAAAGCTGTGTCTTCAAGAAGCAAAGGCTTGCAGAAAATTAAAGAATTCTTTTCAAAAAAAAAATCCTCTTGGGGCAGCTTCCTCCAAAGCAGAAACGAGCTTGTCATTCAACTATCCCTTTGCAGGGCCCGGCTCTACCATTAGGCGAGTGCAGAAGCCGCTTCAGGTGGTTGATTTTGGGTGTCGGGAGCGGTTGCCTAATTTATTGCTGCATTTGTGTGGGAGAAGTGCTTGTGGGATTTTCTGCCTGGGGTCCCCCAACCTCCAAAATTGAGGTCCGTGTGTGGCCCCGCTACCCCTTGCCCTTCCGATCCCATTGGGAGGGCAGCCAGAGGTGGGTGAGAGTGGGGTGTCAAGGTGGTTTCTGTTGGGATCTGGGGCTGTGGGGCTGACCTGAGAAGCACGTTGGTCTTCGAAGTGTCAAGAGAGGCGGGAAGCTGTAGAGCTTCTTCTTGCAGACCTTTTGTGAAAGGGGAGTCGGTGTTGAGGCTCCTTCCCGCTCCGAAGCCATATCCTCTAGAAGCTGACTCGCACGCAGATCATAATGGGGAGGCTGTGATGTCACCTGTTGACTCAGGTGCCCTGCCCTCTCCAGAACTCTCCCCTGGCTGGCCAAGCGAGGAGGGGATGTGACTGGGAACCTGGCTCTGCTTCCATCCTGTGAAAAGCCGCTGCCAGTCAGAGCGGGCAGTAATAAGATAGCTGAGCCTTCTGGGTAAGGCAGCTTCCTTCAGTGGGCAGAGCACCTGCCTGGCATGCAGAAAGTCCCAGGTTTAATCCCCAGGTAGTGCTGTCCCCTGTCAGAAACCCTGGACAGTCGCTGCCGGTCAGTGCTGACAATACTGGGCCATGGGCCTGAATCCACAATTTGTTTATTTAATATGAGTTGCAGTCAATTAAGTCCTACTCGGAGTGCACCAGTTGGAATTAAGTTAATCATGGGCACAGGTTTCAGTGGGTCTACTCAGAGTTGTTGTTGTTGTTATTTACTTATACCCCACACGTCTGTCCGGGCCTCTCTCCAGCCACTCTGGGTGGCTTCCAGTAGGATATTAAAAACACAATAAAACACCAGTCATTAAAAACTTCCCTAAACAGGGCTGCCTTCAGATGTCTTCTCAAAGTCAGATAGTTGTTTATTTCCTTGACATCCACAGGGCGGGTGCCACTACCAAGAAGGCCCTCTGCCTGGTTCCCTGTAACCTCTTTTCTCGCAGGGAGGGAACCGCCAGAAGGCCCTCAGAGCTGGACCTCAGTGGCCCGGCTGAATGATGGGGGTGGAGAAGCTCCTTCAGGTATGCTGGGCCGAGGCTGTTTAGAGTAAGGTTGGCATTGGGTACAAAATGGCAGTGGTCATCCCCTCATGCAATCGAGAAGGGTTTCCTGTTTTCGTTCAGCATCGATGCTGTACCTTGATGCGTTAACAGGCTAAGCAGATGGTGAGAGTCCTCCGCCCTCTAGGAGCTTACAGTCTAACGTTTTAACAGCCAATGGAGAGAGAGACAGGAAGGACAGAAGAGGCCAGAGGAGTGGCAGTGAGGAAAATAAATTACACCTCCCTAGGCTTCAGGCCAGGATGAAGGTTTATGCCAAAAGCACTTGGGGAGGGCGCTTTAAGAGAGCTCCATTTCCAAAATCCATTATGGCCATTGGGGATGAGTGAATCAGTCCATTTTGATTCATCTGCGTTTTGCATTTTCCCAGCCTTTAGCTCAGTTCTCTGCATCGGTTGCGATGGCTTCTCCCCGCATGAAATCTTGTATTTTGAAGCACGGCTTTTTGTGCTGATCGCACTCCTGCCTGCCTGTCCCAATGTCCCCCACGGTATGCCAAACAACCCGTTCAGATTCCTCGCCCCCGCTGTATAGCAAGCACAACAAATGTCAAAGAAAAGCCTTTATAGTTCTGCGGTTCCAGTCTATGCACTCTGCCATAGCTGAAGGCCGCTATCGATGGATCTCCTATGAAGAGAGCATTTGCCCATGTGCAGGGGGAATGCGCCTGAAGATTTACTAGGCTACTTACTGGTTTTCCAATCTGTGAGGATTCATGAGCAGTCTTGTTCAAAGATTTAAATCTCCCAGTTGTATCAACTGGATACAACTGGGTATCTGATCAATTTTTTATTAGGGAGCAGGTCGCTCTACAGTTCTGAAAAGGTGGCCTGTGCTGCCTTTAGAGTGGCAATTTTAAGGAGAAAAGTTTGTGGGGATGATCAGAGAAATTTTTCAGAGGAGCAAACTCTTAGCTGACGTAATGTCTGGCTTTCACGATTATTTTAACTGCATACTGTGATTTATTCTGCTTTATGCGTTTTGGGTTTCTGCAACGGCTTCAGCCACACAAATACTGTATTTTTTGCTCTATAAGACTCACTTTTCCCCTCCTAAAAAGTAAGGGGAAATGTGTGTGCGTCTTAGGGAGCGAATGCAGGCTGTGCAGCTATCCCAGAAGCCAGAACAGCAAGAGGGATTGCTGCTTTCACTGCCCAGCGATCCCTCTTGCTGTTCTGGCTTCTGAGATTCAAAATATTTTTTTTCTTGTTTTCCTCCTCCAAAAACTAGGTGCGTCTTGTGGTCTGGTGCGTCTTATAGAGCGAAAAATACGGTGAATAATATTCATATTCACATCTGTGTGTGGGTTTTTTAAGTCCTCATGGAAATTTGTCTGCATTTCAGTGCAAATTTCTCCTAACAGACACATTTTTCTTTGCAGTTTTGCCTAATCTGCCTAGTATTTCAAGGCATAAATATTTATATTTTCCCAGATGTTATCTTCACAAACATACACATTTTCATACATGCTTTATCCTAGTACAGTGGTACCTCGGGTTACAAACACTTCGGGTTACAGACTCTGCTAACCCAGAAGTAGTACCTCGGGTTAAGAACTTTACCTCAGGATGAGAACAGAAATCGCGCGGTGGCGGCAGCGGGAGGCCCCATTAGCTAAAGTGGTACCTCAGGTTAAGAGCAGTTTCAGGTTAAGAATGGACCTCCAGAACGAATTAAGTTCATAACCAGAGGTACCACTGTATACGCATTTTTGTTCCCATTGGTTGGCTGGATAAATGCACCACAACATTCAGAGAAGTGCAGATTTTGAAGGATGGTTGATTCAGCTCACTTCTGGTTTTAGAAAGTGCAGGTATGCTAGACTCTCCTTTAAATGCAAACTGAACCAAATTTCTCTCTCCCGTCTCAAATATCCTTGTGTAGACGGCAGTGCTGAAATATGGCTCACCGTGTGCAGCTAGTTTGATCTCCATGCAAACAGAGGTTTGCATAATGACTTAATCACTCCACTACCTATTTTCTTATTTTGCATACTTTATTAATTACTGTCTCCTCCAGGGCGTTCAGCTTATAATTATGTGACTTTCCTCCTTTGCAGATCAACATAAGTGAACAACAGCAAAGATCGTGCTGTCATAAGCAGCTGCTTCAGTTGGATCGGTCCTGAATTCGAGGGCTGGACCCGGCTTTTGCCCTGATCTGAATTTAACCCCTGAGTAACCCCTGTAGTGAGGATGCCTGTGTCTCTTCGCCCCACCCTCCATTACATTCTTACACCAGTGGAGCTTTCAAGGTGTACCCAAACAACCTGGGATGTTCTGGGGCTCCCTCAACCCAATCTTGCTGAATTCTGGGTTGATCCAAATCAGTCTGATTTGGTTCAGGATCCAGGATTTGGCCAGATCTGGTACATAGTAACCTCCCTGGGACTTGTGGGTATAGGACAGTAAACAAATTTAAATATTAATATCAGCAACAACAACAACTCAACATAGTCCCACTAAATTCATTTTTAACCCTGCACTGTGATAATCAGAGGAAGCTGAATATGTTATACCCAAGATGTGTTTTATAACAAACCGACCAGAGCCCTAATTAAGCACCAGCCTCGCCCTCAGATTGATTCAGGACTGACTGAGTCTGGGTTGGGTGGTCCCAGGTCCAGCCCAGGTCCCAGTGATTTGGGGGTCTGGATCAGGGCCCTGGATCAGGTCTGTTCTGCATGCGCAGCCCTAGTATTTATATTCCACTCATATAAGGGGTATAACATTAACTTGGCAAAGTTTGTTTAGGTTGTTTGTTATATTAACCCCAGAATACCCAAATGTGTATCTTGTTTGTGTGTGTGTGTGTGTAATTTTCATTTTCATTTAATTACATTGTTTTCTCTCTGTGTATCTCTCTGTCAATACACTATTGAATTTTTATTTTTAAAGGGAATATCATACTCAGCCCTTCAGCCAAAACAGCTTACAGATTTATTTATTTTTAACCTACAGTCCTTGCCTTTAGGCTTACAATCTAAGAAGGCATGACACATAAGGAAGAAGGGAAGAGGAGGGCAGAGGAAAATGAGCGAATGCATGAGAAGGACACATGGGACCAACTGCATATCCTTGATGCAAACACAGCAGCCATGTCTGAATAGCTGCTGTGGGCTGATTTTTTAAACACCTCTCTCTTTTTTTGCTTCTTTTCTCACACACCCCTCCACCTCCATTGCTGCTCCTGGTCCCCCCCCCATTAAGAGCCATTTTGAGACACTCTATCCTGAAACCCTGGCTCGAGAGATACACACATCAGTGACAGGAGGCGCGAGAGGGGAAGGAGCTCCCGTTCCGTTGAAACACGTCCCCGTCTCTGCCTAATACGGGGAGGCTCTGTAATTACAAACATAAGGAGATCAAAGAGGGCTGTCCCCCGGGATTCTTCCCTTTCAAGATTAAAGACGCACTTTCAGGCTCGCTGTATATATTTTGACACACATTATTAAAGCATAAGCCCCCAACCTTTCTCCCTCCCAGACTTTGCATTTGTAGTTTCACACACCCCCTCTCCACCTCTCTTGGTGGCTAATTATTACCACAATCGTCCCCACCCCCTCCGTCGTGTATTCAAAGTATTAATTTGGGTTTTAAAAATACCAGCTGCTGGTTGTGTTGTTGGGCATGTACCGTTCTGGCTTTTATATTCCGTTGTGGCGAAAGAGGAGAGCAAGCACTGAGTTCAGGTGCTAGACTGTACAGTAAAGAGCAATGACTTTCCTTAGACTTGTCCTCTCTTGAAATGTCTCCTTTTTTGAAGCCCTAAAATTTAGAAATTAAGACTATCTACTTAACATCCTGTGCTCAAACTGGAGATGCAACACTAAGCATGACAGGCAAAGCGCTGGGAAGCCTTGTAGGCCCTTTGGGGATACGCTACTGCGTAAATCCATGTTTAACATGGCACAACATGAGGGCTAACAGCTCCCTCCATTTGAGAATGGGAAGCAAGGGGTTATATCCTGGTCTAGTCCCGCTCAGAGCAGACCCATTGAACTTAACTGGGAAACCAAGGTTCAGTAATTTCAGCGTGTCAACAGAATACCACCCAAAAAGTTTGGGCAGAGGTTTTGAGTTTGGAATCATCTTATATAAACTGAAGCCAGACAGGGAGGAGGCAGCCAGGCAATGTGGGAAATCCAGATGGCAGCTAGACCCAGCAACCCAGCGCAGCTCCAAGGACTGAGCCAGGGCAGATAAATTAATGGTGGACCCTGTCAAGTGGTTTGACCCAAGGAGCTGTCCAATGCTACCAGGTGCTGATTCCATCTCTGATCCCTAACCAGCTGGTATTGCATTGGTTCTGCCTGCAAAACTTTTGTTCTATAAGGCAAATGAGTACTGGAGTCTGAAAAGCAGTCAAATCTGCATTCTGCTCTGCCCTGGATCTCCTCCGCCTCCTCATTCCATCCAGTTTCCAACAGAGACCCAGCAGACTGTGCCACCCCTGAGCCCACATGGTTCTACCTTGGCTCCGCCCTAACCTGGGCTCCGCCTCTCCCAGCTGTATGTCAACTCTGGGGGAAAGGCCAAAGGCCAAAGGTCACCGGTTCCATCCCTGGAGCCTTCAGTTAAGAGAAAGGTTGTCTGTCCAGAATTTGAAATGTTGCACTCATGGGAGAGGAAAGGTTGATGGGAAGGCCACTGTTGAGTTGTGGCTACTGCTAGACCTCCTCAAAGCAGACTCTCTGAAGTTACCATATTTTTCGCTCTATGACGCACCAGACCATAAGACGCACCTAGTTTTTGGAGGAGGAAAACAAGAAAAAAAATATTCTGAATCCCAGAAACCAGAACAGCAAGAGGGATCGCTGCGCAGCGAAAGCAACGTTCCCTCTTGCTGTTCTGGCTTCTGGGATAGCTGCGCAGCCTGCATTCGCTCCGTAAGACAGACACACATTTCTCCTTACTTTTTAGGAGGGAAAAAGTGAGTCTTATAGAGCAAAAAATATGGTAATCATCATGACTAACTCCCCATGCAGGGAGGAGGAAGCCAAGCAAGAAACGCCCTCCGCCTCCTTCTCCCAGCGGTTTCTCCCACTGGGGTGACCCCAATGTGGGGGTCAACCTGGTGCCTCTGCCCCAATTGGTCTGGCTGGCAGAGGCAGTGTGCCTCTGAATGGCAGTTGCTGGGAAATGCAAGTCAGTAGAGCTCTGTTGCATGCAGGTCCTGCTTGCAGGGTTCCCAGAGGCATTTAGTCTGCCACTCTGAAAACAGGAGGGGCCTTTGGTCTGATCCAGCGGGCTGTTCTTATGAACAGCAGTGAGAGGGGGCTGCTGCCTTCAAGCCCCACCTGGGGGCTTCCTGGAGCCATCTGACTGGCCACTGTGGGGAAACAGGATGTTGGGTCCAGACGGGCCTTTGGCTTGATCCAGCAAGGCTCTTCCTATGTTCTCATGTTGCCAGGTGGCCTCAAATTATTCCATTGTTTCAAACTCAATTTCTGCACAGTTCCAGGTGCTATTCCTTTTATTCAAATGTCTCCAACCTGCACTCTTTTGTGATAAACCAATATCCACTTTATTGCCAGGACTGTAATAGGACAATTAGCAAACCAATATTGCCAGGGAAATAAAATAACAGGGCTTTGTCTTTGTCTTTTTGCATTTTTATAGCATACAAATATTTGTGGCGCGCACACACACCCTCTAAAAAACCCCCTCAGCTAAATTGCCCTATTAATGAAGCTACCATCTTCGCTTCTAGCCAAATTGCCTGCTAATGGGACCTGTTTTTATATACCCCTTCCCCATATTTCTAATTTGCTCTTTTATAAGTCTCACTTGGACGATTTCGGTTTTATGAAGTTCTTGGCAAGGGGAGGGAGAACGAAGCCTCTGCCTTTTTTCTTTTTTGCCTTTTTTTGATAGACGCTGAGCGGATATGTGGAATACAATCCCAAAACTGATTCACTTGAGATGAAATGCATGGAAGCAGACCTGGTGCGTCCCATGAATATAAGCCTCTGGCAATGCCCACCGATCTGCCACCTTATCTACTGGCAACTGGAAGCACGAGTTGTACAGTATAATGTGCCATTTTTGCAGCTCCCTTTTCAGACATTGTCTTGCTGGCCTGCCTGACAACAGAAGTCATCTGGGCCAGATGATCCCACCTCTCATCCTCCATGGGCTGTTCTGGGGGTTTGTCAAATCTCCCAAGCAGCTCTGAGGGGGGCACAAGGGAAGGACAGGGGAGAGAGTCATGTTGTGCTAGCAGATTCTGTTGCGCTGGCTTCCATTAGTGCAGCAACTTAGTTGACTCTGCCCCATTGGGTTGTATCCAGTGCTAGTCTTACCCAGAACAAACCCACTGAAATCAACAGACCCAAGTTAGCCATGTCCATGCATTTTAATGGGTCTACTCTGAGTAGGATTAGCATTTGGTGCAAGCTATAAGGTTGTGTCCAGTGTTAATCCTCACCCTGTTTTTTGGTGGTAATATTTTAATGGAAGTTTTTAGACCCTTCAAGCTGTATTTTCCATTGTCACAACTTGCCCTGGGACAGGCCTCAAAGTGGAAGGCGGGTAACAATTTAAGAGAATAATGACACTTGGGGTTTCATTTTTTTCCCTAAAGGGTGCAAGCAGCCTGTTGTGTGGACGCCACTTACAGGGTAGGAGGGATGGTTTTCAGAGAGGCCAACCCAAGCCAAAAGTAGGGTGGTGTCATGGGCAGACCGGACACTGAGGAACGGTGGGAAGAACCAGCTGAGGAAGCCCCAAGGGAAGAAGGCTAGGAGCCCAGGAAGTGGTGGTGGGACAACAGAGAGTCCCGGAGAAGACCAGGAAGAGGAGGTGTTGGAAGCTGAGGAGGTAGCAGGGCTTTGTGAGCTGGGAGAGCCCAGCATCAGAGGCAGACATGAAGCAGGGGAGTAGGAGAAGGAGGCAAAGAGGCAGAGATGAGTCAGGCTGGTGAAGAGTCAAGGGTGTCTCCCCCTCCTGCTGCGACAAGCTCCCACCCCTCTGTCTCCCTCGGACCACTCCTCATTGCCCCACTACCTTTGGTGGTTCCCCAGCTGGTTCCTCCCACCATTCCCCTGCGCCCAACCAGTAGAGGTGAGGTGGGCGTTGCTAGGATCGGTTGTCCTCCCCCCGCACCCTGCTTTTCTATCTAACCCGGGATTCTCCTGGTGCCACCCCTGGAGATCCCTCAAGGGCTCTGATTACCTCCTCGTCCTCTGCGCTTCTTCCTCTGCTTGCCAGCGCCGCCCGCTAAGACCCCCTTGGGGTTTACCTTCGAGATGGAGTGGGACATGGGGAGTGGGTTTCTGATGGAGTGCTGAGCGAGCCCGGGCGGCCTCGCCTCTGCGCCGGCTTCCTGGCCATGAGCAGGACCCTCCTCACACCCTCCTTCCTCCTGGGCCGAGCTCCCCTCCAGCGAAACCTTGCTGCCTCCCGCCCTCGGGCCTGCAGCCTCCAGCGGGGTCCTTTCCGGAGACGGTCTCTGGGCTCGGCCAGTCCCTGTAACCGGGTCTCCTTTAACTGGGTTTGTCTCAAGGTCCCCCAAATTCATTCCGGAGGGACTCTGGAGGCCCAAGGCCTCCGCTTGCTCACTGCTGCTCAGTTCAAAGTTGCTGACTGTCTCCGCGATGGGCTCCAGTCTGATGGCCATCTCTTCCGACCTCAGCAGAGGCTGCGGCCTGCTTTCCTCAGCGCCCACATCCTCGCCTTGTTCGCTTGGAAGGCAGAAGATTGATCGCTTGCTGGGGAGCTCCATGGCCGACGCCCATCTGTGCTCCGGACAGTGGCTGTGGAAACAACCAAAGAGGAACTGCAAGTTCAGATAGCAATGGAGCCAATGCGGAAGAGACCAGGGTTTGAATCCCTCACCCCGCTGTGAAGCTCACTGGAGTGGCCTTGGGGCAGTTCCTGCCTCAGCGTGGGGCCTACCCTACAGGGTTGTTGTGGCAATAAAATGGGGAGGGGGAGAGAACCATGCCTGCCACCTTGAGTTCCTTAGAGGAAAAGATGGGATATAAATCTAATCCATTACCAACCAACCAACCCTCACTGCCTAGAGATGGATGGGTCTGTCAATTTCGCTTCTCTGTCTCCTCAATTTTCAAATCTTAAACCCAGTTCTCCACATTTCTGTGCCAATCTGAGATGTGTGTGTGTGTGTTTTTAATCCTTCTAAAATCGCACCAACATTTTAAGGAAAAGAATCTCCTAATAAGACACACACACACATTTTTTGCATGCAGGTTTGCCAAATAGACACATTTCTGTGAAGCCATTTTCCAAAATATAATATATTTTTATACTAATATACACATTCTAATGCGCACCTTACCCTGGTATATGCATTTTAGTACACATTGCTTGGCTAGAGAGCTGAATTGCAAAATTCAAAGTGTGAATTTTGAAGGATGCCTACGTTTCAGTTTGCAGCATTATTATTATTATTATTATTATTATTATTATTATTATTTCAATTTGTATACTGCCCTTCATCCATAGATCTCTGGGCAGTTCACAACGTGTTGTTTGGAAAGTGTGAATCAGAGTTTGCCCTTAAATGTGAACTGAATAGAATCCTGCCCACCCCAATTCTGCCACATGCCATAATAGTATGTTAGTGGTAGATTTATACTGAACAGTCCATACTCTGGCCACATTCACACCATATGTTTAAAGTGCAGTAATACCACTTTAAACAGCCCAAAGAATTCTGGGAGATGTGTTTTGCACAGAGTGCTGAGAGTTGTTAGGAAACCTCCTATTCCCATGAAAGAACTACAGTTCCCAGAGTTCCCTGTGAAGAGGGATTGGTTGTTAGGCCACTCTGGGAATTGCAACTCATGAAGGGAATAGGGCTCTCCCTAGACACTACACAACTAGATGGCCCAATGGTCTGACTCCCCAACAGCCTTCTGCGTTCCCATTTCCTAATGGAAGAGCCAAAGCTCAGTAGCAGAGTATCTGCTTTGCATGCAGAAGGTCCCAAGTTCAGTCCCTGGCATCTCCAGGTAGGGCTGGGAGAGACCCCTGCCTGAAACCCTGGAGAGCTGCTGCTGCCAGTCAGTGTAGACAGTACTGAGCTAAGCAGACCAATGGTCTGACTCAGGGTAAGGCAGCTTGCCTATGTGATAAATAAAGACCCAACCCAAACAGAAAGCAAAGTAACAGAAGCTCTAACCTTAACTTGGCACGCCCTAAGTGCTTTAATAAAGCATTTGTGGGTTTGTATTCCAGCCGAGCCATACGGAAGTCTAAAGCCAGCCAAACTCCCTGCTTCCCAAGCAGGCTCGGGGTTTCGGAGACTCAGCGTGTGTTTTTTGCTCTGCGCTCAGGCGACACCAGTGTCTCAAGCGGCCCAGCCCTGGCACTCTGAGCATCTATAGGCAGCAAACTATTTTCCCTCTTCCTGGGCAGCTCAAAGGCAGGTCTCAGCACTATCAACAAGGGCCAGTCGCCTAGCAACTGCTGCTTAGGAACTGTTGCTAGAATTGTGAAGGATTTCCTGCATTAGTGAGCAGGCTTGATTTCTGCCCCGGGGACTGTGTGGTGCATGTGTCTGAGGGCTCCAGCTTTGCAGTGGCACAGTGGGCTCTTCTGAGTCCCGGCAGGCCTTTGCCCGGCCTCCCACAATGCCCTGGGTCAATGCGAGCCAGAGGCATTGTGGGAAATCAAAATGGCAGTCAGTACTGGGCCAGGGGATGGAACTAAAGGGAAAGTGGGGTGCCCACGCAGATGGAAGCACATAGGCCCTATCAGAACAGGGCTGGCGCTGGACATCATGAAAAGTCCTCACTACCATGTGCCAGTGGTGTGCCAAGCTTGTTCCAATGCGTCCCAATAAATTGCCGCAGGAAACATTGCACTCTGGAATGCTGGGAGCAAAAGGCAGAATGACAGCAGGACTCCACAAATCTATACAACGATGCCCTTGGTCCATCAAACTCATTATTGTCTACTCTGACTGGCAGTGGCGCTGCAGGTGTTTCGGACAGGGCACCATTCCCAGCCCTACCTGGGGAAGCTCTGCCCTTCCCCATCCATCACTCATACTGAAAAACAAGTGAGTTTGGAATTGGCTGCGGAAGCCTGAGTGGGCGGAGTCAGTCCGGGGCCTGAAGGTTCTTCGCAGAGAAGGCTGCCACCTGCAGTTCAATGGGTCGCCACACGGGGCAGCTGTGCGTAGATCCTGGCAACACCAAGGGCATTGGGAACCTGCTGGGTTTTGTACGGAGCTCTGTGCATGCCCCGTTGGCACAGGGTCTCAGTTCATGTCCCACCCCCGTTCACATCAGCAGTGCACATTGAAAAGCCGCCACCTCAACAGCCAACTTGATGTGATTGTGCACATGCTCATAGCAAGATTCCTTTGGTGTGAGGTCTCCATGGTCAAACTCTGGAATTCGCTCCTATGGAAGGTAGCGATGGCCACCAACTGGGATGGCTTAAGAAGAGGATTTGGGCTCCCCCATTCTTACCTTTTGCCCTGTGCTTTTTAGGAACAGGTCCATGTTTTAAAGCAGGGGTCTGCAACCTAAGGCCCATGGGCCACAAGCGGCCCATGGGAATCGTTTAACCAGCCCACGAGCTGCCCCCAAACCAAGCCACCCACTCGGTGAGTCCCCGCACGCTGCGATAAACTTGCGCAGCGTGGCATAGGGACTCGCTTTTGCAGCGCCGGAAATCGCGTCTGCGCAGATGAAAACACCGGAAATTGCAGGCCCACAGAGGGATCTCTGCTGGAGTGAACCGTCCCAGGCAAGGTAAACCTTGCCGACCCTTATTTTAAAGCACTGTGTCCCAGCGCTTCCTCCCCTGACCCCGCCTCCCCCATGAAAACCCACTCTTTAATACTGAATTGGAGCAAATGACAATTAGGGCTTTCCACGGAATTGCCATTTCCTCCAATTCAGCAGTAAAGAAGAAGTTTTCACCAGGGCAAAAAAACAGCAACAAAACACCAGCACACAGATATGGACCTGGAAAGTGGAAGATGGGGGGGGGGGGTCTCTACCTCTCCACATGTGGAAAAATGATAGGACATATGATATAAATATGGTAAAGGGCCTTATGGGTATTTTCTTTGTCTTCCTCTCTTCTCTTTTTTCCTCTGGTATTATTATTATTATTATTATTATTATTATTATTATTATTATTATTATTATTCCTGTTTTGTAGATTAGTCTAATTCTTACTGTATTTTATTTTTTAAAACAAATCCAATAATTTTTTTAAAAAGAAAGAAAGAAAAAGAAAGCCCAGACCTGTTACCTGAGCAAAAGTAAGTGTGGATGAGCTCTTAGTCAAATTCATGGAGACTCTCCAATGGCTACTAGCCACAATGGCTATGTTGAACCTTCAATGTCGGAGGCAAATTGTCTCTGAGTAATACCAGTTGCTGGAACTGCAGGTGGGGTGAGGGCTGCTGAAGTCAGGTCCTACTCGCAGACTTTCCACTGGGACACCTAGTTGACCACCACGGGAAGAGGATGATGGACTAGATGAGCCTTTGGCCTTATTCCGAAGAGCTTAAGTCCTTCCTCTGACTGCAATATGTGGCAAGTCTTCTTCCGGATGACCTGTTTATTGAGCATTCATCCTGATTCCCTTGCACATTGCTTACGCAGAGGTTAGACTACGGTATTGATGGAGCATTCTCTCTTATTGGTTTCTGGGGAAGTCATACCTGATTTGTTTGTGGGACGGTGATCCCATAACAATTCTGATATGCTCTCTGGAGGACAGGGTGTGGACCCAGAGCATTCCCCATCCTGCACTTAATGAGATCATGTAACAATTCTGGGTCTACAAACTAGAGGAACAAGGAATGGCCCGAAACCACTTTCTTCTTCAAAGCCTCTGAAACAACGTCTAGGTCTCTGGAACTGCCTGGATCATGTGACCTTAGGACAAGTTCTCAAATGTCCAAATTCTCAACACCAAGGAAATAAATTATAAATTGTTGACCTAGGGTGTTGTAATCCCCTTTACTTCTGCAAACCCAAATTTCCAGTTATGCGATTGTATGCGTTCTCCTCATTCTCCTCAGTTGGGGCCATGGGAGTGTGTTCCAAAGTCCTGCCTTAACAGCGTCACTGCAAGAGACCCTCTCAGTGCCCACTGAGACTGGTGATAATAATATTATAATAATAATTTATTATTTATACCCCGCCCATCTGGCTGGGTTTCCCCAGCCACTTTGGGTGGCTTCCAGCAGGATATTAAAAACACGGTAAAAAGCATTTAAAACTTCCCTAAACGGGGCTGCCTTCAGATGTCTTCTAAAAGTCAGATAGTTGTTTATTTCTTTGAAATCTGGTGGGAGGGCGTTCCACAGGGCGGGTGCCACTACTGAGAAGGCCCACTGCCTGGTTCCCTGTAACCTCACTTCTCGCAATGAGGGAACTGCCAGAAGGCCCTTGGCGCTGGACCTCAGTGTCCGGGCAGAACGATGGGGGTGGAGATGCTCCTTCAGGTATACTGGTTAGAAAAGATGGCAGGGAGACCAACAGCCTAATGCTAGGCTTGTCCCCATCTTCCTCCTTGCTGGGTTCTACAAGTGGCAATGCTGAGACTAAGGAGCACACAGGCAGGGCTAGCCTCTGGGCTGAGTGGAACTAAAAAGACCAGCAGGTGGGGGGGGGTCCAACTCAGGGCAGACTGAGGTTGGTCTAAGCACCAGCCTCCGCTAGGCCCACAAGCACTTTTGCAGAACTGCAGCTGGTATTACGCACACCAGGTTCACTGGCCTTTCTGGGTTGCAACTGAGCTTTTCAGATCATCATTTGTTCCTTCTCCTCTGAGCAGCAGCAGCTTAAAGCACGGCTCAGGCAGAGCCTTTGAAATTGTAATGACACCTTTGATTTCCAATCCGCAGGCGGAGGCCAGGGCACCGGAGACCAGGAGCGAGGAGAGGGAAAGGGGGGAGGGAGAGTTTCAGGAGACAATGGTGGGCGTCGACCATTTCCAGAGGCGCCGCACTGGGGATGAAAAATTATACGGTCCTCGACGCCAACAGAATGACAATGGCAGGGTGGCGGGGAGCGTTAGGGGGAAACACACCCGGGGAGGGCTGCAAAGTCCAGAGCTGTGGAGGCGATCGAAACAAACCTCGCTTGCTGCTTCCTTTTGGAAACTAGGCATCGCTTTGGAAGTTTGCGAGAAACACACACATCCCAAATTAAGCATGCATGACGGACAGAAGGTGAATTTTCAGCGGGGACCCTGGGAGTGCCCCATTGAAAGACTGTAAGATGAGAATGGCTGGATCGTGTCAATGGCCCGGCTAGTTTTCTCAGGGGCCAACCAGATGTCCATTGTGAGAAGCCTGATAGAGCTGTGCGTGAGTGCTGCGGCAACTCTGCCCACCTGTGATTTCCAGCAGCTGGTATTCAGAGGCATAATGCCTCTGGCATTGGAGGCAGAACAAAGACATCATGGCTAGTAGCTACTGGTAGCATAGCTGTCAACTTTCCCCTTTTCTTGCGAGGAATCCTATTCGGAATAAGGGAATTTCCCTTTAAAAAAGGGAAACGTTGACAGCTATGACTGGTAACTCCATGAATTTATCTAATCCTCTTTTGAAGCCATCCAAGTTGGTAGCCGTTTCTGCCTCTTGTGGGAGGGAGTTCCATAGTTTAACAATATGCCGCGTGAAGAAGGAGTTTTATCTATTGCAAATCATCCAACAGCTTCATTGGATGTCCAGGAGTTTCTAAGTGTTACGTGAGAGGGAGAAACACTCTTCTCTCTGCACAATCTGAAAGGGTGCCTTTCCTTGACCTGCTACTTTTCTAGGTGCAGGGATATTTGAAACATTTAATCTGTTCTCGCAATGGCCAGTCACGGGAAGCCGATGGGCAATTCCTGAGCGCAACAATTTTCTCACCACTTGCAATGCCTAGCAGGTGGAATTCAGAGCCCTACTGCCTTCAACAGGAAATGTAGAACATAGTTATAATGGCTAGTAGCCACTGGTAGTCTTCTCCGTGGATTTGCCTAACTCTCTTTTAAAGTCAGTGAACTTGGTGGCCACCGCTGTCTCCTGCAGGAGCAAGTTCCATAATTTAACTAGGTGCTGCATGGAGAAGTCGTCGTTTTTGCCTGCCCCAAATCTCCCAGCATTCAACAGGGCAGACACTTGCCTGACACAGATGCCTTGGAGCCACGTCTCGATGGATTTGAAGTGGTACTCCATGTCCCCATAGGTGCTGGAGACAAACTTGTAGGAATCAAAGACTTGTGATTTGCCCCGTTTCCACCTGGCCCCTAGGCTGCGCTCTCCATACCCCAACCAGATTTCCACATGGACAATGTCGTGGGGCTGCCTTTTTCCTGCAGAGAGGGAAGGAGTACATCTTGGGAAACAGCCTTTGAAAACTGGTGTGTTTAGCTACACCTGGAAAGGGGTGAGGAAGAGGGGAGCCTTAATGCATCAGAATTCTGGCACTGGAGAATCCCCTCAGCGCCTGCCCTAGGAAGAAGAAGAAAGCGGATTCAGATGGTCCCATGAGGGGTGTGCATGTGCTGAAGGGTTCAGATGAAGACAGAAACCGGTGTCTGAATGGTGTGGCAAAACATTTCGAAGCCAAGATTTCGAGGCCATCAGGCACATTTGGAATTTTGAGGAAGTGCTGCTGGTGTTGGTCATGAAATGGCTGCCCTGGGCGACGCAGAACATCACAAAATGACTGCCATGAGGGTATGTCATATTATAAAATGGCTGCTGGGGATGTGGTATATCACCAACATGGCACCTTTTGGGTGCAGCAGTGCCTGTGAGGCCTTCCCCTGGTACCCATAAAGATGTTCAGTGCTCCCCTCAACACCTTCGATTCCCTTGAAAAAGTACATAGAGCTGAAGAAGGAGGTTTGGAGAGCGACACTCTTTCCCACTTCGTTTTTCAACTCAGTGTGCTTTTCAAGGCTCGGATTAGTCTACTGGATCTGGCTTTTGCCCAGTTCCCTTGGAAAAGCCAAGTGTGTTTGTGTGTGCTCCTGCTTGCTCAGTTGCTTTTTCGGAGCAGGGACGTTGACCTGAGGGATGGGAGGGACAGAAGTGTTCAGATGGCACCTGCTGAAACATAGAAATGTGCCCATGGAAACCCCCCCCATAAAAAAAACCCCAACGACAACTGGTGATCTTGAGATAAGAAGAAAGGCAAAAGGATGGGAGGAAGATTCAGAAAAGGACAGGAAGAGGAGTATGATGGACAGCACAGGCCACATTACGTTGTGTGTCAAAGTAAGTTCCTGAAATGAAGATGAGATCTCCTGGTTTCAGATATTCCTCGCTGGGTAATGTAAAAGGAAGAGTGTCATACTGATAAGCTTGGTTTCCTAAGCCCATGCAGAAGCCAAACTCTTCTGTCAGGTCCCACATTACTCTCCGGATGAACCCGCAGCAGTCCAGGAAGAGAGGAGAGTTGTATTCTGGAGCTGGGGAAGAAATTGAAGCAAAGGTCAGCTGGAAAGTGGAATCTTGTTGAAGCAAAATGGCAACCTCAAGCAGAGCGTCCGGAGGGAAAATGAGCAACAGGGAACAGATGAGCAGACCAGGGACTCAGCTACGTTAGTCAAGAAACAGCATGCAACACCAGATGGCACCAGAGAGCAAAATAATTTCTAAGCGATTTTTCATAGCGTTTTTTCCCCCTTTCAATGATTTAATTTCTTTCTTATTTATAGTGTTTCTTTCCCTGCGTGTAGATTCACCCCAGGTAAGAAGAAATTCCAGCATCCAGCGAGTTTCCCACAGGCATCTGGTCGGCCACTGTGAGAACAAGATGCTGGACTAGATGGGCCTCATCCAGCAGGGCTCTTTTGACGTCCTTACGAAAGAAAATTGTTCGGACGGATTGCTTATTTCAGCAGTATTTTGGTGTCGCAGGGAGTCTCCTACACCCTCGCTTTTCGAAAACAAAACAGCCTGGGAAAGCAAATGGCTCTTACTTCCAGCTTGATGGTATTTCTTTGCGTAAGGCACGCCAATGTAACTCTTTGCCCGCTCAAGAAACTTCATCCGGAGTTGCCACTGGTCATCTGGATCCAGATTTCTGGGTACAGGCACTTTCTTCCGAGCGACCTTCCTGAGTTCCTCCTAGAACCAAAGGAAGTGAGCGGGGAGTAAAATGGAAGCAAACTCACGATCTCTAGGACTTTGGGGAGCATTGCTGTACATGACATGGAAAGCCCCTTTAAAGCCTCTCTTCCTCCCTCTCCCTCTCTCATAAAGAACCCAAAGAAAGCTCTGCTGGATCAGGCCAGAGGTCTTCCTTGCCGAACCTCCTGTTTCCCATAGCAGGCAATTGGCTGGCTCCAGGAACGAATCCTCCGTTAGCAACAACCGAACAGCCGCTTTGCTCCCTGTGAAATCCTGCCGATTTGAGAGAAAGAGGGAGGTGCACACACACACACACAGGCCCCCTAGGATTACAAAAAAGGACCTGCCGCCACTGTCAGGACCGCACCAACTAAGCCGACATGAATCATGCATTGCAGGGGGTTGGACTAGATGACCCTTGGAGTGTCTCTTCAAACTCTGCAATTCTGCAATTCAGTGAATAAATCCCAATTATGTGGAAATGGGAAATGCAAGCTAGAGACTGGAAAAATGCGAGAAACTGAGAGAAATTGAAATGGGTAGATTCTTCTGTCCCTACATGTAGCCCTGATGATATTGCTGGACTCAAATGCCCATCAGCTCCAGCCTTTGTGGCCAAGCATGGGAGTTGCACTTCAGAGACGCGAGTGGCACTGTGGTCTAAACCACTGAGCCCTCTTGGGCTTGCCGATTTGAATCCCCGCAACAGATTGAGCTCCCGGTGCTCTGTCCCAGCTCCTGCCAACCTAGCAGTTTGAAAGCACATCAGTGCAAGTAGATAAATAGGTACCATTGCGGCAGGAAGGTGAACAGTGTTTCTGTGCGCTCTGGTTTCCATCATGGTGTCCTGTTGTGCCAGAAGCGGTTTAGTCATCCTGGCGAAATGACCCGGAAAGCTGTCTGTGGACAAACGCCGGCTCCCTCAGCCTGAAAGCGAGTTGAGCACCGCAACCCCATAGTCACCTCCAACTGGACTTAACCATTCAGGGGTCCTTTACCTTTGCACTTCAGCAACATCTGGAGGTCTCAGACCTGGTAGGCCAAAATATATAGAGAGCAGCAGATTGTGGAAGGCTGGTCTGCACCAGGGGTGATGAACCTTTGCCCCTCCAGATGTTGTTGGACTCCCATCAGCACTGACCAGCAGGGCCAGTGATGATGGGACTTGTAGTCTAGCAACATCTGGACGGCTACAGCTTCTCCACCTCAGTTCTGCATGGACTGGCAGTGGCTCTCCAGGGTTTCAGACATACCTCTGCTTCCTCAGACCCAATTCTGTGCATTTCTGAAGAGCAATGAGAGACATCCTCTTGCATGAGCCCTTGCAAATGTCCACCAGCTGCTGCTTAACTCTGCCAATGTGAATACAGGCGAAGGGGAAATCTTCTAAAAGTCCATCCAGGCTGGCAAATAAGCTGATTTCAACAGAGGCCACAAGATGGCACTGTAGAGTCGTCTCCATTTCCTTCTCACCTGCTCTGCTCTTGCTAGAAAATACTAAATTCTTATGCTCAACCCCCCCTTTTCCAAGCAGGTAAGGAGTCCAAGCATTCACTTGGGTTTGGTTGTTGGGGAAGGGGGTCTTTGGGGAGATTGTTGGTGCTTCCTAATATTTGGGTGTGTTTGCAAATATATAGGTTAACGTGTATTTTTGCAAAGGAATTTCCCCCCCAACTGAATGCATTTCATTTTATTTTCAGGAATAGATGCATATACATGCACACTTCCTCCTAATATTAGATACATATTGCCATGCCTTTGGCTGGAGAACTGCACCACAAAATTTGGAAACAGGTGAATCTCAAAGGATTAGCTGCATTTCAGCTCATGGAAGTGCAAAGGAGGAGGGTTTTCTACTTAGACTAGACCCAGTGAATAGAACAGGCATGGCGTCAAATGAAGCTGAGTGTTGAAGGATTCATGACAGATAAAAGAAAGTACCTGGCTAAAGTGTGGAATTTGGCCACTGTGGGAACAGAATGCTAGACTAGATGGGCGATTTGCCTGATCTAGCAGGCTTCTATTATGTCTAACTTGAATTAATTAATTTCAGTAAAACTTACTAGGAGACAGCCTCAGATTGCACCTGGGTTACCTCATCCATAGCTGGGAGTGAGGAGAAGGAGGTCTTCCTCTCTCTTCTGAAGGGGAATCTACTTGTTTAGAACTGTTCCCCAAATAGTCCTGCATCACAAAACCAGTTACCTAAGTACCGTATTTTTCGCTCCATAAGGCGTACCGGACCATAAGACGCACCTAGTTTTTAGAGAGGGAAATCATGTCAGTCTCTTCTTGCTCCTGGGGAAAAGCTCGCAAGAGCTGCGCGGAGCTTGTGTGCGGCTCTTGGGGGCTTTTCCTGCCTGCCTCCCCCCTGCATTCGCTCTATAAGACGCACACACATTTCCCCTTACTTTTTAGGAGGAAAAAAGTGTGTCTTATGGAGCGAAAAATACGGTATTTAGTTTACCTAACAATAGGAGGTGCCTGGTTGGAGCCAGCAGACAGGTTTGACCAACCTGTCTTTTCAGCCGGCCTTCTGGTCCCATTAACCCTCTCCTGTCTAACCACCAATCTGACGGCAATAATTCATTGGTGGTGTGTGTCTGTTGCTGCTCTGTTCCCCTTCTCCCCTTGCCAGAGGATGAGCAGAGAGTGCATTTCTCAAAGACCCTCAATTCCTTTAAGGCTCAGGAATCAAGATGCAAAGACGAAATAATGCCTGGGAAATCACTGACAGTGCAGGTGCATATTCAACACACACACACATCCTGGTAAGAACTATAAATCTGAGGCTTTGTTAAGGGCAAAACTGAGAAGGATCTAGCTGTAGTTTAGAGCTGGTAAAGACCAGCATTCCTCAACCTGGTGCTTCTCAGATGTTTTGGAATGATGATGAAGTTGCATTTCTGCACTCAAGTGTCACACAATGAGACAACGGTGTTCATCAGGGCCTTCAACACTTCTGGGGCCTGCATGTTCCTGGCCAGCACAGCTATCCATCATCCTTGATCATAACTGCTTATTACTGCACACTTTTCTGTTTAGAAGCACAGGAGCTGGAGGAAAGTTGACAACTTTTACTTGGCTAAACCATGAAATCTGATGGCGGGGAGCGGGTCTAATTACCAGGGGCACAGATAAGATATACCTCCCTCAAGTTTAGAAGACAGATATATACCGTATCTAGTCCAACAGCCTTTGGGAAGATCACAAACACCTCACTAAATGCAGTTGCAAAAGCGAGAGTTTTCCCATTCTCCTAAACGAGATTAATCTACTTTAGCTGACCAGTAGGGGCCAGTTTCAGCAAGCAAGGGGTGATTTTAATAAGCAGGATTGGAAGTTAAGGGTCCCCCAATTTAATTATTATTTTTTAAAAGCTACTTTGCTTCTAGTGTGTTACAGTAAGAGGAATTAAGCTACTTTGCTTCTAGTGTGTTACAGAAAGCGGAAGATTGGCCTTCCATTCTACAAGGACAGAGAGATTTGCTAAACTGTTAAGCTGTGCACTAGCACAGTCGATTGACTGCATGCACCGTCCCATGAAATCTAGCCTCCAGGTTACCCACTCCCTCCCTTGCTTCTCTTGAATTAGAGAGGCGCCTTTGTGCAACCCTGTGTTAACAGCCCTGCCAGGGAGCTGTATATAACCTTGTTTGTAACCCTACTGCAGACTTGTATTAAGAGAGCAAGGGGAGGGTGGTTCATTAAGCCGAATGGGGCAATACTCCACCAATCTCAGCCAACCCACACCTGCCTTTGCTTCTTATTTAACCAGTCCAGGGAACGGCACTGCCTGTCAACTTCCTCCTCCTCCTCCTCCTCCTGAGACTCCCTTTGTTAATCTCAACAGGGAGGAGGAGGAGGACGGGAGGACAAAACTAGAATTCATTGGCTCTGCCTCTCATTGGCTCTGGCACCACCTACTGTCGGGCTCCCTGCCTTCTTCCCCAGTGTGCAACCAGCCACCACTGTGAGGATCCCTGGGACAGAGTTAGTGGCAAGTGAGAGGGATACAACCCCCGAACCCAGTATCCCGTGTTTGAAGGTGACATGGGAGGGCGGAAGGCAAAACAAAAACATGATGCAGCCAGTTCCTGTCTTCTTGTTCTTCTCCCTGCATTTCCTGGCAGCCACAGGTTAAAATCTCAGTAGCTCTGTTGATGTGGGAGTCACCTGCCAACCACGGCTTCCTGGCATGCTACCCACACTCATATTCCTAGGGGGTGTAGCTTCATAGCAACCAGTACATAACATCTGATGCCTATATTCACAACTGTGAGGGGAGGAGGAGCGAAGGCAGGGCGAAGTGGGGGGGGGGAGGGGAGCCAGAAGAAAAGCAGACATCTGAGTCCCTACGCAAACCTTGTCTCCCCCCTCCAAAGCTCATCCTTAAGCAGTGGAGGCTGGTGCATTGGGGCAAATGGGGCAGTGCCCCACCGACTTCAGCCTGCCGCCAGCCAGCCTCCACCTGCCTGCCTTCTCTCTTAGATCCAGTCCACCTGCCTGCCATCTTCTTCCTCCTCAACCTCAATGTTGCCCCTTGCAGAATTCAGCAGGGGGAATTGGAGGATGGCTGCAAAACCAGAATCAGTTGGTTCTGCCTGCCAGTAAGAGCTGTTTGACCGTGGAACGGTCTCCCTCGGGAGGTTGCGGGCTCTCCTTCCTTGGAGGTTTTCAAGCAGAGGTTGGGCAGCCATCTGTCATGGATGCTTTAGCTGAGATTCTTGCATTGCAGGGGGTTGGACTAGATGACCCTTGGTGTCCCTTCCAGCTCTAAGATTCTGTTATTCTGGTCTCCTGTTCCAGCTGCACTGATCTCAAGGACTCTGTGCCAGAAAGGACGCTCTCCATCAGTTTGAGGTGGGGGCTGAGCTGTTAAAACCACAGCCCTGCATGACTAGAAGTGAAAGAATCAGGAAATGGGCTTTAGCTGGGGATTCCTCCTCCTCCTCCCTCTCTGCCATTCCCAACCAGCCTCAACTTTGGGTGGAGTTAGCCTACCTTTCCCTGACATTGCTCCAGATCCCGCCAGGCGCCCAAAGGACAGGTTCCAGCTTGCAGAGCGGCAGCCAAGAGCAGAGGGGAAGTGAGGCTGGCTTGAAAAGAAGTGGACCTGGAGTCGCTCCTCAAAAGCATTCCCCCCAAACATCAGAAAAGTACTAAGGCTGGATCAGGCCAGTGGCTTATCTTGTCCAGTATCCTGTTCTCACAACGGCCAGTGGGATGCCTGTGGGAAAATGGTTTGCAGGACCTGAGCGTAAGAGCTACAGTACCTATAGCGGTTTCACAGTAAATCCCTCTTCCCAGGAAACTCTGGGGATTGTAGTTCTAGGATGGAAATGAGGGTCTCCCAACAACTCACAGCGCCCTTAACAAACAACAGTCCCCAGGACTCTCTGTGGGAAGCCATGGCTGTATCTAGTGTTTTAACAGTTCTTTACATGGGTGGTGTGGATGGATGGCCTACTGCACAACAACAACAACAACAACAACAATTTTATTATTTATACTCCACCCACCTGGCTGGGTTGCCCCAGCTACTCTGGGCGGATTCCAACATATATAAAAAGCATAATAAAGCATTAAAAACTTCCCTATACAGGGCTGCCGTAACACCTTCAGATGTCTTCCAAAAGTTGTGGAGTTACTTATCTCCTTGGCTCAGCAGTTGCATAGCTCCATACCCTCCCAAATTTCTCTGAGGAAAATTGAGATGTCCTAAGGAAAAGCGGGATCAAACCAGAAACTGGGACGGCTTCTTGTAAATCCAGGACTGTCTCTGGAAAACAGGGAGCCCTGGAGGGACTGAAATGCCCTGAAGTGCCCTGAGAATGAAAGATTCAAACAACAGATGCCTCTTTCAGAGGGGAAGAAGACTTATGGGAGACTGGAGGACTTCTTCCAGCGTAGCACGGCTGAAGCGAGAAGCCTGCCAGGCATCTTCCTTAGGATCACAGGCTTGTTTGATTGCATTCTGTCCACTGCTGAGTTCTGGGTAAGGACTCCTGAAGCCTGCAAGATATATTTGATTTTCTTCTGTGTCCAGACCCCAGCCTTGCATCAGCCACTGTTTAATGCTCAAACAAGCTGCGTAAAAAGGGAAGTGTCATCTCCAGGTTGTACTGGAGGGAGAAGGAGACGGCCTGGCAGTCCCAGGTGCCATACGAAGTCAAGGCCCACCCCAGAGGTCGCCTCTGGACTTAATTGCATAGGATAAGTCTTTGGTACCTTGGGATGTGGCTGAACTGCCACTCCCAACAAGGCCCTCGCAGCATTTCCAGGGCTGGGTTTTAATCGCATGACATTATCCAAAATGTGTTTGCATCCTCTCCTTTTTTTAAAGTAAAATACCACTGTTTGATGTGTTGTTCCTCAAACCATCTTCGCACTGACTGTAGCCCTTAAAGGTAAAGGTAAAGGGACCCCTGACCATTAGGTCTAGTCGTGACCGACTCTGGGGTTGCGGTACTCATCTCGCTTTATTGGCCGAGGGAGCCGGCGTACAGCTTCCGGGTCATGTGGCCAGCATGACTAAGGTGCTTCTGGCGAACCAGAGCAGCGCATGGAAATGCCGTTTACCTTCCCACCAGAGTGGTACCTATTTATCTACTTGTACTTTGATGTGCTTTCAAACTGCTAGGTTGGCAGGAGCAGGGACCGAGCGATGGGAGCTCACCCCATCGCAGGGATTCGATCCGCTGACCTTTTGATCGGCAAGTCCTAGGCTCTGTGGTTTAACCCACAGTGCCACCCGCGTCCCCGACTGTAGCCCTTAAGCCATTCCTAATTCATCACATTTAAGAATATAAGCAAAGCCTGCTGCATGAGGCCAATGGCCCATCTAGTCCAGCCTCCTGTTCTCACGATGGCCAACCAGGTGCCTCTGGGAAGCTCAAAAGCAGGACCCGAGCACAAGAGCCCCCTCCCCATCTGTGGTTTCCAGCAACTCCTAGTGAGAGCATAGCCATCTTGCTTAGTAGCCCTTGATAGCCTTGAATTTGAATAATCCTTTTTTTAAACCAGGCCATCATTGCCTCCTGTGGAAATGAGCTCCACAGTTTAACTATGAGCTGTGTAAGGAAAGCAGATTCTTCTATCTGTCCTGAATCTTCCAACCCTTGGCCTTGTTGGATGCCAGTGAGTTCTAGTGTCATGAGAGAAGGAGAAAAACTTTGCTCAAGCCACTGTCTTTTAATGGATAGTGTAATTTGTGAGTTTGGAACCATTGTGCCAAAGAATGGGTAAAGTCATGTCAAAGGCATGTTTTGGCCTGCCATCTTGATTCAAAATGGCGCTTGGAATCCAAACGTCAACAGAGACCCCCACTCCACATCAGGTTTGGCAGTGGTGTCTCGAGAGGAAGCCAAACGTATGCTTAAAAACAGGTGAGCTATGGTTTGGTCCACCATCTTGAATAAAAATGGTGACTGACATCCATTGATGACGACTGCCACCCCTACCTCACAGGAACCCCGATGCCAAGTTTGGCAATGATGTCACAAGAGGCGGTCAAACCTATGCCAAAACAAAAAACAAAACAAAAAACACGGGCAAAACCTCACCGAATCAACATTTGGGCCCTCCATTTGATTCAAAATGGTGGCCGGCATCAAAGTTGCCAGGAAAAGGGTCATCCCCACCTTGTTGATTTTGGTGATGAAGTGAAAACCCAGCCAGATGAGGGGGGTAGAAATTATTATTATTATTATTATTATTATTATTATTATTATTATTAAGAAACCGGCAGTCAAGACAAACCACTTTTCGAAATATACAGCCGATTCTTCTTTCTCTCTTTTGCTTTTTTTAATATTACATTTTTATGGTGTTTCTTACAGAGATTTTAAACTGTGGGTCCTGCTTTGGGCAATTTCCTCCCTCTCGTTTTGAAGATTGCAGACAGGTGAAAGAAATAACCAAGACACAGATGACATCAAGAGTGCCTTGGTCCGCTCTCAGGAGTTCTGCAGTGCACTTCTGAGATGTTTATTTGTCCTCCGGTACCCGGCTTTGCCGAGGGTGGGGGTGAATGGGAAGAAAAATGGAAGAGACTGCGTTGGGTTAAGGAGACTTGAGCGGCGGAGGCATCTGAAGCGGCTGCTTTTCTGATGTCCTTCAATTTCGCTTGTCAGAGAACATTCCCTGCGCGTAAAGTCTAAGGAGAGGTGACCTTCAGTTTGCCAAGCAAGATGCAGAATGAGATGACAGGAAGTGTCCTGAGAACGCTGGGATTTGTGGGAGGGAGTGCGTCGCAGCAAAGATGGAGTGTGCTCTGCTGCCAAACTGCAAAGATATTGTGCCTGGACCTTCTCAGTCTATTAGGGTGAATGGGGGCCCTGCCCCATCAACCTCCGTTCCTGCTCAGTCAGTCCCCACATGCCTGCTTCCTTCCTTACAACCAGCCCAGTGGGTAACTCTGCCTGCCAGCTTCCTTCTCTCTTCCTCAGTCCAGTATACCTGAAGGAGCGTCTCCACCCCCATCGTTTTGCCTGGACGCTGAGGTCCAGTGCTGAGGGCCTTCTGGCGGTTCCCTCGCTGCAAGAAGCCAAGTTACAGGGAACCAGGCAGAGGGCCTTCTCGGTAGTGGCACCCGCCCTGTGGAACACCCTCCCACCAGATGTCAAAGAGAAAAATAACTACCAAACTTTTAGGAGACATCTGAAGGCAGCCCTGTTTAGGGAAGCTTTTAATGTTTAATAGGTTATTGTATTTTAGTGTTTTGTTGGAAGCTGCCCAGAGTGACTGGGGAAACCCAGCCAGATGGGCGGGGTATAAATAATAAATTATTACTATTATTATTATTCAGTATCAGTGCTGCCTTTGCATAATAGTAGTCAGAGTGCTGGACTAGGACCTGGGAGGCCGGGTTCAAATCCCCCATTTGGCCACAAAGCTCACTGTGTGACCTTGGGGCAGTCACTGCCTCTCAGCCTAACCTACCTCACAGGGTTGTTGCGGGGATTAAATGAGAAGGGGGGGAACCATGTGTGCTGCCACCTTGAGCTCCTTGAAGGGGTGCAAATGTACACAATGGCCTGCTGTTCTGCACATGAACCACTCACATTTCGCTTTACACACACACACGGGGAAGAGATCATGGAATGGAGTATATGGGAAGTGGTCATGGCTGGCAAGCACCTGGGATTGGACCTCCACACTGTGACATCCTCTCGCAAGTTTCACCTCTCCCTTCCTAAAGGGAAGCCCTCCAGAGATCAAGTTCTTTTGCCATTTTCAATAAAAGAGGACTAGGGTGGGTGGAGAGAGAAAGTGCATCTTTGCACTTTAAAAAACCTAATTCACCTACCAATAAAGTGGATGGATGTTTCGTATACAAATGTACCTACAGTGGTACCTCAGGTTAAGTACTTAATTCGTTCCGGGGGTCCGTTCTTACCCTGAAACTGTTCTTAACCTGAAGCACTACTTTAGCTAATGGGGCCTCCTGCTGCCGTCACACTGCTGGAGCACGATTTCTGTTCTCATCCTGAAGCAAAGTTCTTAACCTGAAGCACTATTTCTGGGTTAGCGGAATCTGTAACCTGAAGCGTATGTAACCTGAGGTACCACAGTATTTGATGTGCTTATTATCAGCAGTTGGTCAATTACACAGGATTAAAGCTTGTGTGCCACAGAGAGTGGTGAAGGACCCCCCCCCACTTGAAATATTGAGTTTTCTGTTGCTTTTCCATGAGTTTGCAAACCACCTGCTTTGGAAACAGCAGGGGAAGAAAGAGCAAGGGGCAGGGGAAAGACAAATTGGGCACCCCCCCCCCCCCCGTTTTCTGCTGTCTGCCAAGTACTCGCCAGCAACAAAGACCTGGTTGTGATCTGGGGACTGTCTAACTTGCTTGAAACATCACTCTGGGCTCCTCTGCTCAGACAGAAGGCCCACCAAGCCTTTTCTGGCAATGTTTGGGACTGAGGCGGGTCAAGCCTATTGATCTTCAGAACAAAGATGCTACCCGGGATGGAGTCGACGGGGAGGGGAGGGCAAGGGCAGAGTTCTTCAAAGTGGGTGAAGGGGCAGGCAGAAGGAAGGAAGGAAGGAAGGAGGGAGGCTGAGAAGCTGCACCTGGAAGTTGACATGGTTGTGCGTGGGAGAGAGTCTAGTTTGTTTCCAGGAATGCATGACCTGGAATCAGCCAGAGAAAAAGGCTGGCCAACACGGGTTTAATTTTGCTTCCAAGGCGCCAGGTGCAGGCTATAGCACCCGCGGTGAAATAGTGCCTGCCTGCCTTGGTATCTGCATCAGTTTTAGAGAGAGAGAAAGATTTGACACCTCCCACCCACCCACCCACGTATACAGAGCTCTTGTGCTTTTAACAGCCAGTCATTCAACCAGTGCAGCACCCTGGCATCACTGAAGCTGCCTGCCTGCCCCTGGTTGGATTTCTGCTTCTTGCCTCCAGCTGATGCTGTCTTCTGAGAAGTGGCTGAGCAGCTCTGGTCACGTAAGCTCTCGGAAGGTTCCAGGTTCAAATCCTGCAGCTGCCCTAGAAGGTGCAGAGGACATAGGAGCCTACTCCTAGGGGGCAAGCTCCCTTTGGCCCCCCTCAATAAAATATCAGCCCTGTCCCCCAGTTGACTGGCATTGCCATTCAAATGGGGGGGGGTGCATGCCACATCATGTGATCGATTATGTGGGGCAGGACTTCTCTGCCCCACCCCCTGATATTTTACTTAAGTTGGCACCCCTGGCAGAGGCTCATGCCTTGGAAATTTGCAGGATGGGGAAGGAAGACCCATTGCTCTGTGACAATTTTTTTTTTTTTTAAATATTTTATTAAGGATTTTCTTGTTTTACAGAAGTGTAGTGCCTCGTATTTTTTTTCCCCATGTAACATTTTTACAAATCCGTTTCATTTGTTGAGGCATTAGGGGGAGAAGGAAAAAAAAGAAAAAAGAAAAGGGGGTGGAGAGAGGGAAGATGGATGGGGGTGGGGTCGGGTGGCGGTGTTTCTATTATGTTTAATGTATGTAGAGTTTGGTGTCAGCGTTGCTTGTGTTGTTCACTTGTGTTCCTTTGGTGGTGAGAGAGGTTGGGGTTGGCCTAGGGTGTGATTGTTTGCTTGTGATTGGCTGTGGTGATCTTTGTTTTCGTGTGTGAGTGAGGTGGGTGGGTGTTTTGGATCAGGTTAGCCATATTGATTTGTATGCTGTTGGTGGATTATTGTCATTGTCCTGTTGGACTGTGTATGTGATAAATGGGAGCCATACCGGGGTGAAGGCGTCTTCTTCTGTTTGTCCCCGTGTCAGTTTCAGTTTATTAGTTAATTTTTCTAGTAGGGCTGTTTCCCATACTATTTGGTACCATTGGTCCATGCTTACTCCTGACAGGTCTCTCCAGTGTCTGGTTATGGTGTTTCTGGCTGCTGAGAGCAGGTGGGTTATGAGTTCTTTGTGGTGTAAATGGGCATTGTTGTCTTGGAAGATGTTTAGTAGGGCCAATTCTGGGGTGGTGTCTATTACTTGCTTAGTTATTTTACATATTTCTTGTATGGCTGTTGTCCAGAATAGTTGGATTTTGGGACACTCCCACCACATGTGGAGGTATGTGCCTGTGGAGGTGCACCCTCTCCAGCATTTTGGTGAGGTTCCTGGGTGTATTAGCGCTAGTTTCCTTGGTGTTAGGTACCACCTGTAGGTGAGTTTCAGTGTGAGTTCTTTTCTTTTCGTTGATATGGATTTAAAGGGGGGTTTAGACCACATTCTGGTCCATTGAGTGGGGTTAATCTCATAGCCTATGTCATTCTCCCATTGTTTTTTGATTGCGTCTTTGACAATTGATATGCAGCTGACTCCACATTCTCCTTAGAATGACAACATTGAAAGCTGTTTCTCTTGCATAGAAATGGGTTCCTTTGAGTCATAAAGTATTATGTGAGGTGTCTTGCAAAAACACTTTACAGTGGTACCTTGGGTTAAGTACTTAATTCATTCCGGAGGTCCGTTCTTAACCTGAAACTGTTCTTCACCTGAAGCACCACTTTAGCTAATGGGGCCTCCTGCTGCTGCCGCCCCACCAGAGCACGATTTCTGTCCTCATCCTGAAGCAAAGTTCTTAACCTGAAGCACTATTTCTGGGTTAGCGGAGTCTGTAACCTGAAGCGTATTTAACCTGAAGTGTATGTAACCTGAGGTACCACTGTACTCAAAAACAGACCCTCATTTAGAAAAGACACCCCACAAGTTATTTGGGTGGGTGGGACAGTGGGAGCTGCCTTATACAGACCATTGGTTCATCTAGCTTAGTTTGGTCTTCCCTGACCAGCGACAAGTCTCCAGGGTTTCAGGCAGGAAGCCTCTTCCAGCCCAACCTGGAGACGCCGGGGATTGAAACTGGGACCTTCTGCATGCAAAGCAGATGCTCTACCCCTGAGCTACAGCCCTTCCCTTAAGACACAGGAAGCTGCAATATAACCAGTCAGGCCACTCAATATTGTCTACACTGACTGGCAGGGGCTCTCCAAGGTTTAAGGCGGAATATATTGTTGTGAGGCTTTGTTTGGTTTTTTTGCAGGTGGAAGAGGGGTCAGGCTTTATGCCCGAGTCCCTTCTAATTCCTGGAACCAGCAAGGATACAATTGTTGGACTAGCCAGTCCAGCTTCTTGATAATGGCCCTGAGTACGGGTTCTTAGGATGATAAAGGAAGTGGCTCTGTGCCAGAGGGCAAAGGGGTGGCTCCCTCAACTGGCTGGCAGTTAGAAGGACAAAAGGGATAGTCGAGGTGTGTGAGGGCTGGGTTAAAAGGCAGGCAGAAGTCTCTCTCTCTCTCTCTCTGTGTGTGTGTGTGTGTGTGTGTGAGAGAGAGAGAGAGAGAGAGAGAGAGAGAGAGAGAGATATATGCTTGATTTCCCCTTGTGAAATCTGTGGCTATGGGAGAAGCAAGATCTTTGGGGTGTTAATGCTGCAAGCCCCTCCATCGTAGCCTCAGGTTGTATATTTGTCTAACTAAACAGTATATCATAAAGACACCACTGTCTCCGCTGTGCCTCAATCCAAGGAAACCAAACCCTGGGTAAACGCATGGAACCAAGCACCACTCAGAGATCAGCATGATGTGCAATTGTTTCTATATCTATATCTAACATTCAAGGTATCCATGTATTAGAATATACCTTTTTTTTAATTAAAAAAACCACCTAGAATATTCCATACACAATGCAAGATTCTCAAGGTCCGGGAAAGGAAACAAGGCTGCCGGATATCAAGAGAGTTGCATCCTCCCGTCCTCAGAGTATACCTTTCCCCCTTGTTCTATAGATCACAAACACCTCCCCTCCTTTCTGTGGTTGTCTAACCATCATTTTGTGTGACACATCACAGTTTCTTGCAGACGTGAATGGTTTGCGATGGATGGGGTAAAGGAGACGTTGGCTTGTAAACAGAACTCACTGCTCTAACTGAAAGTGACTCCTTCTGTTTGTCGAGCCTCTCCTTGGCTCACCAGCCTCGTAACAGTGGCTTAATATTTGTCATCGGAGGCTTGGAGTCTATGAATAGCAAAGCAAACGTACATATCTGTAGTTTGCGTGTGCTTTACTGCTACTCCCTTCAGCTCCCCCCCCCCCATCTTCGGATTTTACAATGTTTGCAGGCAGAGAACTGCATCTCCCACAATTCCTTGCAAGGGGTTGGATTTCCCGGGGAGGATACAACTCGGCTTAAGTGTTACGTGGTTGTTGCTGGGCTGAGGTGACACAGCATTGAGGAATCTTTGATTTCTGGCAGGCAAAGAAAGGGGATGTTACCTGGGAAAGCATGCCATAGCTCAGTTACAGAGAGCACATGAGGAAGACTCCTGATTTGCTAACCTGGAGATGCTGGCGATTGGTGCTGGGACCTTCTCCAGGTGGGGGGAACCACATTTTTGAATGCTTCCCTACAGAGAAATCTCTCTGCAAGTGGAAAGCTAGCATACCTGGGCTGAAAATGATTTCCCTGCGGATCCAGCTTTTATTTGCGAGTCAGACCACTGGTCCATCTAGCACAGTATCTGCATGGGCCAGCAATGGCCCCCCAAGGTTTTTTTTGGGGGGGGGTTAATTCCAAGCCCTACCCAGAGAATGACGCTGGGGTCTTTGGCGTGCAAAGCATGCGTTCTCTTAACCACTGTGCAAAAGGCTATGAATGCATCCGCGGGCTGCTGCGGTGGAATGAGGAAGCAGCTGCAGGCGTGAACATGCGGCGGGGTGGAAGCTAAATTCCATTTAAGCTTTTAATACCCCCTCCGGCAACAAAGTATGGCAAAGGTTTCTGTCCCCTTGCGCTTAATGTGGCCACTCCTGTGGATTGTACCACTGCAAACTGCAGGGGTGTGTGGTGGTGGTGGTTCACTAGGAAAGCCAAGCGATGTCTCTTAAGGAAAACCTCCACCTAGGAATGAGAACGTCTGTCGCTTAACATTCTCACTAATATACTGGTTTTGTATCCTACTGGTCTCCAGGCGGGAAGGCAGTTTTCAGGGCAACAGGAGATGACTGCTGGGTGATATAACAGGAGTGAGAGTCTCTCTTCCCAGAGAGTGTTGGTATAGGACCTCCGTTCAAATCCCCTCTCAGCCACGGAGCTCACAGAGTGACCTTGAACTAACCTCCCTCTCTCTGACCAGCCTACCTCACAGGGTTGCTGTGAGGACGAAATGGGGAATGGGAGAACCAAGTTTGCTACACAGGGCTCCCTGAAGGAAGGCTGGGATATAAATGTAATAAATAATAATCGGATTGCCAACACTGTAGTGTCTCATGTACTGCAGTCCTCCGGAGCTGAATGCTCCGGGAATATCTGTGTGGTGCACCTTGCTTGCCAATGGCACTCTTACTGCCTTCACTCCGGGGCTCCGCCTGTGCAACAGATCCTGTGTTAGAGGCAAAAGTTAGATTGGGTGACCCCCTGATTCTTTGAAATGTCTCCTGACGAAGCGCAAAACTTCCTTTGTTTTCAGACCCAGGTATTAGTCACCTGAGATAAACCGGCAGGTTCAGTACAATTCCAGCTATCTGGCAAGGGTATTCTCTGTATGAGAAAATGCTTTAAATACGAAGTTGAAAAATAAATGCAATACGAAAACCGAGTTGGAACGTCACATTTTATTTGAATTGTACAGCTAAGGAGTGTTTTATATACAGAAATGAAAAGAAAAAGAGAAAGAAACCCAAACAATGTTTACAGCACGCTCAGGAATATAAATGAGCAGCCCCCAAAGTCAACGGAATCGCATTTGATTTGCGGAACCAGGAAGAAAACAGATGGGATGCAGGCACCTCCCTCCCAGGCATGTGGTGTTTGGTGATAAAACAGGGCCTGGAATATTGGCAGCACAATATTCAATCCATCAATACGAAATGCGGTAATTAATGGTAATTGAGAAGGCAAAGCTGCCGTCTCCTCCTCTCTTCTCTCCCCCCCCCCCCATCTCGCTTTACAATCTGGAGCATTTCATAAAACACACCCCACCCGTCCTCCCAAACTGGCTGGGCTGGATAGAGAGGGAGAGAGAGAGAGAGAGATTCTTGTGAGTCATCTCACCAGAGAACATATTTCGCTCGGAGACATTGGAGGTTCTTTAAGGTAATTAGCAGAGAGCAAATGTTAGAAAAGATGGCCAATTTGCTTCAATTCGGAGAACACACTTGCGTACTTCAAAGACGCTTGGAGGAGGCAGTGGGGAACGGGGAGCTCGGAACCACCCAGAGGAATGTGAGACTCCCCCTCTCTCTCCTACAAAAGGAAGAAGCTGAGCACAAACAGTTAGGTTTGCTTGGGGAGTCTATGGTGTAACGTTGCCTCCATTTCGTAGGCCTTTCTGAAGAGGGACATGGAGGGGTAGGTCCACATCTCGGAGATTCTGGATGTCCCTAGAAGGGTTTGCAGAGCCTCCTTAGACTCAGAGACTTTTTTGGGGGGTGGAGTCTGTGAACTAAAAGTTGATGCCTGGCCTGGCAGATCAGGGCGTAGAGTTTGGTTTGGTATGGGTGGAGCCTGGAAGCATCTGGTGGGGAAGAGAACAGTACCTGGGGGTCCAGCGAGACAGGTAGGCAGACAGAAAGAGAGATTAGCTCACAAGTCAACCTGCCTACTTGGATCAACATCCCTGAGAAACCCCTGCCTATCTCTTGCCTATTAGAGTTAGCTTTTCTCTCTTTTTTTAATGACCTAGTGTGTGCTCACATGGGCTGCATCAGAGGGGGGCCTACCAGCCAGTCTGGTCAACTGGGTTGGCGGCACCCCACCCCTGGTCAAAGAAATCATTCATTGAATGGAAGGGGGGCCCTTGTCAGTTGGGGAAATGGTCCCAAATTCACTCTTGGGAGTTAGTTTTGTTTGACCAGAGAAGGGAGCACAGGACACCCTTTGTTCTCCCAAAACTGTCCATAGAGATCTCTTTGTTTAATGTCTGTTCAGTTCCGTTCCTATGTGGAGGAAGGTTAGAAAGATTTGCCTCCTGGGCCATGTGCTAGTTGCACGGCAAGGTGTGTGGAGCGGGTGGCGGCAAGGGATGCTGCCGCTTAGGTTTTCCAGAGTAAATATTCATGCATGCAACTTTTTCACAGCTCCAAGTCAGGGCTGTGTGTGTGTGTGTCTTCACGAAAGTAAACAATTAACATTTTCACACTTGGGAAATTCACATTCTGAAGTGAGAAAAGCAGCATTATTTAGCCGGCAATTCTTACCATTTGGCTAACTCCTTCCTGCTTTTCTGTTCTTCAGTATAAGTAGCTATGCTTGGAGCAGGCTAGGCTAGATTCAAGGCTCATCCAATTGTAGGGTTGGAAGGGACCCAATGGGTCATCCAGCCCAACCCCTTTCCATGCAGGAACTACAGCTTAAAGAATTAATCTTCCCATGCCTCTATTAATTATCTGTTGTCCATATGATGTTCTCCAAACCACACTTTCCCTACCTCGGTCTGGATTTTCTCATGCCCTCTCTTTTTCTGGAATACCCCTGGTGTAAAAAGAATGCAAGCTGAGGGAAGGGAGATGGTAGGAAGGCAATGATTTGGAGGAGAGCTTCATACGGACAACACAAAATTAATGGAGACACAGGAAAGTTACTGTAGCATTAAGCAACAGAATGGCTGAGCCCAGCACTGATCTCTTTTCCTTCTTTTGTCAGGCCATGCAAATGCATGCAAATCAAAGCAACAAACAGTTGCTTTAAGATGCCACCTTAAAGACCAAAGAAATGCAGTCCTTTTGACTGGAGATGCCAAAGATTGAGCCTGGCTCATTTTCCATGCAAAGCAGGCACTGTGGCTCAGTGGTTTGTGACACCACAGGCACGCAAAAAATAAAACAAAAAGTGCTTAATATTGCATTGGAAGTAGAATTAAGCTTCTTGAGAATCTCATCTTTTAATTAAGACAACAACGGTGCAAGTTTCTAGTCCATATGGGTACAAAGGCAAGGAAGGGTAAGCAAGGGATGTGGTACATGCAGTTACACCTTTGTAGGAGTAGTGACAGGCAGCTGGGTACTACTTAGACAAGATGAAGCTGTCTAAAATTTAGCCAGGTGATTGATTGATTGATTGATTGATTGATTGATCCATCTACAGCAGCATTGTCTACACCGACTGGCAGCAGCTCTCCAGGGTTTCAGAGAGGGGACATTCCCAGCCCTATGTGGAGCTGCCAGGGATTGAACCTACGACCTTCTACATGCAAAGCAGGTGCTCTGTCAACAAACCACAGCTCTTCCGCTTATGGCAGCAGCCAGATCGTCTCCGTAAGTGTCTCATTTCAGCTTTACAGTCTAGGAAAACAGGAAGAGGCCTCTGTGTTGCTGTTGACACAGCTAAATATTGTGTATGCTGGAGGTGAAGAACCACCTCCTATCAGCAAAGGCAAGCTTGGGTGATAGGGACATGCGAGGCTGTTCACCTGTACAACCTCTCTCTTATCAAGGGTTTTATTCCTCTCTTTAAGACTTTATGGGGCTGACATGAGAGCGATAAAGGTGGACTTTGGGCCCATAGACTCAAACGGGCACTTCAAACACACCCAGGCACCCGATGGAACAACCTCTGGCACACACCCCAGAGCTGCCCGCCTAAAACAGACCTGTCTTCCTCTTTCTTTCACGGCGAAGACTTTGCCAGTGCCATCGACGGCATTACCAGACAGTATTAGACAGGGATAGCTAAGATCTAACTTTGTCTGGTAAGACAGCGATCGGCACGCCATCGGCCCTGTGGGAAGGCAAGAGTTGTCAACGGCAGATGGAGAAGGAACAAACTAGACATCCAGGCACCTTAGGTAAACTTGCATACCACACACGCATACACGAATTTTGGAGCACAAAAAATTGAGTTAGAATTCTACAACTCTGCTTTGCAAGCAGGAGTAAATGTAAGAATGTAAGCAGAGATTGCTGGATCAGGCCAAAGGCCCATCTAGTCCAGCATCCTGTCCCCACAGTGACTGACCTGTGGGAAACTGGCAAACAGGATTCAAGCAAAAGAGAACTATTCCCTCTTGTGGTTTTGTAGTCACCGATAGCCCCTTCCTCCAAAAAATTGTGCAATCCACTTTTAAAGCCATCCAAGTAGGTGGCCATCACTGCTTCCAGTGGAAGTGAGTTCCATAGTTTAACTATGAGCGACACGAAGAAAGATTTCAGTTTATCTGTCCCGAATTGCCCAACAACCAGCTTCATTGGATGTCCATGAGTTATAGTGTTACGGGAGAAAATTTGACTCAAGTGTGCCTCTTGATTCATACAAATCATTTGGGAGTCTTCTATTTTTATGTGCTGGGGCTTCCTTAGAAGGTGAAAATAATAATATTGGTCTGCTTTAGAACTCTTGTTCCGACAAAAGTCAATTTGCAGGGTCAATCCACATTTCACACCATTTCCTCAACTGTTTTGCGAGCAGTTAATCAGTAACAAGGCATCTCAACGGCAGGTCCGGTTCCCCCTTGCCTCCCTCCCTCCCCGCTCTTCTCCTTTGGCTACTTAGCGTTTGCCATGAGTAATAAATCCTCAGAAGAAGGAAGAAGGAAAACCAGCCAGCCATCGAGTGCAAACCCACTAGTGCGGAGACAAAAATAAATCGCTCTTCTATTCCAAGCAGCTGCTGTTTCCGAAAGTCTCTCCAAAACTCTGGAATGGCACCGACCGTCGGTTGAGTGGGCCTGAAATCATCATTCAAACACAGGCGCACACAGAGCCTCTTCTCAGAAAGTTTTGTCCAAGAGTTTTGGCTGTTAATCTGAATGTAATGCCCGTTTTCCACGCTGATGCGTGGAAGGCTGTTTCCTTGGGTGAAGGAGAGTCTCTGGCTGCATCCACACCACCCATTTAGAGCACATTTAAAGCACACGGCTTCCCAACAAGAATCCTGGGAACTGTAGTATGTTAAAGAGGATGGGATTGTAGTTCTGTGATGGGGTAAACAACAGCTCCTGGGATTCTTGTGGGGAACTAATGTGCTTCATATGTCTATTGTGGGAGCAGCGTTTCAAGCTTCAGAACAGTGATGCATGGGCAATATTGATTTGTAGGACAGAATAGCCTTCCTGAACCAGGAACCCCCCAGATGTTTTCAGACTACGACTCGCAGCAGCCACCCAAAACATCTGGAAGGCACCAAGCTGAGGAAAGCACCAGGACCAGAAGCCTGGATTGTACGGTGTGGGGAAGGAAGAGCTGTTGGCTACTGGACAACTTGCCTGGCCCTCATTCGTTTCAATAAGGCTTGAGATGAAGGAGACTCTCCCACGTAACTGATAACTTTCTGTTGACCATGCTTCACAGCGCATGGAAATGATGTTGCGCACCTCCTCTTCATTTTCATGTGCAAGAGCACTCCCCAGCAGCACCACTGCCATGGACTGCCTCACATCAACAACCGGCCCCAGATTTTTCCACTCTGGGGAATCAGACCTCTTGGCCAAGTCCTACTTACGGATTTCCTGCTACAAAATTCACCTGAATTTTGCACCTGAATTTTGCACCCCATTTTGCTGCTCTGTTCAAGTCCCTGCTTGCACCTTGGCTGACACGGACCTCAGACTGCCCCTTCTCATGTTCTTATGAGTAACAAAGAGGGAGGGTGGTTACCTCCATGTGCTGACTGTGGGCTTCCTCGAGTCGTCTGGCCACTGTGAAGAACAGGATGCTGAACCAGATGGGCCTTAGGCCTGATCCATCAGCCACGCTCTCCTTGTCAGTCTCCAGCATGACAGTGTAAGCAATGAAAGATCCTCTTGTATGTTTGGAGTGCATTGTGGGAGACTTATGGGGCTTAACACACACACACACACACGAGAAGATCCAGAGATACATGCAAAGCGGAAGTAGCCCAGAGTCTGAATAATGCTGCTGTCATGGTATACCTGAGTGACGGGGTGGCTTAGCTTCCCGCGATTGCTGCTCCTGCTTGCCAAAACAAGTCCTGCCAACAAGCAACCATTCTTAAGTCTACCGCTGGGTGTGGCATAAACCTATTCACTGTTTCTAAGCTCTCAAATAAATCATCTCCCAAGAAAGGAGAATGCTGGGGAAAGGTTGCTCCTGAGTCAAATGAGGGGATGCAGTTTATCTAAGGTTGTAGCTGAAGGAGTGCTGATATAACTCTAAAGATGCAGGGACGGCATCTTCATGATTCCTGGAAGAAGGCAGGTGGAACTGCAGAACAAGAGCCAAGTTTCTGGAGGGGCCTAATTGGGTGTGACCCAAGATGACTCACTGGGCTACTAACTCACTTGCACCACCTCCTACAAGTCTGTCCAGCTTCTTGAAACACAACGCGGGAAGCAAGATTTATTCCCCGCTTTGAGAAAGACAGGATAAACTGGGCGAAACCACCATTCCAGTAATCTCTATTATTAATAGCATGCACATCCCAACTTTCTTGCAAAGAGTTCTGGGAAGCATGAATAAAATGATTATCTCCTTTTAGGCACTTTAAAGTCCCTTTACTTCGTGCTGACTGAGGGCTCCCTTCAGAATTTAGGGAATTCCCTGGAGAAAAGTACACTTCTTTTAACTAGCAAAGGGGGAAATGGGTAGGATATGCAAAGGGACAGGGAACACACAACCTTCCACTCCTTGGGGTATCTAGAGGGCTGTTCCACCATCCTTCCATAGGAGTGCTGCTTTTAAGTTACACCACAATTCTAGCAAAAGCCAAGAAGAATATAAAGGCTACATGGTTGATTTGGTTTTGACCAAGTTTTCCCTATACCTTTCCTGCCAACAGTGGGGCCCAAGCATCTACCTGAACTTGCTGCCCACTGGCACCAGATGTCAGTTCCACCCAGACTTACCTCTTTGCTCTTGGTCATGGAAGCCGTCTGATGACTGCAGCAGTTTAGCTCACCCTTTAAACATCGTTACCAGACAGTGTTAGAGTAGATTCAGAAAATCCAGCACTGTCTAGTAAGATGCCCACAGAGGAGCATCATCACAGCGGCTGGTGGCAAAATGGGGCATCCATTAATGTTCTTGCAAGAATCCATTTCTTATAGAAATCTATGAGTAAAATATCCCCCCTTTCCCATCTGGATCATGAAATAATTACCTTTTATGTACAGTGGATAAACTGGAGATCTGACTTCCAAGAAAGGAGTGGGAAAATCAATTATTATTAGTTTTGGGGAATGCGGGTAGAGGTTTAAAAGAACCCAACCAAAGGAAATGAAGATGGGAATGTTGGATTTGATCTCAATTTGGTAGTATCCATGTCAAGGATGAGGAACCTCTGGCCCCTCATGGGCAACACTCAGCCCACAAGGGTATTTTCCACAACCCATGTCCACCTTCCTATCTGAAGTCAAGTACAGGGCAGACAGAGACACAGCTGCCAATGGACATTCAGGAGCCTTAAAGTAAAGCTCAGCTGATGGGTGGTAAAGCCCATTTCTCAGGCTCTTTAAAGCACCACACAAGGCTCTTTGGAGTCCCGACTTCAGGTCTTCAAAACACTCCTCATTGTGACATCAGGTGATTGACAGGTGGGTTGTCCCATCCACCTGTCAAATCCGGCCCGCAAGACTAGGATCTAATAAGGGTCTGACCCTTATTAGGTTCCTCACCACCCATTTACATGGTCAGAAAGGCTAACAGTTTAAAGCAAAGTATTCTATTATCTATCGCTAGCAAAACAGTGCCTAGATTTGGTGTTTTGCAGAGATTTGGAAGCAGGGGAATCTCTCTCTCTCTCTCTCTGAATCTGTAAAGCACAGTAAGCAAGGAAGATTGGGAACCTGCAACAGCTATGATCATTGCAGCCAGACTAGTCATAGCAAGAAACTGGAAGTCAGATGACAGCTTGAAAAGGTAAAATAAAAATGTATAAGATACAGCATTGTTGACAAAACTTACATATTAGAAAATAGATACTGAAGGACCTGCACCCAAAACATATCAATCTGCTAGTTATTAGAATGTGAAATGCCAAGAACATTGCCCATCCTTATATATTATTTTCACTCCTATAATTTGACATTGAGCCTAAAATATAATTGTAACCAAGGATACCTAAGAAGTTTAAGCAACGTTGTTTATGCAGCAATTGACTCATATATCCATGATATTATGAAACTATATTTATATTTCATGTTTACATTTATCAAGGTTATAGTTTTTCCCCCCTGGTAGGTATCTAAGTTCTTTTTCAATAACACCCCCAATGTAAGTGTGGGCAGTAATTTAAATGAACAGTACCAGAGAAATGTGTGTGTGTTTGAGAGAATGAGGGACAGACACACAGAGAGATTTATTTCTCACTTTGCACCTGCCAGGTGTGGAAGAACACCTGTGATCAGAGTTGAAATATCTAACAGCAATAGCAGCTTCCCAAAGACACCCTTGTAAATCATTATTTACAGCTTCTTTGAATAAGGAAGCTGGTGGTTTGAGGTCTTAGGGAGGGAAAAAGATGAAAGAGGGATCTGAGAGTGGGGGAGATTGGCAGCCTGTGGCTGTCCAGATGTTGTTCTGCTTTCAAATCCCACCAGCCTCAGCATGGCTAAGGGGAACACTGGGAGGGTCACAGGTTCCCCATCCCTGATGTAAGGGAGCCTTTGGTTCAACATTAACGATGGGTGTGTTCTACCACTATCATTGAAGGCAGTGTCCCTTTGAATAGCAGGTGCTTGGAATTGTAGGTGGGGCAGGTTGCTGATGCACCTGGTTCCTTCTTGTGGGCTTCTAAAAGGCATCTGGTTGGCCACCATGATAACAGGATGTTGGACTAGATGGGCCTTTTACTGATCCAGCAGGATCAGGGTTCAGTGGCGGCCACGTAGGGTTTCCTTCTCGGGATCATGTGGATAGCTCAGTTGAGACTCTTAATCTCAGGGTTCTGGGCTCAAGCCCCATGCTGGGCAAAAAATTCCTGCATTGCAGGGGTTGGACTAGATGACTCTTGTGGTCCCTTCCAATTCTTTAATACTATGATTCAACCCTGGAGACCATGAGAAGGCAGCTCCAAACTTAGAAATGAGTCAAACCCAGGGGAATTCTATGTGCTTGGGAGCCTGACTTCAGATTTGCTCTGAATTGTGATCAACAGAGCCAGCTGAAGGCTTTGACAGGGAGGTGAAATCTTCAGGCAAGGCCTCCCTCCTTAACCACAAGTCTCCTTAACGTGTAAATAGGGATGAGGGGAGAAATTTGATTCATTCCTCATTTGATGATGAACCTGCCTAAGTCACACTTCCCAATACTATATGAGAACTGAAACACAGCAATCCTTCAAAATCCACACTTCTCTTAATTTCGCAATGCAGTTCTCCAGCTGAAAAAAATGTGTACAATAATGCTTACACTGGGGTAAAGTGTGCACATTGGTGAAAATATTACACAAAATGTATTACTTATGGGGAAATTGCTTTGCAAAAACATGTATGTTAGGCAGAACGCATACTACGGTGTATGCTGATGGATGCAATATGCAGAACTGAGGCTAGGATCTGTAATATGAGAAACTGATGAAATCAACAGATTAGCCCACCTCTTCCTGCAAGACACAAATTCACAGTTTTCCTCCAACTGAATTTGTGCAAAGGGAGAAGAGTAGCCATGTTGGGATGGAGGGAGGATCAATGAACCTTGGACACCAGCAACATGCCCAATCATTGGGTCCTGGGCTCCAACTAAATTTCCAGTCAGTGCATCTTGATCTCCAGCCAACTGCTCAACCAATTGACCTTGGGTTCAAGAGAAACACCTGATCAGGACACTCTGTGGAGCATCCTTCCTGTGGGTTGCCAACCGCAAGGCTAGGTATGCCATTATTATGACTGATCAGGGCCTTTCCCACCCCCCACCCCAATCCTTCAATTATCTGAATTGTTATCGTGCATTGCCCTCCCCACCCCACCCTCGCTGGTCACTAACCTTCTGGCTTCTGCATTCTCCGTTGGCGTTTTCCAATGCTGGGCATGAGAGGCCATAATCATCATTACCAGGCAGTATTAGAAAGACAGGAAACATCCAATGCTGCCCAGTAAGATGGCAATGACATCCCAGGATCGTTGTTCGTGCAAGGAACAGTGAGCACAATTAGCCGGAATAGGTGGCTAGTTTTCAAAAGGAAATGTTAAGGAGAGAGAATGTGACAAGGAAAGTGAAGTGCAGGCTAAAAGCCAGTGCTAAGACGGTCTTGTTACCTTTTCTGCATGCCACGTATTAGATGCTACATTACAACAGAAGAAAATCCAGATGGCACATTTCACCAGATCTTTATTATCTTTTACCAATAGCTTGCAAAAATATTTTGAATACAGCTTCTTCCATTTCCCATTTCCCTCCAATTCTTATATTTCCACACACACTCACACACTTCTCTCTGACATCTATCCAGGCAAGCAAGAGATATTATCAGTGTTCAAGGACACATTGCACCCAGGCAAAAAAGTATCTAAGGGGGCTGCAAGGGATCCAGTTAAACATATGGGATCCAGATCACATCTCTAGTTAAAAGGACCAGATCACGGATTGTGGGAAAGACCTCTCTTCTGCCTAGGAGCCTGGACAGCAGCTGCCAGTCAGAGTAGATAACTAGACAGTAGATACCCAGCTAGATAGACAAATCATAGAAGTTGGAAGGGCATCTAAGAGCCATCTAGTCCAACCTCCTGCACTGCAGGGATCACAGCTAAGGAATCCCTGACAGATAGCCACCCAACCTCTGTTTAAAAGCCTCCAAAGAAGAAGAGGACACCACCTTCAGAGGTGTAGAGCAGTCTGTTCCACTGTTGAACAGCTCTTACAGTCAGAAAGTTCTTCCTAATGTTTAGCCAGAACCTCCTTTCTTGTAATTTTTATCCACTGGTTTACCTTCTGAAACAGCAGAAAACAAACTTGCTCCATCTTCCATGTGATAGCCCTTCAGACAGATGAATATAGCTTTCATATCACCTCTTAGTTTTCTCCAGGCTAAACATACCAAACTCCGACAACCCTTCCTTGGTGATCTGATCTAAACCAGCTTCCTGGTCAATTAAGTCATGGAGAAGACCCATTAAAATTAAAAAACCTAAGTCATGTCCATTTACTGGGCCTGCTCTAACATCAGATAGACCATTTTAGTCCTTACTTCCTTCCCAACCCAACTATAAAGTGTGTGTTTTGGACCGTGGCAGTAAAGTGACCTTTGCAAACGAGAGGCTGAACCTTGATGTCTTAAAAAGGAGTTGTGGCATAAATTTTTAAGCCATTGTACTATGAATCTCAGCAAAGTGCCCCAGGTACATGAAATCAACAAGCCTGTGTGTGTGTGTGAATGTGTGTCCCTGTCTTATACAGAATGTAGGGGTACATTTCATATTTTATTAGAGGGACAAATGGCTTTCAGTTGCATGCAAGGGCAAAAAGATTCTCAGAAAGATAATATTCAAGATTCATCGGCAATGTGGAAGAGCCTCTGATTTGCACTCAGAAGGTTCCAGGCTTAACAATTCACAGTTAAACTATAGAATCTGCCTGTGATTTTAAAAGATTATTAGACAAATGCAGGGAGGATAAAGCAAGCAACGGCCAATAGTCACAGTGGCTGTGCTTTCCTTTCACTGCCAGAGGCAGCATGGCTCTGGATGCCAGTTACTGGGACTCACAATGAGAAGAGTTGTGGTTGTGCTCAGGTCCTGGTTGGCCACTGTAAGAACAAGATGCTGGACTAGATGGGCTTTCTGACCCGATTCTGCAGGGCTCTTATTATGCTCCTACCCCTCCAGGTAGGACTGGGAAAGCCTGAAACCTTATAAAGAGCCTCTGCCAGTCAATGTACAGCAGGAATAGAGAGTCTTTGGCCGTCCAGATGTTCCTTGGTGGACAACACCAGTAGCTGTGCTTTGTGGGGCTTCTGGGAGTCGGATTACAGCTCCCATTGCTCCTGATAGTTGGCCATGCTTTGTGGGGCTGATGCAAGTTTAGTCCAACAACATCTGGAGCTTCCTGTCTCTCTTTTAAAACCAGTCCTTTATTCAGAACCATAATGACTCGAGTCTTTTTAGGGCGAGAGCCACAGCCCAATGGCAGAGCACCTGTTTGGGCTCTGAACATAACTATTGGCACCTCCAGGTAGGGCTGAGAAAGATTTCTGCTGAAAGCCCAGAGAGCTGCTGCCAGCCAGTGTAGACAATAAACCACAGAACAGACAATGCCAGAAGGACCAAGTTTGCATTCCCCCATGTATAAAGCTCTAGGAGCCAAATATTTCTGACACAGTAAGTTCCTGCCTCTTCAATTCAGAGCTGAAGCAAATTATTCTGTAAAGATTCAACATATGTCAGATGTTAACATTTGCCCCCTTTCAATAGGGATTCGCTCCCCAAGTGTGAAAGTTTACCTCAGGATATTGAGGTAAACGTTACCTCAGAATGTTGAGGTAAATTTTACCTCAGAATTTTGAAATTTGAGTACTGTTGCTTGGCAGGTACCAAATGCATGCTCTGACCAGCCACCAGCTCCCTGGAAACATCCAACACAAACCATCATCTCATGGTCAGAGGTGCAATCCTGACAAGTGCAAAACCTTATTCCGTGTCGTCCTCTATCATTGTTGGGTTGGGTTTTGCCTTATTTGGCTAACTGCTTTGTTTCCCTGTTGTGAGCCACCCGGAGAATTTTGTAAGGGCGGCCCACAAAGATGGCTGACAAATGTCCACTCCTAATCAAATACGTTTTGTCACATTTTTGAAGATAGGCATCATGGGACTCCAGATGGAGCAGCCAACAATCAGGTGAACACTGAGCAAATGTCACGATTGCCAAGGGGTGATGTGTAGAGTATTCAGCATCCAAACAGACAAGAGGAGAATTTTGAGGTGAATTTTTCAAGAATAAATTAGTTTCGGTCCTACTTGCAAATGGTGAACCCATTGAGGGAAGCTATTGCATTCTCTTCACTACCCAGCCCCAAAAGTGCATGGCTACACCTCCTCTCCTCCCAGTTATTAGGTAACTGTCAAAAAAGATAAAGCAAATCAAATCCCGTCGACAGGCAGCCATGTTCCATTTAGCCTGCACAAAAGACAGACTTTTTCCCCTTTCATTCCCCCCGCCATGTTCATTTCACCCCCCTGCAGCATCAATAATTCATGGATTTAAAAGGAAAAAAAGATGATAACCAGTGAGAAATTTAAGCAGCAGATGCTCTCTCTCCATTAGAAAAAGAGAAGTAAGTTTCAATTTGGGGGTGTTATTTTTCTTTAAAATATTTCTGCTTTGTTCTGTAAGGACAATGGCGCAGTGCTAGTGTTTTGACACTGCGGATCTTATAACAGCCGCTGGTGACATGTTAGCTAACAAATTGGCACAAATGACCATGGTCGAAATAATTACATGGTAAGGAGAGGCGAATCAGAGAACAAATCTCCGTCTATCAGGTCCAGGAAAGACATTGTAACAAAAGGGAGATATGTAGATGTTTTGCAAATTAATCAGCTTTAATCATCCCTTTTTAAAAACTGGAGGACTTTACTGAAAGGGCACTGGTGCCAGCTAGACCCCAATTAAAGTGAATAAGGGGGGATTAAGGACACAATCTGGTAAATGCACTTAGCACCAGGGAGGGAGTGCCATTGACTGTGGTGCAACTTGCTTCTGAGTAAACATGTATAAGATTGCACTGTAAATAGTTGAAGTCCAGGTACTGGAGGGTTTAAAAACACATTCATACCATGCATTTAAAGCACTAGGATACCATTTAAAACAGCCATGGCTTCTTCCACCAAAGAATTCTGGGAGCTGTAGTTTGTTAAGGGTGCTGATAGTTGATGGGAGACCCCCTATCCCCCTCACAAAACTACAATTTCCCAGAGTTGTTTAACAATCAAGCCCTCTTCACAGGGAAGTCTGGAAATTGTAGCTGTGCTGAGGGAATAGAGCTCTCCTGACAACTCCTTGGCACTCTTAAAAAACTGCGACTCCCAGAATTCTTTGGGTGGAATCCATGACGGTTTAAAGGAGCATGCTGTGAATGAGGCCTTAATGATCCCAAGTGTGGTTAGAGCTTGGATTGAATAACACAATAGCTGCTTTATCTTGATGCAAGCTATTAAGAGGAGGTGCTAGCCATGCATTTTTTATAAATTCATACCAAACGGATGATCAACATTACAGAAGAAGACTGCCTTATTAAGCTATCAGGGGTCTACAGAGTTGCCACATGTACTGTCTTTCAGAGGGCAGTCCTCTACCTGAAGGCTGTCTGGTCTATGAGTGGTTTAAAGATTGAGAACCCTAAGGAGGGAGATCTGGTAAACCTTGGAGTCGTCCGTCAGCAGTTGGCCTCTGGACCACAGACTAAGCAACCACACAGATCTTTTGCTCAGAGTCATGCTGAGATGCCCGGCCTGTCTATTTCAAATACAGGGTTGCATCCAGCACTAGCCTTGCTCACAGTGGATCCGCTGAAATGACTGGACATGACTTAGCTTTGGTCCATTTATTTCAGTGGGTTTATTCTGAGTCATTGGATATGTTCTGAGTCACTAAATTTACACCTGCCCCTAAAAATTAACATATGCCAACACGATGCAAATCTGTGATTCATTTCTGCTTTTTTGGGGTAATGTGTGAATAGCTACCCTAAAGGGGTATGTAAACACATCACAGGAATAATTAGTGAGTGTTATCACCAACTCCAGATGTCATCTCTGTATAGATACACCACTGACCTATAGCACAAACACCAACCCTTAATTTCATACTTCTGCATTAATCCTCAAACATATATGGATTTTGAAAGAACCATGGTTTAATTGTGGTCTACCAAACCCCCAATATCGGGTTTGTTATTTATTTATTTGCAAGCACAGGACAGTCAAGCATTGGTCTTTGGGGGTTGCTTGCTGCAGTATGACACTGGTGACCATCTCCCTTCATCTCCCTTCCTTTCTCCATCCAGCCGCGGCTGAGTGTTTTAGCTCCCCACCAGCAGAGATTATTTACAAATGGGGGAGATGCTCAGAATTCTGAGTTGTACGGGGGCCATGTCCTCAAATTCTAGATGATGGCTCTCATTAGTGAGTCTATAGAAAGACTGGGTTGGCAGCTCTGTGAACAAGGATGAAGACCTAAAACAGAATGATGTTCTGGTCCCTATATCCAGATGTTATGGAAATTGACCATGGCTCAGTGTTGGGGACTGCTCTTGCAGGGCACATTTGACTCTGAACAGAAGAAGAAGAAGAGTTTGGATTTGATATCCCGCCTTTCACTCCCTTTAAGGAGTCTCAAAGCGGCTAACATTCTCCTTTCCCTTCCTCCCTCACAACAAACACTCTGTGAGGTGAGTGGGGCTGAGAGACTTCAAAGAAGTGTGACTAGCCCAAGGTCACCCAGCAGCTGCATGTGGAGGAGCAGGGAATCGAACCCGGTTCACCAGATTACGAGTCCACCACTCTTAACCACTACACCACACAGGAGAATCAAACACTTTTTCTTCCTTCATTCATTCTTCCACAGTCAAAAGCAGCCTGGGATAATTTGAAGGCAGTAGTGGGGAGAGTTGCTGTTGTCCTTAGGTCCTGCCTGCAAGCTTCTCATAGGCACCTGGCTGGCAACTGTGAGAACAGGACCACTGGCCTGATCCAGCAGGGCTCTTTTCTGTGTTCTTATTCATCATACTCTTCTTAGATGGCTTCAAAGGGGAATCTGTGGAAGCCTGCTGTCTTATTTCCAACCAATGGGGTGTGGCTCTGCCTGTCACTGGCTCTGGCTCCACCTACTGTTGGTTTCCCTACCTTCTGCCCCATTAGATCCAGTGAACACAAGCCTTGCATGTATGCTGTGCTGAGTCATTGTCTTGTACACTGGACACGGATCAGCATGCAAAAGACTGGCCCTGACTTCCCTACCTGGTTGGCACTTGGGAGACTTCAGCAGAAGTGGGATTTTGGGTTGCCAAAATCTAATTTAAAAACTACACACACAGAGAGAGTGCAGTGTTTTTCAGAAGCTAGCCTGAAGATCTTGCCATCGCTCCCTGTTACGGCTGTATAATCCACAGCTAGCTAATCCTTCCATCGTCTTGCTCAAGCACAAACAGCAATACACAGAGCAAAAATAAAGAGTCAAGGAAGCCTCTGTACTCTTGTCCCACCTCACCTATTGCCAAAACATATACAATAATATATTTGTCTGCCTTAGATTTTCCTAAAAGATTAACAACTCAATGGAAAGGGGCCTTGTGGTAGGAAACCGAGGGGATCGGAGAACAGAAAGGACGCAAAGGGAGAAATCTTTGTCTGCCATTTCCTTTGCCAAGCTATTTTTTAAGTCACGCATGCAGGAATCTGAAAGACCCAGAGGTCAAATCTTAGATTTTGGAAGCCTCCACTGAAGTTGAAAGGATTTACAATGGATTTACGCCACTGCCTTTAATATCTTTTATTTTCACACACCCTTGAGGAGGTAGCATTCTCCATTCTCATCACATACGTGGCCTCTACACGGTAATTAATGCAAGCTTAGGAGCAATTATTATCTTAAACTGCTAGCTTATTTTCATAATTACTGGCTTAAATGGGCTGTACCAATGTGATTTCTCCTCCCTCTCTTCTATTTGGGCTAAAGCAATTAGATTTGTCTCCATCCCCGGTGAAACTCTTGTTTCTTAAGTATTTTACTGGCTTGCTCTCTCAGCAAAGGGCACATAATAGTAGGAATTTCAGCAACAGAAGTCTCACCTGGCTTAAACTTTCCAAGGATTAAGGCACAAGTAGTGGGGACACCTCCTTATCCCTCCTCTTTAATAAGAGATGAAGTTATTGACAGCATGTTGCCTTGCAATGGCACCCCCAAACATGCCACTTAGGGTGGACTGTCTCCCCCAAAGAAGGACATTTGGGGATTTGAGGTTGTTGGATACAGCAGAACCCTTTCCTCGATTCAACAGAATGGAATGCCCCCAAAGGCATTAAGTTGTGAATTATGGAGTCCATTAAAGAACCAGCCTGGAAGAGGAAAGCAAACCACTACCTTTCATTTCCCCCATTTGAATTCCTCTCTCGCACCCAAAAACATGCTCCTTTAGCTTCTTCCAATTTAAGCAGATCTGACTCCATTCCAAAACATCCAGCAAAGTTTTATTTCCCCCCTTTCCCAGCTGAACCGGGATGGCCTGTCCTTAACATATAATTCTTCTCCTATCCCCGGTCGGTCTCGCCCGCTGACCGTGCTAAGACCTCCATTTCGACAAGGGCAAAAAAATAAACAAAAATAAACCAACCTTTCCACGTTATGGCTCTCGGCGTAGAGCCCATCGGAGGCTCCCATCAGCAAGATGAACGACACGCACTGGGCATATGCTCGGCCATTTCCTTAACTGCCAACATGGCCATAAGCAATAAGAGGCATATAGATACCGTGTGCTAAGTGAGGCAGGGGATAGGATGATAGTGGAAGCAGTTTCAATTCAAGAGGTGTTCTCTCTCTCTCTCTCTCTCTCTGGTCATTGTCATAAAATACTAAGAGGTGGGCAAAGTAAGGAAAGGCCTTGAGGGGGAAGTTCCTCCCCTCCACCCGCAGGCACCTGCAGTAAGGTGTGAACGCTTAAGGTTGGTCTATCCACTCAGGACACGGAAGGAGAAGGAAGGGAGAAAAGAGGACAGCAAGAAGGTAAGGGCTGTAACCTTACCGTGGCACAAGATCAAAGCAAATAAGGTCATCATTTTAAAAAAAAAAAAAAATAAATCATAAAATGAAAAAAGCTCTCCGTTTTTAAGCCCTCAGCAAGCACACTATTTCCAGCTGTTGGGTACCCATGAAACATAAAACCAACCTATTCGTTACCTGGGTTACAGACCTCATTTAGTTAATCATCACCATGATGACCAGGGCCCAAAAGGAGAGGGGTGGCAGGAAAGGTGTGGGGGAAAGAGGGGGGAGGAAACAAAGAACTTTAAGAAAATAAAACTACTACTTTCTCTATCTGGGATCCCATTCTTTTATCTGCCCTCATGTCATCCTCCCCGCTGGTCTTTATTCCTCCTTTCCTTTCTGTAGTACAGAAAGGCCAAGTTTTGAGCAGTGCTTTTCGAACAGCCAGGTATCACTTCTCCTCCAAATGGGAAAGGGGGGGGGGCCTTTGGTTCATAGTGCACCAGGTTGCTCAAGGTCCAGAGAGGAATGTGAGTTGAGAGGAAAGAAAAACGGGAGGGGAGGGGGATCCCCGCACTTCTAACTTGTTAGTTAACCTGCCCGCCTGAGCCTTAATCAATAGCCAGGGACTCTGAAAGGAACAAAGAACAAACACAGAAGAAAAGCCGAGCCCTTATCTCAGATCCCCATCAGATAAGCCATTACTGGTGTCCAAAGGGACAGGCTGGCCTGTTCAGCCCTTTCTGAGTTCAAGAAGGAGCAAAGGGATGTTTCTGTGGCTTCTCTACACTTCAGTGATAGCATTCTTGCTTTGAATTTATTTTAATTTGTTCCCAACACCATCATTATTTTTAGGAGGCAGAGGAAGAAGGGGAACCAAGTAAACCCTGAACTCTAATCAAAACATGCATCTCAGGGTAATTTTGGAATTAAGTCTCTTTCTGTGTGTCTTAAGGGAGCAAGCCTATGCATGTCTACACAAAAGTAAGCTCCACTGAGTTCCATGGGATTAGTTCTCAGTTCCTTTAAAGTTGTAGTTCTGTACTCACTTACCCGGGGAGTAAGCCCCATTGAGATTCATTGGGACATACTTCCGGGTGGATGTGTACTGTAACGTGTACTGTGTACTGTGTACTGTGCTGTAACAATCTGTTTAGCTAGCAAGCCGTTTGGATTCAGATGGCCCCTGTTATAGACAAGGATGCCTTGCGTCTTTCACCTCTCGATAAACACATTCCAAAACCTCCAATTAGCCGCTCTTGCAAAAACACACCACACGGAAGAAAGCTCTTAAATTGACGTGTGATTGCTTTCCAATTTGCATTAAAAGAAAAAATCAAATGCGTTACAGGGTTCCCGATGAGACAGGCAGCCAGAGATCACATACCCTTGACCTTTCGTTTCAGGAGATTTTGGTAAAGGGGATGTGTGGAAGCCCCAAATTCGTTTGTGAAGATTCAGCAGAGAGAGGGGGGTGGGGGGAAAGTACCCAATGCAGCCTCTAAAGAAATCCTAAGAGCTCCTCAGAGAACCATCAAAACAAACATTTACCAGCTTCTGGGAAAACGATATTGTTACCAAAAGCAATTTGCAAACACTTTGTCAGAACGCAGCATGAGATAATTAAGCATATTTGAATTTACAATTTAGATTCTTCTATTAAGGTGGGAGAGGGGGACGCCCAGCAACCTCATCCTTGTTCTTATTTTATTTTATTTACGTCTTCCAATTTCAGCAAAGATTTATTGTTATTATATTATTTGTTTTGCCAGTTTCAATTTTTCTGTCATCACTTGCTCAGGGCAAGCTGTATAAATGCAGGGTGTTTCAACTGTTCACATCAAAACTTCTCTTAAGGCTGCAGGCTTACTATACATACTGGAAAATGCTGTGTTAAACACAGTGCCGCTTACTTCCAAGTAAACATGACTAAGATTGCACTGCGGGAGCAGAAACATGCACCAGCAAGGCTGTATTTGGAGTTTAAACCTTGTTCAGTTTTAAGCCTGGATCAATATTATTTTCAATAAGTATTGTGGGGTTCCATAGTACAATAGCGTGTGTGCGCACATGCTATAGGGGACCTCGATATCTCTGAAAGTCTATCCATTGTTAAATCAGATTACAGTCAGAACTCAAGGGGGAATGATTATGTTATACTACCCAGTCAGGCATTGACATACACACTTAGTTTTATTCCTAGTTTTAGTCCAGCAGATTGAATTTTTTGTTGCGCAAAATGGGCACTCCAAATTTCTCAAAGCTATTTGCTGTGGATGTCAACAGGTTTCTTTATGGGAGCAGGTGAGACAAGGTTTTTCCCCCCTCAGAAAATTCTCTTGTGAGAAATTTCAGCTCATTTCATGCTAGACAAAACTGAAGGAAAACTCTGCTGTTAGTTTGTATTGGTGGATGAGGGAAGTTGTGGGCAGAGAAAGGAGGATTGGAAGGGGAAAAGGTTCGAGCCCATTGCTTCATTCCATGATATTAAAATAATATCAAAGAATATTAAAACTGGATCCATGCAGATGGTGAAACTGGTCAGGGGTGCATTTAACTGATTTTTCTCCAGGGGAGGACTGAAATTCTCCAACCGTTCAGGAGAAGCGTGAAAAATAATAATAAACAGTATGTACCAGCAAATTATTTTCTGAGAAATTTCAGCTCAGCTATGGTTGAAAGGGGAAGTTAAAAGTATATAAAAATGGAAACTTGTGGCACAAACATGTGCATAGATTATTTTCAAAATAAGAAACCCTGGGTTCAACAAGTTAGTGAGTACAAGACTGCAGTTTTAAATTCAAGTTGTATTTAAATAGTTGTATTTATAGTTAGAGGGGATTGTAGAAAGCAATCTTTTGATATTTGGATATCTGCTGATAGACTACCAATACATAAAGATTGGTGTCATTCATCAACATTTAGATGAGCTCAATAGCTGCTGCTGTTGTTTTTCTTTTTTAAAAAATAATAATAATAATAGTGATTTTAAAGGTGCAGTCCTCAGCACACCTATTTGAGAATAAGCGCCACTGATGTCAACAGAACTTACTTCGAAGGTTGCACAGTTAAAATTCCAAACTGTTTTGGAAAAAAATATATACTATGTGCTCTTTGTTGGGGTTCAGGTCATATTACACTTAGTGGAACTTACTGTACTACTGAGTAATTGAATCCACAAAATTAAGCAACCTACATTTAGCACCCTAACCTGATTTTCACCTAAAAAAGGTTTTCTTGGGAGTGTCATGGATTTTCATGAAACATTGCTCTAGGATGGAAGTCCTAAAGATACTATTTCCCACTGGGGGGGAAATGGAACTTACTCCAAAGTAAATATGGTTGGGATCAGGTGCCCATGCTATAATTTAGCGAGTACTTCTTCAAAGGTAATACCATTCAAGTTGAAGGCACTATTAAGGTGTAGGATCTTATTGATAGGGTTTAAAATGTGAATGTGAGATACTACAGAATTTTAGAGTCGCAGACACGGGGGAAACAGCCGTTTCTGAACTATCTACCAGTTTGGAGGACTGCAGAGTTGTTCATTCAAAAACTGTCCATCATACCTTAGTGTACACATTAAGACCCACATTTCGTTTTCAAATTAATAGCTCTCTAAAGGCTGCACTCTTATATCCACTTATCTGGGAGAAATAATCATTGAAACCAGCGGGACTTGTTTCTGAAAAGACTTGGGCAGGAGTGTGCCATAAGCCTATTTGAGGGAGCACCGATGTGTCACAAGTTCCCCATATTTCAGACAAGAGCTCTTTTGATACAGCACAAACAGCTTGTGATGGTTGCCTTTCTGATAATTCAAAAATATCTGGAAGAGCGGGAAATATATGGAAAGCCCCTGGACGCAACAAATCCGGTAATCTCACCTTTGCCACGAGTTCACAAGAGGGCCTTTACAAAAAATTTAAAAAGGGGGAAAAGAAAAACCCCACCAAATTTGTTTTTGCAAATTGATTTTAGCAAATGCCTTATCCTGCATTCTCATCTGAAAGGTGCCCTGAATAAGATTGCATCCTCAGACTCATGCCCCCACACCCCGCTTTTGCAATATGGAAATGATAATACTACGGCCGTAAGGAAGGCAACAAGATCATATACGTGTGGAACGCCTGAAACGTTCAAGAATGCTACATTCCTGCTAAGTATTTTTATTATCCATTCAAACCCAGGTAGGAGTTTTGACCTTGAGTTCAGTGAGATATCAGCCTGGAGCAATCCTATGAACTTTGTAAGGCTTATGCAGGCACAACAGGATAATGGCCCCATTAAATATCGGTACTAGCCATGCAGTACAAGTCTAAGCTTCCTTACTCAGGAGTAAATCCCTACTAAATCCCTAGACTTACTCCCTAGTAACTGTCTGAAGAATTGCAGCTTTAGAAGCAGGTTTATATTGGAGAAGGGCTATGTGGAGAGGGATGAAATCTAATTAACGGGCTTTGATGGAGGTAAATATAAAAGAAGTTAGCCCTGCTGACAGATCCCTTCTTTTTCTGTAATCATTTTCTCCTGGCTTCTGTGTTGAAATGTAATGAGATTGGATAGTATTGAAATCAAGATTGGTTTCAGGAGACCTTTCGAAAAAGGAAAAAGGAAAAAAAGCAAAGAACACCAAGCAAATCAAAACCGTTTCTTGTCTTGTGTGGCCATCCCCACCCCCATTCCTCACTTTGGATGACCACACAAAGCAGTCTTTGCCAACCTGGTGCCCTCCAGATATTTTGGATTGATTCCCAAACTTCTGGAGGGCACCGGGTTGGTGAAGGCGGACACAGAGGAACCTTCCAGAACCTTTTCCAAGAAGTGAAAGCCGAACAGAGCGCTCTGCGTCAACTCCCCTAAAGTCCACAACGCCCAACTGCCTTTTCCTGCTTTTGGAGCCAACAACGGATGACGGGAACCATTTTTGCGTGCTTACAAAACACACACACATACACATCTTAAAACTCTCACCCGGTTTACTGTGTCAACAACACAAACACACACACACACCCAAGCATCAGCAGCCCAACAGGCCAAAGGAAAAGTTGACAAAAAGTCAAGGGTTTCTTTTCTTTGAAAGCCATTATTTCAATCATTTTCCTCCGGCGCAAACCATTTTGATCCACTCAACATCCCTCCACACCGACTGGCACAGAAGGCTTCAGATGTGAGGAGTTATTCTCCCCTTTGAAAGAGAATCTGGTGTCTCTTTCTTTCTCAGTGCCCAACTCAAAGCAGCAAGTAGAGACAGGTTAGGCATGGAAGCGGAGCTCTGGTGAGAGAACTGGAAGAAAGATTATGAGGAAGCAAAGAGGCTCTCTTATAACACAGGGATAGACCTGCAGCAGTTATGGGAGGCAGTGGAGAGGAAAGAACGAGGAGACCAACTCAAAATGGCTCCTTTAAGCCAAACTGCAAACACTCTGGACAGAATCAAGATCTCTGCATCCTCTAGTTAATTGCCAAAACCTTAATCCAAGAATCAAATCCCATCCCCTTTACCACTTACACATCATACCATTATTTACCATTTTAACATTAGGAGAAGAGAAATTACTGCTTTCCAATGTATGTGCTTTTAAATATCTGTTACCCCCCTGCGCTTAAACTGCCCCCTGTCCTTGTTAAACAGGGTCACAACCATTTATTTCTCTTTTAGCAGTGGGGAAGGGATAAAGATGGGAAAGAATTAAGCAAGGCACAGCTCACCAACAAGGAGGGAAAAGACATTTAGGATTCAGTGAGAGATACAAACCATGGGCTGCTTGGATCGCTCTTCATCTCTTGGTCAACTGAGTGCTTTCCACCCCCTTCGCCTAACTGCCGTGATTCAGTCATCACCACCGATCCCAAATCTGCCTCCTTTGTCAAGATCAGGGCACGAGAGACTAAGGTTCCCCCCCCCCCCATTGGCTGCCTCCTATTGAATGCCTTGCAACTTTGCTGCTACCTGCCCCAACTGGTTTGGCCAGTTGTAAGGTGAACGTTTGGATTTGCGAGGTTTCAGCCATCCCCACCCCCCTCACCTTCCATCTCAAAGCAGACAAAACCTGATACTTCTTCTTTCTTTTTTTTTAAACAAAACTTCCTTCAGTCTACCTGGAGAAAGAAAAGAGACAAAAGATAGAAGGGGGCGGGGGGGGGAAGCACACCTAAGCAAGACGACTTAACTGCGGCTCAGTCACCACCATTAAACTCCCGTTTAGTGCACATCCACGGCGGGAATCTTTCAACCTACAGCATACGAGGAACGCGAAGCCATTACAACGACTTTGGCGCAAGCTGCCAGGTAACCTTTTCCCAACCCAAAACCGCCAAGGATCGTAAATCAATAAATACATGCATTGAAAAAGCAAGTCGCAGCAGGCCTCTTGTGAGTGACTTTGGAGGGTCGGATCTTCCCACGTCTCAGCAATTTCTCGGGATTTCTCGGCAAGGAGTTTCGCAGGCTGGGATTTTGGGGGGTGTGCAGAAAGCACACAAGGAATCAGAACAGCTTTGCTATATCTACGCTACCAAAAAGAAAAGAAAATCCTTAAAATAAAATTAAAAGTTTTTTAAAAGGAGGGGGGAGCCGCGATGTTGCCCGGCCATCATGGAAGCCTCAAGCATCTTACTTGTTTAAGCTGGAATACAGGAGAGACGGAGAATGTCTAACGGCTCAGCTTACATGTACTTCCTCGACCCCTCCCTGAGCAGGTGCATTCTTTGCTCCCGACCAATCTCCTTGCCTCTAGCCATGAACAGGTGTGTCCTGCCATCTTGGGATAGGCCAGGCGGGGAACCGTCAGGCGTGATGTAGCCACGGACCCCACACAATAGGCTTTCGGAGCCTCCCCACCTCCAAAGGATCTTTTCAAATATCGGGGGGGGGGGGAGGAAGTTAAGTTGATGTGTGACATATGCATACTGTATCTATCTACCTACCTACCAACCTAGCACGGCCCGTTCCTCCCATTTTCTCTCAACCTTCATATCTGTTGTTTTATTTAAGAAATGTAGGCTAACTGGTTGGAAAGGGGTCCCCGCCACCAGCAGGGTGTATAACCTTCTGGCAAAAGAAGTTCAGTTAGTCTCCCCCTCTAAGCTGCCACAACTGCCATAAGCCAGGGAAGGAGGGGAAAGTTTCAAATAAGGAAGTCACTTTCTGTAGCGTTCAGTCAGAGTCATCCAAGGTTGCAGGTTTCTTGCAGATGTGGGTTGATTAACTCCACCCTTCCATGATCTACATCAGAAATGGGGAACCTCCGGCCCAGAGGCCAGCCGTGGCCCTCCAGGCCTCTCCACCTGGCCCACGGATCCTGGCTGGAAAGTGTCCTTAAATTCTGATCATGCCTCATGGTTGCCAGGATGGAGAGAAGTGTGTGTAGAAACGAGCCAACTGTACGAAGCTAAACATTTACATCTGTGCCTTTGCCCGCTTTTGCCTCGGGCTCTGCCCACCCCTGGCAGAATGTCCCTAGGGTTGCCATATTTCAAAAAGTAAAAACCAAGACACTCCAAAAGTCGCTGAGCTTTTACAAGAAAAACCCCAACGTTGTTGAGCTTTCTTTTTACAAAAAAGCGATTTTTCGATTGACTTGCCTAAGATCCAGGACAAAGCACTGTCTTTCGGAAAATTCCCCCAGATGTCAATTCCACCTTTGAAATCCCAGTAATGTCCAGAAAAATCCATATGTATGGCCCAAAGGGTGGCAAAAGGTTCCTGTTCGCTACTGACAGTCATTAAAATCGCTATGGTCCACCGTTGTGTTCTAAATATACAAAATGAGAGTCTGTACATCACCAGCATTGATGTTGGATTCATCTACCAGTCCAATCTGGGTTCTGTACATCCAATGAGGAGGGAGGCACCATTTTTGTCCTTTGCCTCAGGCAGCAAGATATCTTGGGCTGGTCCTGGAGGCTTACTAGGGCTTCAGCCAGAGGTCTCTTCCTAGCCCTAATGGAGATGCTGAGGATTGAACCTGGATCCTTCCATACACAAAGCGGTGTGCTCTACTACTGAGCTATGGGCTGTCCAAACTAAAATATGTGAAGTTATTCTGGATATATGCCCTTGCTTAAGAGCCTTGTTGGATGAGCCAAGATCCCCTCCCATCTAGTACTCTTGACAAGAACCTACAGAAATTTGGGAACTGGGGGTAGGCATTGAGAGAATTTCCCAAGTGTCACAAGGAAGAGGCGGTTCTGTACAATACAATAGGGTTGGGCAACTGAAGGTGTGTGTCTTCATGCCAATGGGGCACTGCCCCACCAACCTTAGCCTGCCCTCAGCCAGCCCATCCTTCCTGCCTTCCTATTTAACAACAAGTACAAAGGGAGGTCTTGGTTGTAATCTTCCTTCTCCTTAGTCTCAGTTTTGCCCTTGTAGAACTCATCGAGGAGGAGCATGAGGGCAAGATTATAATTAGTTGACTCCACATGTCATCATCTCTGCCTCTATCTATCATTTGCTCTGGCTTTGCTTGCACTTGGGTTTCTGCCCTACCAATCTCAATAGGCACAAGCCCCCACTGTAGGCAAATCCAACCCTCAATGCAAATCCAACCCCCCAACCCCCATCAAGCCAAAAACATAACTCCTAAACCCAAAGGTCATAAACACTATTATCCAGTTTCTCTCAGCCAGTTTCTCCCAAACTGGGACACAAGCAATGGGTTTCTTAAGTTCTTTTCCTGCAGTGTGAACAGCAAGACAGGGTCCTTTGGCCTAGTTTGAAACCTGGGATGCTCTGAGACATAGGCAAAGGGCTGTTGATTTCTATTGTATTTTTTAAAAAAATGTAAAATCACTTTTCGCCCGAAGTAAATGGGTTCTTTAAGGCCAACTTCTACAACCTGAACAGCAAGGGAGGTGCTGGCAGAACCCCATGTCCTATGATGTCACCTGGATATTGTCTCCTGGCAACAAAGGGCTCTTTAACCCCTTCTCTCCTGCAGCGTGCACAGCAAGGAAGGCCTTGCGAGAGAAATGTGAAGGCTCAAGGCACCAGTGCTATTTTTCTAGAAAAATAGGTGCCAGAAATCACTATTAACATCTCCCTTGTTCTCTTATACAGTGGTACCTCGGGTTAAGTACTTAATTCATTCTGAAGGTCCGTTCTTAACCTGAAACTGTTCCTAACCTGAAGCACCACTTTAGCTAATGGGGCCTCCTGCTGCTGCCGCTCCGCCAGAGCACAATTTCTGTTCAAATTTCAAAGTTCTTAACCCGAGGTACTATTTCTGGGTTAGCGGAGTCTGTAACCTGAAGCGTATGTAACCTGAAGTGTATGTAACCCGAGGTACTACTGTAATAGTAAGGTGCCCACATGAGAGGTGCCAGAACTGAGTTCTGTCGGGTTCCAGCTGAAAAAAAGCCCAAGATTCTACCAAAGCATCTTTTCCGCTGGAGAAGAGGGGAGTGGGATCACAACTTTGCCCTTTTCCTGCACATCCAAGTTGATAGTGGATAGTGCCAATGGTTGTGCCCAGCAGTCCTTTTCCAGATGAAAATATGCCCCCACTGTTGAAAAATTCACCTCAAATATTTTTATCAGTGTCGTTTTGTGCAAGCCACCTTGAATTGCATTCTGGGGAAAAGGCAGAATATAACAACAACATCATCATCATCATCATCAACAACAACAGCAACAATGGGTCTGCTCTGAGCAGGATTAGCATTCAATACAGGCCCATAATTGTACAATAGAAAGGGCTTAAGGAAGTAAGATATGCCTGCTGGATCATGCCAATGGCTCATCCAGTCCAGCATCCTATTTTTGCAGCTTGATGAAGTCCGAAAGAAAGACCTGAGGACAACAGCACTCTGCCCACCTGTGATTCACAGGAACTGGTATTCAGAGGCATAGTGCCTCTGGAGGAGCCCCTGCAAACACTTCCTTGAGTGCTACAGATCATACCTGATTATAGTGTTGCATTGGCCCCTAACTATGTAATGGGGCATGTGGCTACCCTGTGAGAATTTAATGAATGTTGTGATTGCAAAGTATCCACACGGAAGATCAAAGTCTGTGCTCTGTTCACAGATCTAGGGTCCTTCCCAATGTTTATGCACACTGGAGGGGGAGGAGTCTACATGAATTGAGCATGCCCAAATCTTCTGAGACACACTCGGGGTTCTGTAGCAGTGCTCTACCACTCAACTGTGGCTCATCTACAGAAAAGTGTGCCTGTTCTGTCTCTGTCTGATCTACTGCCCTCAATGTGTTTCCTTCCATTTAGTCTCCATCAGGGTGAGTTAGTCTGCCCCACCTCTGAATCAAGCCTGATCCGGTTACTCCCAGTACAGAAGCAGAGCAAACCTTAGAGGGGGGTGCCCAGTATGTCCCTACATGAGTTGCAGTTCTCGTCTCAGTGCATTGAAATCAGGAGCCGTGCTCAGAACAGGGACTCCTGCAGAGACACAGAGGTACAGTACCTCTAAGTGAACTGCCTCAGACTCCTCAGACCTTTTCAGAATCAATCTTTTTTTGTGTATGAGTGAATTTTACTCTATTGGGGGGGATGTGTGTCATCAATGAAAGCTATGGCCTTATTTTATTAGCAAAAAGTGTGCACAAAGGCGAAATATTAGTGAAGATAACTTTCAGAAATACAGTGGTGCCTCGCAAGACGAAATTAATTCGTTCCACGAGTTTTGTCGTCTTGCGATTTTTTTCGTCTTGCGAAGCACGGTGTCGGGAAAGTTTTGGAAAAGCTTCAAAAATCACCAAAGTCTTTAAAAACCTCAAAAAAGGCTACCACACCGCGTTCTATGAGTTGCTCCTCGAAGTCAAGTCGCAACTGTATTAATGGTGTTAAGAAAAAGGAAACAAACTTGCAAGACGTTTCCGTCTTGCGAAGCAAGCCCATAGGGAAAATCATCTTGCGAAGCAGCTCAAAAAACAAAAAACCCTTTCGTCTAGCGAGTTTTTTGTCTTGCGAGGCATTCGTCTTGCGGGGTACCACTGTACATGGGGTTAGGGAAAATAGTTTGCAAAATATACGTATACAGAGCAAATAGCCTTCTTTAAAAAAACCCAACAAATTTTCATGTGGACCTTGTAAAAAAAAATGATCAGAAACTGAAATGGGATGAGCTGAGCTTCAGGTTGGGGGCGGGGAATGAGAAACTGAAAGAAATTGAAATTGACAGATTGATCTATTCCTAGTGGGGAATAGGATGGTGGATTTCAAACTGTTGCTTCAGCTGTCCTGAACATTTAATGCTACGATTCAGGAAGTGAACTCTATTAGATTCATGTTTAAAGGCGAATCTACAGGATTTGAACTTTCTGAAGCAGAACTTATCCGAATTTTGCAGTGCAAGTTCTCTCACAAATTAGTGCATACAAAGATGCATAACGTGTGCATATAATGCATACATTTGTGTACATAATGTACAAAGTGTGTTATATTTGGGTAACTTGCTTTGTAAAAATGTCTGTATGAAGCAAAACTGCATACAAAGATGTGTAGGTTAGGAGAATTTGCACTAAAATGTTGGTGAATTTTCACGAAGACTTTTTATAATAATAAAGAAATCACAAACTGGTGCGGAAATGGGGAGAATGGAGCTTAAGACTTGAAAAATGGGGATGAACTGAAATTGACAGATTTGCCCATCCGTAACTACAATATACTCTGCTCAAACGAATAAAAAATAAAGGGGTGAAATGCAACCTTGCAGGTTTTCTCCTTTCTCCTTGTTTTTAAGGGAGTTCGGTCCCTAGCTTCTCATGGATGATGTTGTTTAATGAAATGACCAATTATCATGCTAATTAGAAGAAGCACCTGGAAAATCCCCAGAAGACGCAGCCCAGCAAATTGAACGCAGGCACCGAGAGTTTGAAAGCTTTTGCATGCTGAATGGAGCAATTTGTCTTCTGCAGGAGAGCTCAGAGGACAATGTTGAGCTGTGGAGATTCTTGGGGAAAGAACGCAGCAAGCAGGGCTGGATTACCAAAGAGGCAGAGCAGGCACCGACCTATGGGCCCCATGCCTTTTAGGTGCCCTTTGACAATGAATCAAAATAATATTGATTTGATCTTGAAAGAAAATTACAATCAAGCCAAGAAGAAGCTTCGAGATAATTTGCAAGAAGCTTTGAGATAATTTGCAAGTTCAACAGCCTTAGGGCTTCTGCAGGGTTTAATCTGGCACTGGCAACATCAAGTTGGTGGGTCTCAAGGTCTGGCCTTGACATTTCAGAGTTTTAGCTTAGGGATCGCTTGAAGGCAGGACAAAATTGAAGAAGGTTGAGGGAAGAAAACCAATTTCTGTGTTGCTTCTAGCTTTCCCCCAATTTAAAACAATTTACTGAATAGGGACACTACTCCAAGGGATAGCAACGCTGTTGGCCCTCCAGACATCACAGGGCTACAACTCCCATCATCCTTGGCAATTGGCCACTCTGGCAGGGGCTGATGGGAGTTGGAGTCCTACAGCAGCTAGAGGGCACCTGGTTCCTCACGCCACCACTAAGCCATGAACTGGTTACTAGCCAACAGTGTCTTTGAACGAATGAGCTAGGAATTAGACTAAATAAAATATTGTGGAGCAAAAAAGAAGACAGGAACTTCAAAAAGCCAACAGGTTCCAGAGTGCGGGTTATGTTTCACAACAACAACATACAGCATTTTTAACATTGGATGAAATGTGTCACTGTATTTATCATGATGATCTGATTCCCCCCCCCCCCTTCTTCTTGCATGAGCCCCTTTGAAGTTCCCTTCGGCCCCTTGTAGTAATGACAGCAGTAAACACCTTTGCTTTTGTCTGATGAGAACAACCTTGGGGCTCGGTGACCTCTGCAGATCTCACCTCCTGACAAGGCTGCTGTGTTGCTGAAAGCCACGCCTCTTTGTGCATGCAGTGGCAGATCTTGGGCATCACCCAAAGGAGCGGGGCAGGGGCTTGCCCTGATGGGCTTTTCACTCATCAACAGCGTACCAGCATTCCTAGTCACCTGTTGTAGGCACACAGCCCTGGGGAGGACCCAATTCTGAATCCGGAGCCTGCTAGGCTTCTGCTCCTTCTTTCTATCGCTAAGAACATACATGAGAAGAGCCTGTTGGATCAGGCCAATGATTCATCTCATGTCCAGCATCCTGTTCTCACAGGATGCAGTTCTCACAGGAAGAAGAGTTTGGATTTGATATCCCACTTTATCACTACCCGAAGGAGTCTCAAAGCGGCTAACATTCTCCTTTCCCTTCCTCCCCCACAACTAACCCTCTGTGAGGTGAGTGGGGCTGAGAGACTTCAGAGAAGTGTGACTAGCCCAAGGTCACCCAGCAGCTGCATGTGGAGGAGCGGAGACCCAAACCTGGTTCCCCAGATTACAAGTCTATCGCTCTTAACCACCACACCACACTGGCTCTCCCAGATGCCTCTGTGGAATCCCACAAGCAGACCCAGAACGCAGCAGCACTATCTCACAATTTGTGATTCCCAGGAAGTGGTTTTCAGAAGCATTACTGTCTCTGACCGTGGAGGCAGAGCACAACCCATCATGGGTAATAGCCACAGATAGCTTCCTTCTCCATGCATTTGTCCAATCTGCCTTCAAAGCCATTCAAGTCAGTGGCTACCACTGCCTCCTGTGGCAATGAGTTCCATAGTTTAACTACACTGTGTGTGAAGAAGTGCACTGCTCTCTTCAAGATTAAGCAGTCACCTCCCCTCCACACCTGTGAGGTGGTGCGGATTGGGCCCAGAGGGAGAAGCAAGTGACTAGGCAATACCGAGAGTTGGCAAGGGGAAGCAGGCTAAATTGGCATCCTCGGGCTCAGGCCCACGTGACAGATGGCTGTGAGCCCCCCCCTTTTATATTATCCACAATGCCACAGAACTGCCCCTGCTCTGATCTGTATGTCAATAAGTCAATTCATTCACAAACACTCTCAGTATAATAGTTTTATTACTTAAATCAGGAAGTTCAAGGTGCCACCAGGCCATGCCATCTCTCACCTCATCTTCATCCCTGCCTGTCTCCTAAGCTAGGCTAGAAGTGGAGAACTAAAACTTTAACATACCCTCCAACATTTCTCTGATGAAAATAGGGACGTGGTATTCCATAATAATATTGTTTTATTTATTTATACCCCACCCATCTAACTGGGTTGCCCCAGCCACTTGGGGTGACTTCAAGCATATATAAAAACATTAAAAAGCTTCCCTCTATAGGGCGGTCTTCAGATGTCTCCTAAAGGTTGTTTAGTTACTTACAGCATTGGCTTAGGGGTTGCATAACTCCGCACCCTCCAACATTTATCCAATGGAAATAAGGAAAAGCGGGACATTCTGGGATCAAATAGGAAACTGGGATGGCTTCTGTAAATCTGAGACTGTCCCTGGAAAATAGGGACACGGAGGCTCTGCCTTAAGACAAGATTCAGTCCAACCTTGCCAGACTCATACGACCTAGTCCTACGAATACAAAGTAGGGTGAACAGCAGCAGAAGCAAAGCTAGTTACTTTCCCTGGATGAACTCCATGGGAAGGACCTGAGTGCAACAGGGCACTCTCCAGATGCAATTCCCAGCAACTGGTGTTCAGATGTATTCTGACTCCAGCTGTTGAGACAGAGCACAGCCATCATGGTTGGCACCCAATGATAGCCTTCTCCCCCATGAATGTGTCCAATCCTCTTTTAAATGCATCCCCAGTACACCTTGTGGGAGCAAATTCCTGGAGAGTGGATCCTTTCGTAGTCAAGATGGCACCACCTATGCACAAGAGGGAGGTATTAGGAGGAAAAAAAATGTAAGGAAACAATCCTAAAGGGGATGTGACTCCCACCCCAACTATCCCAACAAAGCCTGGAAATGCTGTCTGGAAGCAGGGCAGGGTGGGGAAGATGGAAAACCTGGTGGGATTCAAATGAAATGGAGTACCTGGAAAAGGGCACAGCTAACCGGCTGGCTGAAACCCTGAGCAGAAGCATTTTGCTTATTTCAGTGGGGGTTCCACTGGTTTAACTCAGAATTCCAAACAGAGAAGAAATTGGAAGCGTTGCTGTTTTCTGGCTGTGCCACCTGGGTGAAGTTCTTTAGCAGAAAGACGTCTGAGGCCAGGAGATAGCTGATGGGAGGAGGTGAAAATCATTGCAAGCTTAAAAGGGGCATTAAGTCATTTCAGAGCTCCTGCTTGCTTTTCACGGGAGCAAAGTTCAGCTCAGGGCCCCACCTGCCCTTACAGTACCTGAAGCCAAAAAGGCAGTGAATGGTGTCTTGGCATGTGAAGCGAGCTGGGGAAGAGAGGCGGGAGGGGGAGGGTCAAGGAGGGGGAAGGGAGGGGCCTTGGGCATTGCAGTGTCTGTAAAGGATCAGGCAGCTAAAAGCCTGTGTTCCACCCAGCATCAGGGATCAACACCCATGACTCCAAGCACTCCCAAACCTTTGTCAAAGTTGGCATTTAACAGTTATTCCAACTAAACATTCGGAAAAACTTTCTGACAATAATAGCTGTTCGGCAGTGGAAGAGACTCCCACGAGAGGTGGTGGACTCTCCTCCCTTGGAGGTTTTCAAGCAGAGGTTGGATGGCCATCTGCCATGGATGCTTTAGCTGAGATTCCTGCACTGCCGGGGGTTGGACTAGATGACCCTTGGAGTCCCTTCCAACTCTAAGATTCTATGAGATTAATCAATGGGGCCATTAGCCCATTCTTTGTTATGCGCAATTAGAATGGCCCGAAACAAAGACTCAGGAAGGTGGAGAAAGCAGATTGGAAGATTTGCCCTCATTTACACAGGAGACTATTGAAGTCTGCCTCCCTACAGCCATGGGGACTAGCAGTGTGCATTATTTTGTTCCAAATAAGAAAAAATATACAGTGGACACTCGGGTTGCGAACATGATCCATGCGGGAGGCATGTTCGCAACCCGCAGCGCCGCGTCTGCACACGCGTGCGTCGCAATTCAGCATTTCTGTGCATGCGCAAAGTGCGATTTAGTGTTTCTGCGCATGAGCAAGTGACAAAACCCGGAAGTAACCCATTCCGGTACTTCCGGATTTGGCGCGGTGCGCAACCCGAAGTGTCTGTAACCCGAGGTATGACTGTACAGTGGTACCTCGGGTTACATACGCTTCAGGTTACAGAATCCACTAAGCCAGAAATATTACCTCAGGTTAAGAATTTTGCTTCAGGATGAGAACAGAAATCGTGCTCTGGCGGCGCAAGAGGCCCCATTAGCTAAAGTGGTGCTTCAGGTTAAGAACAGTTTCAGGTTAAGAACAGACCTCCAGAACAAATTAAGTTCTTAACCCGAGGTACCACTGTACAATGATTTCAGGAAGTGCAACCATTTTACCAGCTCGCTGTGGCGGGAAGAGAGACAGGAAGGAGGAGACATGTGGGGTGGGGGTGGGTGGGGGGTCAGGTGCATTGTGGTCCTGCTTTCTGTGGCAGGCTCACATTCCTGGAAACATCGAAATTAGGAGGCTGGATTCCCCTCCAAACAAGCAAGCAAGCAAGCAAACCAACAAAAAAACTGAGCAGGTCTACATTGTTCCAGTTGGTCACGTCCCAAGCAGCAAAAAAAGGGAAAAACTGATTCAGAGGCCCTTTGGAAGACACTCCCTATTGGCACAGATACCCACCTGGCTCTATCTAATCCTCCCCACCCTTGCATTTATACATTGAGCCACTCCTGCTGCCTCGCAGCCCTTTACCCCAGTCAGGACGAACAAGTCCAAGAGGTGGAGGTTGCGGGGCGAAGGGTTGCCCTGGGTGGGGAGGGGGACATCCTCCTCCGTGATCCAACAACACCTTGCACCTTCTGCCCGGTGTCCCTCCCCCTAAATGGAAGGCGCCTTTGCCAAGAACCAGCTTCTTCTCCGCTCCCACCCAATCTGGCAAGGTTTGGGGGCGATAGGCTTTCTCGCCCTTTGTTCCCAGCTAGGATCGTTTAAGTGGAAGCAGGTGTTCTCCTCCGCCGCTAATCTCCTGTACACGCCTATGGTCCCAGCAACCGCTTTCACGTTCCAGATGGGTGATGGGAGACAGCTTTCCCTCCCCCCCACACCTCCTGCGAGGGCGGAGGACTTGCCGTGGGAGGCGAGGCTCCGATCGGCTCTCCATGCGGAAGCAATGAAAAAGAAACCATTCATAAAGGCACTTAGGATTGCTGGGTTTCCACCCCGCTCCCCTCTTTCCTTTGTTCTATCATCTCCTCCCCATCAACCCTCACCGCTCTCCATTTCCACCTTACAAAAGATTTGGGGGTGCCAGGGTGTGGGGGGAAGCAATGGAAAAAAGAAGCAATGGGAGCCAGGAGATGGGAAGGGAACCGTGTTCTTATTTTTTATTTTTTTTTAACGTTCACCCAAGGAACCGGCTGTCATTTGTAATTTGATTCCCTCATTCCATCGGCAGGATGTGAAGCACAAATGAAAAGAGTACCTCTGAGCATGCACAGATTTGGCTGCCTTCCTTCTGGAAGAAGTGGGGGGGCGGGTAGCATACTATTTATTAAGGACCATCTAGTCCAGCATCTTAGTCTCATAGTGGCTCCACAGATGTCTGAGGGGAACCAGCAAGCAGGACCTGAGCTCAACAGCACTCTCCCCTCCTGTGGTTTCCAGCAAATGGTATTCAGAAGTTTGACTGGCTTGTACCATAGAGGCAGAGCATAACCGTCATGGCTAGCAGCCACTGATTGCCTTCTCCTCCATGAATCTGTCTAATCGTCTTTTAAAACCATCCAAGCAGGGGGCCATACCTTAGTTCCTAAGTTTAACTATACACTGCTTGAAGAAATACTTTCTTTTATCCATCCTGAGCCATCCAATATTCAGCTTTTTTTTTTTTTTGAGGTGAGGCGATCAGAACTGTACACCATATTCCAAATGTGGTATTAAAAGTAGTTTTAGAGGGCGGCCATCAAAGTCCGACTTTTGCCCTTTGAGCCAAGCTGTGTCTCTACACCTGCTCGCTACTCGTGGGTGAGAAATTGGTTTCATTTAGCAATTAACTTGCCCTTAATTTGCAAATTAGTTTGCGCTTTGCAAAACAACCTGAGAACCCAAACGCAGCTGTCCTTTCAAATCTGCGCTTCTCCCAATTTTGCACTGCAGTTCTCCAGCTTAGCGATATGTACAGAAACGCATGTGCATATATTAGTAGAAATAACATATACAAATTAGGGGAGATGGATTGGCAAAAAAAAAAAAAAGGATCGATTTGCAGTAAAATGCTGAGAAATTTTCATGAACATTTTTGGGGAAATTTCACAGACTGATGCAGAAAGTATTGAACTGATGTCTGGAAGAATGAGAAGCTGAAACCGACATGGACAGATTCACCTATCCTTACACTGCACACGTTTTAAGGAGGGTGAGACTTAGTGGAGACATGAAAAATAGCCTCCTTGGCTCTTCCTTCCGATTTTGAGCCCCACAAGATTTCACAGAGAGAAATGAAAGGAAACCCTAGCTCTGTGGCAAAACACCTGCTTTGCATGCCAAAGGTCCCAGCTTCAATCCTCGATGGCATCTCCAGGTAGGGCTAGGAAAGATGCCTTGCCCAAAACCCTGGAGAACTGCTGACCATCAGAGTAGACAATACTCTGGACCGATGGAGGGAAACCCCCTATGTTCCTCTGTGGCCCAGCCCAGACCCAGGTCAGCCACCTTCATCAAAGTCAGACCTACATCTCTCATTGCATTATTGCCAGATTCTGGTCTAGACATGGAGCCTGAAACAAAATCTGCAAGCATCAAATCAGGAACAGAAGATGGCACTGGGTGGTAAATCAGGGCTTAGAACTAAACCCTGACCTTCTCTTTCACTGCTGCCTCCATCATAGAAGCATTTTATTTTATTACACATTATAACTCTCTCCTCCTCCTCCCAAGATCTCCAGTTGGATGAAGTATAAATCCTGGATTGCCTCCCAATGAAGTCTGACTTCTGGGGCCCAAACTTGCTTGGCTTCAGCCAGGAAACATAAGACAAGTCTGCTGGATCAGGCAAAGGCCCATCTAGTCTAGTAGTCTGTTCTCACAGTAGCAAACCAGGTGCCTGTAGGAAACCTGCAAGTGGGAGAACTCAGGGACTGGGCAAAAGTTCGGTTCAGTTCACCTTTAAAAGCAGAATGTACTTACCATATTTTTCGCCCTATAGGGCGCACTGGCCCATAGGACGCACCTCGTTTTTTGGGGGGGGAAATGAATAAAAAAAATTATCCCCCCCCAGCTTCCCCCGACCCCAGCCCCCAGAACAGGCTGCTATCCGCAAGCCTTGCGAGCCCGCGGGACCTCCCGCCGGGCTCGCAAGGCTTGCGGATAGCTTCCTGAAGCCTGGAGAGCGAGAGGGGTCGGTGCACACCAACCCCTCTCGCTCTCCAGGCTTCAGCGAAAGCCTGCATTTGCCCCATAGGACGCACACACATTTCCCCTTCATTTTTGGAGGGGGGAAAGTGCATCCTATAGGGCAAAAAATACGGTAATTCACTGTTTCTGAAATGCAGCCATTCTGCACTTTTCCAAACTCTGGAGTGCTGTTCTTTGGTTAATTAATGTGTGCAAAAAATGCACAGTAGTGAAAACAGTGTACATGGACTCTGTGAATGTAGCCTGCCTTTTACTGTCACCGAGTGCCAGGAGGGGTGAGAATTAACGAGAGAGCTGCCTCACCCGTTCCGCTGCCAGGGGAGTCCTTCCTCCCCACCCCACCCCCGCCGCTGCTTTCTCCTTCACCTTCCTTTCCAAGCTTCGGCTTGTTTTGCGCCACTAATGACTAGCGGGAGGACTGACTCACAGAGAGGCACACAAAGGGCCTCGCTGAATAGATTCCACCCCCGCCGTGCTGCATTTCCTGGGCCAGTTTCAAGCAAAGCTTCCTCCAGTCGCCTCCCTCAAAGGTGACGTTTGACACTCAGACTCATGGGCACCTGCTTTGCTCGTGGGCATCCAAGAAGACAGAGCGTCAGAAGATTCCGGAAAGAGAAAAGAAAGCGCTTCTTCACATGGCTCATAGGTCAACTACGGAACTCACTTCTGCAGGAGGCTGCGATGGCCACAAACCTGGACGGCTTTTTAAAAAAAGGGAAATTCACAGAGGATAAGGCTACCAATGGCTACCAGCCATGATGGCTATGCTGTGCACCCAACAGTTGGAAGAAGTTTGTTTCTGAATAGTGGTTGTTAGAAACTGAAGGAGGGAAGAGAGCTCTTGTCTTCAGGTCTTGCTTGAGGTTTTATTACAGGCATCTGACTGGCCACTGTGAGAACAGGATGCTGGGCTAGAGGGGCCACTGGCCTGATCCAGCAATCTCTGCTTATGTACTTATGTGCTAAATCGATGAGCACTCCGAAACTACGCAGTTGTTCTTTCAAGGGGAGAACAACCCTCTCAAGCAACTTAGATTTGCGAACCAGCTATCTCCAATACCTTCATCTTGTCCGGATTCGCATCCAGAACATCGCTACCTCCACACACACAGTTCCTGAACCTCATCTGCCACACCTGATTCAGAAGGAAGAGACAAATAGAGTTGGGTGGCCTCTGATGGACACCTTCTTCCTAATCTTCTACTTGTGGGTTCCTCACAGCCATCTGGTTGGCTACTGTGAGAACAGGATGATGGAGTAGATGGGCCTATGGCCTCACCCACTGGGTCTCTTCCTATATTCAGTAAAGGACTCTGAAGGTGAAAGTCAGTTCCTTCCATTTACAACTAGAGCTGGCCACACCTGATCTCCAATTCAGGATAAAACGCCTGAATTTCCTTGTCCTAGGGAACACCGCAATGTATTGCAACGCTGGCATTCAGCGCCTTACCCCAGCGAACAAATAAACACAGGCGTTATGTCCACACCCCTTACTTTTGTTTTTAAAACGATCCTACTTCCTGAAGTTAGGGTTTTTTGGGGGGAGGGGTAAATACAATTTTGGACTCACCAAGGCAAATAAAGCACAGCCTCGATCTCTGCAGCCATCTTGCCCCTCTGGGCTCACTTACACACTAAACCTTGAGTGTACCTAAGTTAAACAAATGGAATAATATGTTTGGGCTATTTTTAACCAGCACTATTCATGGCCGTTCAGGTACCAGTGATCATTTAGATCGGGAATGAGGAGCCTCAGGCCCAGGGGAAAGCTGTGGTATGCCACCCCTCTCCCGCTAGCCCTCATCCCTTCTCCCCGCACCACAGCCCTGATGTGCACCCTTAACATTGTACAGTAGCCTAGCTTATACACACACTCACACACCCCTCTCTGTCCTCTGCCCATTCCAGCAGGAAGCATGATCACAGGCCCTGCAAGGGTCCCTATTTTCCAGGGATGTCCATGATTTAGAGAAGCCATCCCAGTTTCTGATTTGATCCTGAAATGTTCCGCTTTTCCTTAGAACGCCCCTATTTTCATTGGAGAAATGTTGGAGGGTATGGAGTTCTCCAAACACCAAGCCGTCTGAAGGCAATCCTGTATAGGGAAGTTTTTTTAAAACGTTTAATGTTTTATTATGTTTTTATATATGTTGGGAGCTGCCCAGAGTGGGTGGGGCAACCCAATAATATGGGTGGGGTATAAATAGTAAAATTATCATTATGGAATGGGACATCCCTATTTTCATCGGAGAAATGTTGGAGGGTATGTGATCAAGAAGAGTTCCAGGACACATTCCAGCCAGGCAAAAACACTTGAGGAAGATGCAAGGAAGGGCTGGGGAGAGTCTGGGAAGAGTCCCAAAGGCCAGTCAAAGAGGCCTGGAGGGCCACATCCAGCCCATGGGTCTGAGACAGATCATTGCCAAAAGGTTTGCTCTAGGACAGGGGTCGGCAAACTAAGGCCTGGGGGCCGAATGCAGCCCCCCAGGCTCGTAAATCTGGCTCACGGACCCTGACACCCACTTGGTCAATACCCGCATGCTGCAGACGCATTGCCACACGGGCACTGACTTCCATGACGCTAGCGCGGCTTCAGATTGGCTGCAGAACACTCCTGCAGCCAATCCGAAGCCTTGCCGCCCGCACGCTGAGGTAAACCTGGAGCGGCCATGGACGGAGAGGTCAGAGGGCGGGCAGCGGGTCTGGGCCACGCCATGGGCATCATGACGGGCGCGTCACAGGGCTTCAGCTGGAGCTTGGCATGCCTGCTGGCCCCGCGCCTGGCACCCGGCGCTGCTGCTGGTGGCGCGCTTGGCAGCCGCACTGGAGCAGCTGGAGGGCAAGTTGTGCACCGCCTGCCCAGCACTCCACGTGCGTGGCCTGCCCGCTGACCTGGCCTTGGACAATGGGCTGCAGCACGTGGCGCATGCCGTCTGGGAGCTCCGCGGGGACAGGCCGATGGAGCAGCTGCTGCTCGTCAACAACACCGGTGAGTGGACGGCGCTGAGACGCGTTCCTGAGCGCGTGCAGAGTGTGTTCCTCCTCCAAGTCTGGAGGCAGCTGCAGGACCGGCTTGCACGGCATTTATATTTTTCAAAATATAGTCTGGCCCCCCACAAGGTCTGAGGGACAGTGGAGTGGCCCCCTGATGAAAAAGTTTGCTGACTCCTGCTCTAGGAACTGTTGCCTTTGGACAGAGCCATTTGCCCGGTGCCTGCCCTGCTCTCATGTGCTAAGGGAGTGAGCCCAGAAACCTCACCTTGGCCATGTTCTCATTAGGTGGCTTTCAGAAAGCCACGTTCTTCCCTAGCCTCAGCTCCCCCATTTGCCCTCTTCGTTTATTTTATAGGCTTGTATAGATAGATATACAGGTGGCGACCATTTTGCGCAGAGCTTCCATTCCTGACACCCGCACGCATTTGCGGAGCGCGTATAAGCCCACCCCACCCCGTTCCACCCCTGCCCCTGGTTCTGCCCCATTTTTGAGCCACTTCTAGGTCGGCAGCAACCAGTGTGTGAATGATCGAGCATCAATCTGATGCGCATAAAACGGCCGCTGCCTGTATAGCGCAATGAACAAAGGATCTAGGCAGGGAAGATTAACACTCGAGAATGGTGTGAAGCAAGGCTGGCGAGGGACGCGGAGAATTCTGGGGGCCAGATCAAGTGGCCTGGGGGCCACTGCTGCATTATACACAAACCCCTCGTAATGTGCAACTGCAACCCGTGAAAGCTTCCAGGGTCAGGTTTCTTCTCACTGCTCTGAGCAGCCAGAAAGCCAGCTTTTGCTAAACCTCAGATCAACCTTTTGAGCCACACCTCACCCCTGATTACACAGGAGGGCCGTGGCAGAGGTGCTGGGGGGGGGGGGGCTGTTCTGTGCACTGAAATTGCATGAGCAAACATGAAAGATAGCTGGAAGGGGGATGCAAACACCACAGGCCACTTTCTCCCTTTCTTTTTTGCAGGTGTACAGGAAACAATACCGCCAAACAACTTGTTTGACTATTCAGCCATCTGGATTGACAGTACAAATACACTTCTTTCCCTAGATGAACTCGTAAGAGATTTAATTATATATATATCTATATCTATATCTATAGAAAGCATGTATGACAAGACAAAGAGGATCCTCTTCTTTCAATTGATCTTTTACATCTCTGCCTCTTCTCTCCCAATACCCATACTCTTCCCCCCCCCCCCCGCAAACAACATTTGAAAGAGGCAAACAGGTACACCTGCTCCATGTCAAGCGAACAAGAGGATTCGGGTATCGATGGTGACTGTGCCACTCCCACCGTGAACTGCATTTGCTTTGTCTCTTTCCATTTATCCTGAGGTTTGGAGCGAGGAATAAAAGCAAAGAACAAAGCAAAAAACCAAACAGCTAACACTGGAACAGAGTGACATTTCATCCAATTGAAATTCCCTTCCCAGATTCAACTTGTTGAGCCTCAAAAGGCAGGGATAGAGGAGACCTGATGTTTGGGGACTCTCATAATCTCTGACCATTAACAACCTCTGGAGGGCTGTGGGTTCCCTATCCTTGTTTCAATCGGCCCTAATAAAGGTAGAGGGACCCCTGACCATTAGGTCCAGTCGTGACTGACTCTGGAGTTGTGGCGCTCATCTCGCTTTATTGGCCGAGGGAGCCGGTGTACAGCTTCCGGGTCATGTGGCCAGCATGACTAAGCCGCTTCTGGCGAACCAGAGCAGCGCACGGAAACGCCGTTTACCTTCCCGTCTGAGTGGTACCTATTTATCTACTTGCACTTTGATGTGCTTTCGAACTGCTAGGTTGGCAGGAGCAGGGACCGAGCAACGGGAGCTCACCCCGTCACGGGGATTCAAACCGCTGACCTTTGATCAGTAAGTTCTAGGCTCTGTGGTTTAACCCACAGCGCCACCCGCATCCCTAATTGGCCCTAATAAAAACCAGCAAAGCCACTATGCAGAGAGTTATGTAGGGAGCTCCCGAGGCCCTTCGGTCCATGGAGGGGAGCCTGTGGCTGCCCAGCTGTTTGTAGACACCAACTCCCATAATTTCTGGCTACTGGTCATGCTGGGTGGGAACAATGTGGACATCTTAACTTTGTACAGTCAGCTACTTTCTACACAGACACTCACACTCCCCTCTCCACCCAGGCAAGAAAGAGGCATGATGAGAGTTCAAAGACACCTTCCAGCTGGCGTAGGAACTCAAGGAGGGTGCAAAACAGGGGAGAGGGTGTGGCCTGGGGAGAGCCCTGAGGGCCACATGGAGAGATCTGGAGGGCCACATTCGCACACCCATTGGGCTCCCATTTTCCCATCCCTGTTTCGTTGAGTGGCGCCCTAGATTTCTGCTGCCGAAGTCTTTGCCTGAGGACAACACTGGATGACTTTTGCTCCAAAGGTCCCTTGCCTATATTTCAGCTGATTTGAGGCTGGCTGTGGTTACGGAGTGGATAGAGAAAGAACTATGTACATTCTCAAGAGCTCTTCCTCCTCCAGAATGTAAGAACAGACTGCTGGATCCGACCAATGGCCTATCTACTCCAGCATCCTGTTCTTACAGTGACCAACCAGAGGCCCATAGGAAACCTGTAAGCAGAACCCAACGACAAGAGCCCTCTCCTGACCTGTATTCAGAGGCACAACTGGTATTCAGAGGCATAATGCCTCTGCCTGTGGAGGCAAAGCATAGCCATCATGCTAGCAGCCATTGATAGCCCTCTCCTCCATGTAATAATAATAATAATAATAATAATAATTTTATTTATACCCCACCCTCCCCGGCCAGAGCCGGGCTCAGGGTGGCTAACACCAATAAAATTACAATAAAACATAATAGGGGGAAACAAAAAAACAAACAAAAACCAGTTTATTAAAATACAGGTTAAAATACAATTTAAAATGCAGCCTCATTTTAATAGTAGCCCATAAATCAAAACCATAAGGGGAGGGAAACATAAGGGTCAGACTGAGTCCAAACCAAAGGCCAGGCGGAACAGCTCTGTCTTGCAGGCCCTGCGGAAAGATGTCAAGTCCCGCAGGGCCCTAGTCTCTTGTGACAGAGCGTTCCACCAAGTCAGGGCTAGTACTGAAAAGACCCTGGCCCTAGTTGAGACCAATCTAACCACCTTGCGGCTTGGGACCTCCAAAGTGTTGTTATTTGTGGACCTTAAGGTCTTCCGCAGGGCATACCAGGAGAGGCGGTCCCGTAGGTACGAGGGTCCTAGGCCGCATAGGGCTTTAAAGGTCAAAACCAGCACCTTAAACCTGACCCTGTACTCCACCAGGAGCCAGTGCAGCTGGTAAAGCACTGGATTAATGTGATCCTGCAGCAAGGACCCCGTAAGGAGCCTCGCCACGGAATTCTGCACCCACTGGATTTTCTGGGTCAGCTTCAAGGGCAGCCCCACGTAGAGTGAGTTACAATAATCAAGTCTGGAGGCGACTGTCGCATGGATCACTGTGGCCAGATCAGGGCGAGAAGGGTAAGGGACCAACTGCTTGATACAGCGGAGATGGAAAAATGCTACTTTTGCTGTGGCTGCAACCTGCGCCTCCATGGAAAGGGAGGCATCGAAGGTTACACCCAAGCTCTTGACAGAAGGCACTGGCACTAATTGAGCCTCCACGAATTTGTCCAACCCTCTTTTACAGCAATCTAGGTTGGTGGCTGTCACTGCCTCCTGTGGACCTTCAATATCATGTATCTTCTTTTGGTTACATGCAGTGCCCTGAATAGTCCAGCATTCAGCTTCATTGGAACATTCATTCCCACATTCATTCTCTTTCTTCTTCTCTTCTGGGGTGAAAGGGGACCAATGACAGCCTCCTCCCTGGGGGCCTATAAAATTCCCAATGCCAAGCGAGATGAGAGCGGTGCAGATTAAATTATGCCACAGACCACCACCACAAAAAGAATTGGTGAAAAGAGGAAGGAGGGGAAACAGAGAAACAAGCTTTGCATGGGGGATACAAAAGAAGGAGGCAACAGCTGGCAGCTCATCCACTCATCAGATTTGGATATCAAATAAATAACGCCCATCCCATGCAAAGGGCACAGAAGTTGTGAGCGGCTGTTAGGGGCAAGGCTGCCTTTCCCATGGTCTGGTTACAGCTGTCATTCTCAGGACTGACAATTGACGAAACACTTTTAGAACAGCACAGGGGACAGTTCAAAGCTCCCTTGGTGCACTTGGTTACCTTTTTGTCACCTCATATGAGCTCTAGGAAAAAAATCAGTTCCGCAAATTCCGAGTATGGTTTGTTTGAACCAAGGTGGGAGAGAGAAAAACAGCGATAGAAGGCGCCTATTGACAGTCACCTGTTTGCATATACAGTAGTACCTTGGTTTAAGTACTTAATTCGTTCTGGAGGTCTGTTCTTAACCTGAAACTGTTCTTAACCTGAAGCACCACTTTAGCTAATGGGGCCTCCTGCTGCTGCTGCACCGCCGGAGCCCGATTTCTGTTCTCATCCTGAAGCAAAGTTCTTAACCTGAAGCACTATTTCTGGGTTAGCGGAGTCTGTAACCTGAGGCATATGTAACCTGAAGCGTATGTAACCTGAGATACCACTGTACTGCTGATTGTAAAAAAGCAAACTAAGCTCATAGTGTAACATGGATAAGAGGATGGAGCTATAAAGTCAGGGGTGGGCTTGCTTCTGAAAACCTGAGATCATTTGCCGTGAGCAGTTGATTTTATGGCCAGCACAATGGCTGGAGCAGAGCACCTGCTTGGCATGGAGAAGGGCCCAGGTTCCGTCACTGGCACCTCTCAGGTTGAAAAGGAAAAGACCCTTCTCTGCCTGGGAGACACTGAGCGAGACAGAACAGGGGCCCCAAAGCAGCTCTCAGTGTCCGCTGTGCTTGGGGAACTGATTGTACGGACAGATCTTCTGTGGCCAAAGCCACAGATTTTCTTTACTCATTGGAGGGAAATCAGAGTAGCTGGTTTGTGCTCTTATGAGCTATAAATCACAAAAGCATCAGAAATGTGAGCAAAAAATGCTGACTTTCTTCCTTTCTCTTTGCAATTTCTGCCCTGATCTTATACCCAGTTTCCTGGCAGTAAGCCCCATTGAACACAGTGGGGTTACTTGTGAGAAGACACATGCAGTGTTGCATTGCCCTGAATATCTACACTGCACCGAGTTCGCAATAAGAACTCTGAATCCAATCCAACATTAGTCTTACTCAAAGTAGACACACTGAAATTAATAGGCATGACTAACTTAGGCCCATTAAGTTAGATATAACCTTCTATAACTAAGAACCAGTAACTGAGTTTGCCTTTTACCTCTACCCTCCCAGACTCTTTTCCTTTTGTGCCATTTCTTTAACGGCTTCTGGGCAGGAACTGTCTTATCGGTTATATTTGTAAGCCACTCTGGAAGCCTCTTTTGGCCAAAGACTAGAATAATAATAATAATAATAATAATAATAATAATAATAATTGCCAGGCCTGTAAACCTCATTGCAAATTTGCCCTCCTATTGAAATGGCTTTGCCCTCCTGACTTCTGAAATCTACTATGGCACCCCAAATCTCCGTAAACTGAGCCTGCCATGGTTCCCTGGGATAGGTTGAGAAGGAAAGTTTTATATAAATTCCATCCACATCAGCAACTCTGCATTCCTGGGATACTTCCCCTGTTGTTTGCAAGAAAGGCTGTCTCCCACGGCCGGCAAACAGTTAACTGTGCCAGTTCTCCCATGCTCACCCCTCTGGAGACAATGTCCAGAAACCCGCAGGCCCCTCTCAGCCTCCTTAGCAACACAGCTTTTGTGTCTGAGATTTCACCTGAGGTAATTGGCCTCCTCAGGAAAAAAAAAGGGGGGGGGACCCTCAGGTGTGGTTGTGTGCCTCTGAGGCTGGAGGAAAATAACTCTTGTGTACAACAGTGCATGTGTTAATTTCCATTTCATTTCTCCCTTTCTTTACCACCATCGCCCACGCAAGCCAGTCCTGACTTTTTCTTTATAAACCTCTAGAACGGAGTCAAAGCTCTTCCATCATCTGACAAAAAACGGCTTTCGTTTTTTGAAAGCAGCAGATGGGAGCGCCTGCTCCTTCCCCCGTAGCCTTGGCTGCCAGGCAGATGCCTCAGTGCGCCATGCGTGGGCCGGATGTGAAAAACTGCCATCAGCATTGCCTTGGGGTCCCAGGCATTCATGTTCGTTATTTTGGATCAGAAACCGGCCTGAGAAGAAGCCAACAGAAGCTCAGAAGGAGCGTGTCTGAGGACACCGGGTGGCAGCCAATGCTAGTCCTACTCAAAGTAGCATACCCTTCAACTATCCCAAACAAGAACATCCAGCGTTTTCATGTGAGAGCACAGCACCCATTTTAGGCGCCACAATCTCACCCCCCAAAAGTGCTTTTTTTCCAAGGCTAAAATCTCGTGCTGCTCCCCCAAACACGTGTTTTTGTGTGCCATGCTCTCATGCAAGAGCATGGCCCTGAAAAAATGCATCTTTGGGGGCTGTGATCTTGCGTGGGTCACGTGACTCACAAAGGAGTGTGGCCCTGAAAGACACGCACTTGGGTTTTTCACGCGTTCCGGTTGGAGGGAATCGAGAAGACCCACTGAATTTGATAGACAAAGGGTTGAACCCAACCAAGTCCTACTCATTCCAGACCAGCTCAAATTCATGGATCTTGATCAGTCATGTCCATTAAATTCAATTCTGAGTAGGAATGGGCAGAATCTTCCTAGCTCCATGGTAGGAGGCAGTGATGCTTCTGAATACCAGTTGCTGAAAACTGCAGGAGCGAGGAGTGCTGTTGCTCCTAGGAAGCTTGCAGGCTTCCTGGGGGCATCTGGTTGGCCATTGTGAGAACAGGACGTTGGCCTGATCCAGCAGGGCTCTTTCTTTGTCCTCTTGGTTGGCTCCTGCACTAGCTACTGGTCACAGATTGCTAGCACCAGAACCAATTAGTCATAGTATCTTTGCAGAGCCTCCAAGCAAAGAGGCAAATGTACCTTCAATACTGGCCCGGGGAAGGCTATCGCCTTCATAAATGTACTCTCAGGTCTCTGAGAATCGTATGTTTGGTCCCGGTTTTGAAAACGGATCTGGCGCTGGAGATTTGTGAAGGTCTCACACAAGCTTCCCACAATATTTTTTTAAAGGGCTCTGATTTTTGCAGTGGTGAGCCTAGCCTGGCTCAGTGAATCGAGGCCGCGCACCGGGCATTCATGACGCACTATGTTAGCTCTCCAAAAGGGCAACACCCACCCGGTTGATCTGAGGCGTGGGCTGGCATGACTCAGGTTGCCTTGCACACCTCAGCAAGGCATTCAAAGGGAGTCACACGGACAGAAAGGGGCCTCCAGAACAGCCCTTGAGGGGTTGACAGGAAGTAGGAATAGAATAATCTGTCAACTTCAGTTGTTCCCAAGGCTGATGTTCACTCTTCTATCTACTGAGAATGACAAAAAGCAAGGGGGTTAAATCAGGGTCTGGGAGCCCACTGCCCTCCAGATTCTGCCAGGCCAAGCTGCGTTTATTAAGTGATCCAGAATAGTTATAAAATCAAATTCTTTGTAACAAAATAAAATAATAGAACACATTCCAAATTTTGTTTTTTAAGTGTTTAAAGGATTTCATGTCTGGGAGTTTAATCTGTTACAGGTCTACTTAAAAGAAAGCCCCACTAAGTTCAAGGGAAATTACGCCCTGGTAAACCAGCACAAGAAATCCATATGCCATTAGTCTTCTTCATATACTATCAATCAATTTTATCCACTTCAGCAGTCTCTAAAGCCTTGAGCAATTATCCCTTTGTAGGCGGTATAATTATTTTAGCCAGGTATTGGAAAACTTACAATCTTAGCAGCAATTAAAGGATTAATAATAAGCAGTTTTAAAGGAAGCTGAATTCTGTTGTCCCAGATATGGAATGAAGGAACAGAGGAGTGCCGATAAAAGTTCTCTTCCCTGCAGTTTGATCCAATATGCTCAAGATCTGTGACTGAGAACCCCAAACTCAAAATTACAACCCCACTGAAGATGCGTGAAATCAACACGACCTGAGTGTATCAGTGCTGATGGCTCTATTTGCAGCACAGTAACGGCCTGTCACCTCACTCTGGCCCAGAGAACCACATCTCCTGCTTTACAGAAAACAACCCTGTGTTTACGGCAGGAATAGGAAGCCTCAGGTATGCGGGGCAGACAACTCAGTGGTAGAGCTCAGGGGTAGAGCATATGCTCAGCATGCAGAAGCCCTCAGTTGTGGTGGTAGTGGTGGTGGTTGTTATACCCCACCCATCTGGTTGGGTTTCCCCAGCCACTCTGGGCGGCTTACAGAATATATAGAACATAATAAAGCGTCGGACATTAAAAACTTCCCGATACAGGGCTGCCTTCAGGAGTCTTCTAAAAGTTGTTTATAGTGGTACCTCGGTTTATGAACTTAATCCGTTCCTGAAGTCTGTTCTTAAACCGAATCCGTTCTTAAACTGAGGCACGCTTTCCCCAATGAGGCCTCCTGCCGCCGGTGCCCTTCCACCATTCGGTTTCTGTGTGTAGACCGAGGTAAAGTTCGCAAACCGGGACACTACTTCCGGTTTTGCGGAGTTCGTAAACCGAATTGTTCATAAATAGGGCTGTTCTTGAACCGAGGTACCACTGTAGTGCTTTAATCCCCAGCATCTCCAAGTAGGACTGAGAAAGACCCCTGTCCAGAATCCTGGAGAGCCACTACCAGTCAGTGCAGACATTATTGAGCTGCAAACCAGTGGTCTCACCAGGTATAATGAGGATTCCTATGGTGATCCCCTGCTAGAGCAACCTCTGTAAAAGCAGAAGGTCCCAGGTTCAATCCGTGGAAATTCCAGGTAGGACTGGAAGAGACCTCTGCCTGGGACCATGGGGATGTGCTGTTGTACTAGATGCAGCAACGATCTGACTTTGTATAAAGCCCCTTCCTACGTTCTATAGTTTAAATGCGGCCCTTTGGGACTCTTTATCTGGCCCTTGGGTCTTTCCCCAGCTGATGCACCTCCCCCCCCACATCCCTTCCTCGCAGGGTGCTTTTCTCTGGCTGGGATGTGCCCTTGACCTCTGATCATGCCCCTTGCTTGCCCGGATGGAGGCTAGAGAGGGGTGTGTGAACGTGTTCAGAAACCAGCCCACTGTACAAAGGCGAGAACCCGAGAAGAGCCCTGATGGATCTGAACAATGGCCCATCCAGCCCAGCATCCTCTTCTCCCCCTGGCCAACCAGAAGGCTCAATGGGAAGCCCTCAGGCAGGCTGAAATATACTCGGAGTCGAGAGTGGATTTCATTCTCTTTATTCTGCTCATAGCGGTGAGGAGGAATGAAAGTTCCCCCAAAGTACCTGCTTTATATACAGTGGTACTTTGGGTTACATACACTTCAGGTTACATACACTTCAGGTTACAGACTCCGCTAACCCAGAAATAGTGCTTCAGGTTAAGAACTTTGCTTCAGGATGAGAACAGAAATCGTGCTCCAGCGGCGCAGCGGCAGCAGGAGGCCCCATTAGCTAAAGTGGTGCCTCAGGTTAAAAACAGTTTCAGGTTAAGAACGGACCTCCGGAACTAATTAAGTACTTAACCCAAGGTACCACTGTACATTATTTACACAATGGGCTGCACGTGATTGGCTAATTCCAGGATTCTCCTGTGGGCCAATCAAGTTGTAGATTCACTTCCATCTGCAGCTGGATTGGGTGGCTCCTGCGGACCAATCATACTGCTGCATTGTTCTAGGACCAATCAGACTGCTGCATTCTGAATCCTATTGTTCTAGGACCAATCAGACTGCTGCATTTTGGATCCTATTGTTCTAGGACCAATCAGACAGCTGCATTTTGGATCCTATTCAACTCAGTACATAACACAGACTCTGAGCACAACAGCAACTCTCCCCTCCTGTGTGTTGCCAGAAACTGGCATTTGGAAGCCCTACTGCCTCCAGATTCCCATTGTTTCTCTGCTCCCTTTTGCCTGGGGCCCCACACCAAGGCCCCTGAGTCAAAGATGGCAACCTGAGACCGACTGATGTTCCTGAGATTCAAACTTGCCACCCTGAGTCATTTGGGGGGGGGGGAGGGGGGCTGAAGCCGGGGTTTTCCACTGCCAGCAGACATGGCGCATGGTGCGGCAGCGGAGGTTTGCCGAGTGTGGCGCAGTGAGGGGGCAGGAAGAGGCCGCTCCTGTTTCACCTCAGGTGGCGAAACGGGATGGGCCGCCCGTTGCACAGTCTGAACGGTAAGAGAGGCAAACGATTTTGGCAGCAAAGATCTGATCAGGGCAACATGGCTGTCAGTGAAAGGTCAGAGTAGGGAAAGTTACTACACTCAAGGCAGGAAAGTGATCAGAGCATAAAGGAGTGGTTTATTTGATCTAGAGGACAGAGCTGATTCTGTGCAATGCTGTCGAGGGGAAAGCAAAAGGAAGACACTCCGCATTTGCTCAGAGGCACTTAGCCTCTGGTGCCGGTATTTTTGCAAACACAAAATGATGGACTCAGGGGGCAGCATGAACTTTCGCTTCATCTGGGAGGCCGGGGTTCAAATCAGCTGGGTGACCTGGGGCCAGTCGCTACATCTCAGCCTAATCTACCTTTTCCCGCCTGGCTTGGGAGAGCAGGGTCCTGACTGACTCCAGCTGCAAAGGCTGAGGCTGCAGAGACCAGAGACCATCTTGGCTGTGAGTCCTGGAAGACCTCCTCCCTGCCTTGCAGGCCTTTCCCCCCAGGCCTGGAGGGCGGGGCCCAGACAGACTCCAACTGCAAAAGCTAAGGCTGCTGAACAGACTCTTGGGCTGGAGTATTGCTCAGAGGGTTTTGGTAGGGTTTCCATATGTCCAGAAAAACTTGGGTATGTCCCCTTTTGAGGGGTCAACATGCTCATCCGGGTGGAGTTTTACATTTTAAAGGAAATGTCTGGGCTTTGGGGGGTTTGGGGGCTCCAGCTCTGACGGCTTGGGTGGCCCTTGCACCTGTTTCCCCAGCTTGGGCTGGCAGCGGCTTGGGCTGTCCTCCTTTTTTGCTCTTCAAGATGTGGTAACCCTCTTGAGGGGGTTGTTGCTGCTAAGTTGTTGTATCTTTAGTTTAGATTTTGTTGCAATTTACATGGCAATTACTCCGTCTGGTTTTGCATTTTTTAATGTTTAATTTATTGTTTAGGACAGCTTCTGTTCTGCTGTACAGTGGTACCTCGGGTTACATACACTTCAGGTTACATACGCTTCAGGTTACAGACTCCGCTAACCCAGAAATAGTGCTTCAGGTTAAGAACTTTGCTTCAGGATGAGAACAGAAATCGTGCTCCGGTGGTGCGGCAGCAGCAGGAGGCCCCATTAGCTAAAGTGGTGCTTCAGGTTAAGAACGGTTTCAGGTTAAGAACGGACCTCCAGAACGAATTAAGTACTTAACCCGAGGTACCACTGTAGTTATGTATTTTTTCATGTTCTAAGCCGCCTTGAGCATGGTTTGAACTGTGGAGAGGCGGCATGCAAATAAAATTAAGTATGTTTGTTTCTTTGAGGATAAGCCATAGAGAGGGGAGCACCCACTGACTGTCTTGGAGGAAAGGCAGGTTACTGATGTAAGGATCAATAAATATTTGCCAGTATTTGGCCAGAAGGCATTGTTTTCAAGTGTTACCCCTATAAAGTCCCTACTGTTGCTTGAAGGGGGTGGTTTGACCCCAGAAGTCCACTGTTTGCATGTACATATCAGAAGAAAGACTCGTTTGACAGCCATTTCTTGTTCAGGAGCGATGGGGAAGACGATATCAGCAGAGACAGCCCCTGGGGGAATTGATGTTCTCATCTCAGGCTGGGAAGGGGGAGGCGTTTGCTGCGAGCCCAATTAAAAGACCTCCTCTGAGGCACTGTCTCCGCAGCAGGTGATCCAACTCCAAAACAACAAGCAGAGCAATAAGTTAAAAAACACACACACAAAAAACAGAAATATGCCCTTGGTGACATGTCGGCAAGAACAAGGAAGATGGGAGAGAAACAGCTCAGCATCCCAATACCCAACCAGGCATCAGCCAAATATATCCGCTGACAACTAGGATTTTGATGGACAGGTGTAATCAAGTTTTTGGGGGGACACAGTACACCTGAGCTTTCTGCTGCTGCATCAGACAGATGCGGTATTCTCTGTACAGAAGCAGCTTCAAGCTATTTCTGAAAAAAAGAGGGTATCATTTGCAGAGGACTGCGGGAGATCGGTAGTCCCTCTTGCATTTTCAGATCGCGTGAGGTTTCATTGCAAAGGGCTCAATGGCTCAGCGGCAGAGCGGAAGGTTCCCCAGGGGGCCATCCCTGCCACCACCAATTAAAATAAATACTAGAGAGGCAGATTTGTTTTCCATTGCTCTGAAAAAGCAGGATCTGGACCAGTGGGGTTCAAATGTTTCGGAAGATTTTTTCCCGATAGTATTGTGCGGTTTGACAGTAGGACGCATTGCCTCAGAAAGGTGGTGGATTCACCCGTTTGCAAGAGGGTTTTTAACAGGGACTGACTTGTTGTCACCTATCAGGGATCTCTGTAGCAGTGAATTTCCTGCATCAGCAGGGGCTCAGACTAGATTACCTCAGGCAACAGAGCCTGGAAAAGCCCTTGGCTGAGATTTTGGATCAGAGTCACTGTCAAATAGCATAGCCAGAGTTGGGCTCAAAGGACCCCAGTAGTTTTAAAGCACCTTCATATGTCTAGACTGCATTTTATTAGGAAGGAGGTGTCACAGTTTGGTGGGGGGGGGATGTGTTTCGAATGCAGGGGGTTTCAGGCTTGAGAGCTCTTGCCCTGATTGGGCTATAATGGGCCAAAGATCCAATTCTATATATGGCAGCCTCAAATGTTCCCAGGAGAGAATCTGGAACACAAACGGTTTAGAGGCAGTAGCAGAATGCTACATCCTCTGCCCTTTGCCTCCTTGTTGATTTGCTCCCTGATAGTTTACCTGGGTGTTATACATGATTACATCATACTGTTTGGCAGCTGTACCAAAGAGGTAAATGCTATGTTTATCCAGGGCTGAAGTGCAAAAAAATAAAGCTAACTTTTTCATTTAAAAGAAGGCACATCATGACATCCCCCCATCAGTTAACAAGACAAAAACACCATCCCATTCACAAGTGATCCCTGACTGGGTGGGCTCACCGATGGCAACTAATTCAAGAAGCATAAAGAAGCAGGAGGAAGAGTGCTGAGAGGCAAACACGTGCACAGAATGTGCTTTATAGGAAGAATTCCTGCCTCGCTGGTATCAGCTCGATACAAGACTCAAATATTCATCGCAGTCCTAATTATCATGATGTTCGATTTCATAGACAAAGATGCCCATGGAGGAGGTGAACGTCAAGAAGGTGTGAAAAAAGAGGTTGATGAATACGATTAAAGTGCCCAAAATGATTAAATTGTTAGGGGCAGCAACTGCAAACTCTTCCATACCCAAAAGGCACCTAACAAAGTGTTTTAAAGCAATGCCCGTGTTAGTTTTACGATGCACAAACCAATTGTAAAGATAATATTCCATGTCAGTTTTCCACACATTCACACATACAGTTCTTATTTAAGATACACATTTAGTATGTGGCTTGAAATATGCATCTTTTAATGCTTTTACGTGTGCATTTATTTGGAACCAAAGCTGCATTGCAAAACTGGGTAAAAGTGCACCCTCCAATTTCTATATGTATCCAAGAACTGTGAATTAAGTTGGTTTGTTTTAAAAGTCGAAGCAAACCAAATTCTCCCCCATTCTCAATTCCTGCTGTCCACATGGGAACAGGGATGGAGGACAGATTTGATTTGGTTTGCATTTAAAGGTGACTCTATCAAACCAGCACTTTCCGAAACAATACGCCAACTGAAACACAGCCATCCTTCAAAATTCACACCTATCCAAATTTTGTGATGCAGTTCCACAACCAACATCATTCACAAAAATGCATTATTACTGAAAATAACAATAACAATACAAAAATGCATTACATTACAAGAAAGTGCTTGCAAAAATGTGTACACTAGTCAAAACTGCAAACAAAAACGGTGTTTGTTAGGAGAAATTTGCACTATTTGCATGAATTGTATGAGGAATTAAATTCACAAATTGCTTCATAAATGTGGAGAAGTCTGCACACCTTATCTGGTAGGTTGTGTTGCAGCCAGACCACAGGCCCTGTGATGATCCAGTGAGGGGGCTGGGGACTTGACTGACCACCTGTGTGTGATTGCCTGAGCTGGCAGGTCTTCGGTGGGCTTTCCCTGGGGGGTGGGCCCGGGCCGGCCAATCAGTGCTGCCTGGGCCCATTGCCATGGGGATAAATTGCAGCCCAGCCTGGCAGTCCCTTCCTCTGACCTTCTCTCGCCAGATCATCTTCATTTATTAAATTTGTGTACCGCCCTTCATCCACAGATCTCAGGGTGGTTCCCATGATAACATACATGTTGGGTATCCATTGCCATTAAATCCATTAGTTTCAGTGGGTCTACTCTTGGTCTATATAGCTATATATAAGATTTATCTACACATAGCTAAATGAAAAAAATAGCTATAGAAGCAAATGATAGGGAAGTGGAAATATATATATTTTCCTTATGAGTGAAACTGGGCCACATTTTTATTCCTTTATCTTAACCATTCCTTAATTAAAATTGGTAGCAGATAAAACTGCTACATGGCCGGAATTTTGCAGGCTCACAGTTGCTGACCCTTGTCTGATTTGAAGATGCCCATTCTTCCCTATGACTCAGAGGGTGTGTGGATGGCTGAAGGGGCTGTTGTCTTTGAAATCTATCAGAAACTCTCCAGGCACCATTGACTTTCTCGTGTTCTGCCTAGTGCTCCCCTCCTCCACCTCACCCTTGCCACCATGATTTCATCATCTCTCTTTCCTGCCTTCCATCTATAATTTGTTTTTCTGTTCACTTGTCCTCAGAGGAGCCTCATCTCGTAGGAATGAATTGTTTTCAGCAAATGCCTGTGGGGCCTCCTGCTGATTTGCTTTGCCCCTGCCCAGAGCATTTTGCCAGCTGGTTTCAAAGAAAACATGGAAATTCCTGCCCCCTGATCTCCTTTTTGCCTAGGTAGTTGGATCAGCGAGTCGAAAACATTTGTGTGTGTGTAGCTTGGCATCCTATCCTTCTGTTGAAAGCATGGCAACCTGTACAATAAGTCACCAAGTAGGGGTTGGCGCATGTGACCTGATGGATGAAAACCCCTCTGTGATATGGTAGCCGCTGCAAAGTGAGATGGCTCTTTATCTAGGCTTCCAGTAGACAGCTGGAAGATGTTTTTGGCCACTGTTGATGACTGGCGGCTACTAGATGTGGCTTTGATGCATCACCTGCTCAATTTGGGGGTAGGGAAAAGAGGGGGGAGGCAGGCTTTGGTGTTCTTCCAGTGTATGCTTGAGGTGTGCATTGCATGGGTGGTTAGAAATAAATTACTTTGGAGCTAGAATGGAACTGGCAAAGGCCTGCAGCTGGTTGTCAAGAAACTCTCTCTATGGGTGAAATGACCTCTGAGACATGCTGTTTGCTTTGTAGGGACTTGATACTGTTTTTAAGACTAATACTGATTCTCTGGGAGTGTAAATTTCAGTCTTATCTGCTCTCTCTGTGTGTGTAAGCAGATATCTCACGATTATTGCTGTTGTTGTTGTTATTTCATCTATAGCCTGCCTTTTCCCCACACTGGGACTTAAGGCAGTTTACACAAGCCAGATAAAATACAAAAAACTAAAAAGATCTCAAAGGTAATCCTTAAAATGTACAGAATTAAAACAATACCCCCCCCAAATCTATTCAAATACAGATAATAAAAAGAGCACACTAATATTTCCTTAAATAAAGGGAGAGGGGAACCCCACCACCAGTCAATTCCAAAAGGCCTGCTAGAATACAACAGTCTTCAGCTGGTGGAAGGACTACAAGGAGGGAGCCAGTCTAGCTTCTCTAGGAAGGGAGTTCTAGAGTCTGAGAGCCACCACCGAGAAGGCCCTCTTCCATGTCCCTCCCAAGTGTACCTGGGAGAGTGTTGGGAGTGAGAGAAGGGCCTCCCTCAAAGATCTCAGAGCCCGGGCAGGTTCATGAGGGAGAATACAGTCTCACAGAGAACCTGGACCTAAGCCGTATACAGCTTTGCAGCCAGCACTTTGAATTGTGCCCAGAAACTGACCGGCAAACAGTGGAGCTGTTGTAACAAGGGAGTCGTGCACACACACACAAACGTGCTATATAATACACAAGCATGCTATGATGTGACTTTCCAGGTCGCTTTCCTCACGACGTAACATATGCTGTTGAAGCCTGTAGCTCCCCCTGGTTCCTATTTCCTTTCACTGGGGGAAGCAGGGATCTGGCTTGTGAGCTTGGAAGACTGCCTGTCTACATAATCCCACTGTCTCTGAAACAAAAGTGGCTGAGGCAATGGTTAACTCTTACCAGGGAATGAGAAGAATATTCCCACCCCCTCCACTCGTTCCTGGTGCATGATTAACTTCCCCCAATTATCTCTATCACACTGCTTGGCAGACCTAGTTAACCTTTTTCTTTTAGATCCGTTTCACTCAGAAGTTGTTCATTCTTGCTTAGAAAAAGAAAATCCACCCCCCCACACACACACACACTCGGTCATCCCGCTGTTTCTGAAATTCCACAGTGGCAGGCAGCTGAAACACTCAATATGTGGTGAGAGCACATTTGATCGTCTTCGTTTCTCATTATCTTCCTTGCATTTTCTTCTGGAAGTCTGTCTCTGTCTCAAAGGCAGCTTCCTATAGTCCTGGGTCTGGGGGAAGGGCCATGGGCTCAGTGAAAGAGCACCTGCTTTGCACGCAGAAGGCCCAGGGTTCAAGCCTCAGGCATCTGGGAAAGCTTCTTGCCTGGAAACCTGGGGAGGCTGCTGCCAGTCAGTGTAGGCAATACTGAGCAAGATGGATAAATGAGTCTCAGTATAAGGCAGCTTCCTGGGCTCCCACGTCCTAAGGGAAGGGCTGTAGCACAGTGGTTAGAGAAGCTGGTTTGCATGCAGAAGGTCCCAGGTTCAATCCCTGGTGGCAGCATATGAGATCCTTCCCCCTCCATAAAGACATTTTGTCATCACAACTCTGTGAGGGGAGTTCAAGTTGAGAAAGAGAGAGTAGCTGCCTCAAGGCTGCCCAGCAAGCTTCATGGTGGATAACATAAGGAGAGCCCTGCTGGATCAAGTCAATGGACCATTGCATCTCAGCATCCTGTCTTCACAGTGGTCAACCAGATGCCACCATGGGAATCCCCAGAGAAGGACCTGAGTGAGCCCAAACAGCCACCATGATTCCCAGCCAATGGAATTCAGAGGCATACTGCCTCCAACAATGGAGGAAGGATTTGAATTCAGGCCCCCCTTGAGTGTCAGGGGCTGGACTGAGGAGGAATGGTGGGGACCGCCCTCCCCTTCTCCTGAACCTTCCTGAGAACAGGAGAACAGTATAGATTTAGAACAGTGGTTTGCAGAAGGGCATAGTTCAGAGGCTGCAGAAGGGAAAAGCTGGGAAATATTGGAAAAGGAACAGCAGGAAGAAGAAGCAGCACCAGGGGAGAGACAGCTGACAGACTCAGTGTCCTTGGAAAGCGTTCCTGATCCCCACCCCTCTCCCAGGACCAAGCGTGCATTGCGGGTAGTAGAACAGAGAGCTCAGAGGCAGGAAGCTCAGATTAGCTGACGCAAGGGTGATGCAGAATAGGGACGACGTGGGGGGGGCTTTATTTGGAGCAGCATCCTTATAGAGAGAGAGAGACCACATTCCTTTGTCTCTCACCAAGATTGTTGAATAAACTAATTGGTAAGAACTCTTCTTTGTTTTTCTCTGCTTCTTTGCTGCCACCGTGGAAGGGATAGGATTCTCCGAAGCCTGACCCTGAGCCTGTTCCAACCCTAACCACTAGAAACTCTTTCCTCCCTTAGCGTTTTCTTTTTCTCTCCATATTTTTTAAAAAATCAGGGCAGGATCCTTCTCCACAGAGCAAAAGCAGAATCATGATACCTGCCAACCATTGCACTTTAGCCCATGGCATCCTAAGCTGTATCACTTACTATCTTGTCCCAGGGGGTGATGGGGTTGGGGGGTGTTTACTTCCACCTACTGATCTGGACGTTTTACTACAATCAAGTGGTATATAAATGTTGTTAAGTGAAAATGGATAAATAGATGGACCAATCATATCACAGTAAAGTGGCCTCCTTAGTATTTACTGCATTTGTCTCTCACCTTCTTTCCTTCAAGGAAATTGAGGTTTTGCAGAAGACTTAGATCAAAGATCATAGAACCATAGAGTTGGGAGGGACCCTGAGGGTCATCTAGACCTACCCCCTGCAATGCAGCTGTCCCATACAGGTGGCAAACATAGCTCTCCCCATCTCTGCTTGATCCACACAACAACCCTGTGAGATAGGTTAGGCTGAGAGCGAGGGACTGGCCCAAGGTCGCCCAGAGAGAGCTTCGCAGCCAAGAGGGCATCCGAACCCTGGCCTTTAACCACTACACTGCACTGCCTTTCATGTGAGTAACCTGGATCGAATCCCCACAGAGGGAGGACATGGGGAGGGGGAAGGGGGTCTCTGCCGCCCCCCTTCCTGGCAGAATGTGGGAGCCAAGGTCAAGGCAAAGAGTTTGCCATGGCAACTGTGTGCCCCAAAGGCATCTGAGCAGGAGGCAACCCATGAGGAATCACACAAAATAATGTGATTGCATTGTTCCGTGAAGCAATGTTCCAAGCTTTAAAGTTATGTAGGTGTGTGTGTGTGTGTGTGTGTGTGTGTTGGTGAGTTTCTGGAAGAGATTTTGCACATCTAGCCAGACTGTGGGTGGAGAGATAAGGCAAAACAAAACACTCAAAGCCAGGCTTTTGGAAGATGAGGGAAGAAATGGGGGCAGCTGAACTTAAGGTGGGTTATTTTTAAAAGAAGAGGGGGAGGAGGATGAGAAAAGGAAGAAGAAACGAAATACATGGGCAGGTGAATTCTCTACCACGCAAAAATGAAGTCAAGGTAAGGCACATTAGAAGAGCCTGCTGGATCAGGCCAAAGGCTTATCCAGCCCCAAAATGTCTTCAGGGGTTCACTCCCTGTCCCCCAGTTTCATTCACACCATTCTTCAAATTGGGCTGAAATGTGGTGACATTTGGCCCAGCTCTGACCTTGTGGTGTTTCAGGGCAGCTCGGCAGAAATCTGCTTTACATGCAGGACGTCCTAGATTCCATTGCTGGCATATCCAGGTAGAGGTGGAAATGCCTCTTGATCTGAAATCCTGGAGAGTTGCTGACAGCCAGTGTGGACAATATTGAGCTAGATGGACCAGTGGTCTAACTTAAGATAAGGCAGCTTCCCATGCTCCTATAAGAGGCAGCAGCATCACACATTTTAATATCTCAGGTGGTGCACCCACTTAAGAAAACTGAACAACACCTGCTAATGGATGACAACTCACCCACATGGGCAGCTGGATATTCTCCTGAACAACAGGTCCTTTTATTGCATTATTTTTACCCTTGTGTGAGTTACTCCCTCACTGAATGTCACCTCTCAACCCTGTCTCTTTTTACCCCTTAGATGTGTAAGGAGCAAGAGAGAGAGAGGCATAGACTGCCAAGCAAAGGGTTAACACACTCCAGGGATCTTTTTCCAGGTCCAGCCTCTAAGCTGGTAGTGGATCCGGTTCCAGAGCTCAGTTAGGTTCCTGTTCAAGCCTGGGTTGAACAGGAAAAACCTGTAAGCTGGTTGCTTTTGGAATCCTGGATTTTTTTGCGGGGGGGGGGGGGAGGGAAGGGCTCGCTCAGGTAACCCAGCACATTAAGTTTCTGCTTTGCTTCCCAAAGCCTCTCAACGAGGAAAGAGAAAGCTCAGATATCCAGGCAAGGAAGAAAAAGAAAATAACTCCAGCGTTTGTTCACTGCATTGCTGCGTTGGCGTGAAGTTGTTTCGGTGCTGCCGTTAATTGAACAAAGCAGCTTAACTGGGAACGGTTTGGGAGTTTCATCTCTTTCTGAAACTGCCAAACTTCTGCCCAACTTTTTTGGCACATTGTCTGGGATCAATTGCGGTTCTGTTTGACGATTCCAAAGATCTGAACAGAGCTCGCTTCATTTCCAAAGGAGGGCCAGCTTTCTTTCCAACAGATCTTGTTGCCTGGTACAGAGTGGCCTCTTTTCTTCCAGTATCAGCCTACTGTTTGAACAAGATGATTCACATAAATGGGTACCAATCCAAGGCAAATAGAAGGCGGTGGCTTTCTACGGCTTGTTAACTCCTTAATCGGCCATGCTAGGGCGCACAGATTGGTAATTTCCCCTCTTCCCATTAGAGGCAGGAGAGGAAATATGGAGGCCATATCCAGCTCCCCAAAAAGCCTTTTCATCTGAACACCAAAAGAGCTTCTGATCACAAGAGCATGGACATTATTGTGCACTTCATCCACTTCTAAGCTGAGCAATATTGGCAAAGGGCTCATTTCTCTCCTGAAGTCTGTACAGAAAGGGAGGCCTTGGCAGAGTCCCTTGCCCCATTATGAATCTTGGTCGCTTTCTTCCAGACTGAGATGGACAAAGGGCTCTTTTAAGTCATCCCCCCCCCCCCATGTAGATGTTGAGTGAGGCTCTGGCAGAGTCCCTTTTTCAACTGGTTCCAAGCAAAGGACTCTTTAACCCTTTTTCTCCTGTGATATGAATAGCAAAAGATTTGGGGGGGGGGGGGCTCCACTATCTTATTAAGTGTTTTGCTCCCACAAGCAAGCCAAAATACAACTGACATGAAAGCAAGGCTAGGCAAATCTCTCAATTCCACTTCCTCTCAGTTTCTGGTTTATCTAACCTTCTAATATATGAAGTTCAGATTTTCATATTTGCACATCAGTTGGGGGGCAAGGATCTCAAGCCCTAATGAATGAAAGGTTTCATAAACACAGATGGATACAGGAGAAGATTATCTTTGTTTTCAGAATGTTTACTGAAATATACAATACTGTCTGTACGACGGCTTCCTATGTGCAACGTAGCTAATCAGTTGCTGTCAGTTGCGTTGTTGTTCGTTATTGTCAGTATTATGAAAACAAATTTGCCCTAAAATGGTGAATTTTCATTATTACTCCCCCCCCCCCATCACAAATGTGAATTGAAGATTGAAAAAAATGAGAAATCCAGAGAAACCAAAAAGGAACCATTGACCCATTCTTATGCCCCATATGTTTGCATGCCCATTTGTCTGCCCAACTTTCTGCTCTGGGATCCCTTTGTCATTGCAAGCAGAGGAAGCTAACACCTGAAAGCTGAGGGAGGGAAGGGCATCTAAAAGACGATGCTTAGAGAACTTGCAACCAGTACCCCCTTCCCCCAAGGAATAGCATAGGAGGGGACTAGTATTGCTTTCCCTTGAGACATTTCCCTCTTGTGACATCAGCAGCTAATTCTCCAATCCCCACCCTCCTCTCAGATCTATTTGCATGCCAAGCAGCAGAACACTGTCTTGTGCTGAGGACAAGGGTCAAAGGCTGCTCTGCAGTAAAAGGTCCGGATGCAAAGAGTGGGAAATGAATGCAACTGTTGCACTGTGCAAAATATGAGCAAGCCAGGGCTGAACTGATATTACCCTTGCTGGTACCTTTCCCGGGAAAATCAGAGGCTCGCTATGTCAGGTTCCTATTGGAAGACCGGACAAACGCTAGAACATTAGCAGTGGCCAAGTTTTGATCGGTGGTTGCAAGAACCAATGATCCCTATATTCTGAACAAAATGCTTGTTTAACCTGGAGGTAGGCTGTACGAATTGCGTATTGCTTTGGAACGATTTGTTGGGTCTCTGGACCGTAATAAAGGTTGATGGTGATGAATACAACTGTACAGAGAATGAGAAAAGAAAAAAGAAGCCAGTCTTGTTTGGAGACTCAACAGAGGCTCATACTGCATGGAGTTCCACAGTTCTCTCCCCCGGTGGTGTCATGGGTTAGGTTGTGTTTTTAAAAAAAACCTGGGCATAAGCATCCGAACTAGAGAAAGCTGCAGAAGAGGCCACTTATTTCTTTTTGCCTGTGACCCATATTTTATTTCCACCACTTCAAAACTACACTTCCAAAGCGGCTTTTTTTTAACCTACTAGCAGGTGTTGGAAGGATTTGAGAGGAAGATGGGAGATCCACAGTCACTGTCGCCCCTTCACTAGTCGGAAGGGGAGCAGCTTGGGCGGGTCAATTTTGAGCTGCAAAATGACCCGAGAGGAAAGGGTTACGTAGCCACTCCCTGCCTGATGCAGCCTGCCCTAGGGCTGCTTTGGGTGAAAGGGGGAATGGAGGGAGGGAGGGGGAACAAGGGAATGAATCACACAACTCTGTGCAAAGTCAGGCTTCGGGCTGCATGACAGGGCAGGAAAGGGAAACAGATTCTTCTGAGTTTGCGCGGTAGGGGGAGAACATGGCCAAACCCACCAGTACAAAGCTCTTCACAAGCTGCTCTATACCAAAGCAGACTAATGATCCATCAAGCCCACTACTGCCCACTCAGACTGGCAGCAGCGTCCCAGGGTTTAGGGAGAGAAGGGTCTTTCCCCATTGCCTGATGCTAGACCTGTATAACTAGAGGTGCCAGAGATTGAACATGTACCATTGGAAGTGAGCCTCATGCCAAGGGAGATTATTGGTCCATCTGGGTTGGTATTGTCCTCTCTGAAAGGCAGTGACGGTCCAGGGTTCCAGGTAGGGGACATTCCCAGCCCTACTTAGGGATGTCAGGGATTGAACCTTGGACCTTCTGCATTCAAAGCATATAAATATTGTATTATTTATAGCCACTCTGAGCCCAGCTCCAACCGGGGAGGGCGGGGTACAAATAAAAATTTAACATTATTATTATTATTATTATTATTATTATTATTATTATTTTCTGCCACTGAGCTATGGCTCTTCTTCACAGTTCCACCACTGAGCTGTGGCCTTTCACAGAGTTCACTTCCCCAATGTATCTGGGGGGATATATTGTCAGGTTAAAATAATGCCCTTCACTGGGGCAGGGACTGAAAAACAAAAGCGCAAAATTCCATGCTGATGACCAAAATGTCCCAGGAGGCAGTGGGTAATGTGTGGCCTCCACCAGCAGTTCAATCTCCTCTGCATCCGGATTCTTCTGCCCACAAATCTTTACATTTTACGGCATGAGCTTTCAGATCCACTGGCTTTAGTATCAGCTGTTGTAAAGCTGCTGTTGAAATATTATGACTGTACAGCGGTACCTCAGGTTACATACGCTTCAGGTTACAAACGCTTCAGGTTACAGACTCCGCTAACCCAGAAATAGTGCCTCAGGTTAAGAACTTTGCTTCAGTATGAGAACAGAAATCGTGCTCCGGCGGCGCAGCAGCAGCAGGAGGCCCCATTAGCTAAAGTGGTGCTTCAGGTTAAGAACAGTTTCAGGTTAAGAACGGACCTCCGGGATGAATTAAGTACTTAACCCGAGGTACCACTATATTGCCTCTGTAACCCTGGGGTGGGGTGGGGAACACAGGCAAATTCATAGAGGCCCCCATGAATGACTTTTAGCTACATGGAAACTTCACTTTCAGGGCCAGTATACCTCTATATCACAAAGGGTGGGAGCGAATGACAGGGGAGACCTGTTGCCTTCATGCACTGTTCCCTATAAATTACTGGATTGGATGGGCATGATCCAGTAAGGGGTTAAAAAAAAGTCCCACAGAAATATCAGGTCCCATCCTGCTCCTGGATTTCATAACCAAAATCAATACTTTGAATACAGTTAATTTGAATCACTGCACTCTCTTCTTCCTTCTCTGATTTCCATTGCAAATTATGACATTTGTTTCCGTCCCACCCACCCCCCCAAATCTGTTTATTTCCAAGCTGTCCTTTTCACTCCGGTGAGCCTCTCACCTTCTGAGCCCTCCTGGCTAGCATTGCAGTGCCAGGAACCTTTAGATTGGTGGGGGATCTAGAACAGGGCCAACTCTGTGGTGGCTCCGATGCTCTGTACTTCAGCAGGTCCAGTGGTCCAGTCTTGAGTTCTAGAGAAACCTGGGGTTGTTGGGTGGGGGGCATGGAAGAAAGTCTTCTGCTATCATGCAGAGGTAGGCATGGCTGGGCACATGTCAAGGCCCATCCTCCCTGCAGGGGTCCCAGTCAACTCTTGGCCTTGCCACCATGGCCACTGATCCCCCTTATTGCTGAGGCTGCCTGCTCAACTGCCTTCTGTGAGTGTGAAAGCATTTCCCTTGCAACTGCCTGGACTCTCCTTCTGCACCATGGTGTGGAGAAAATGGATGGGGATAATATATTCTCTCCCCCACCCCCGCTCCCATAATACTAGAAATCGGGAGTAATGTGGTGAAGCTGAATTTTGGAAGATTCAGGACAGGCAAAATGAAAGGAATAAACAAGCCTACGAGAATTACTGGATTTCCTCATCTTCTCCCAATTCCCCAACTGCTCAGAATTCTATAAAAGGCATCTGAAGGAAGACAGCATCTGTGGTGCTGTGCGCATTCCAAACGAATGCAAAATTGGTCTCCAATTGAGACGTCAAACTGGACGGAGCACTTTGCTGGCTTGAGTGAGATGCTGAAAGGAGATCAGGAGGTGTCGTTAGAAAGGCAGAGGAGTCCCCAGGTCATTGTAATAACTGGCTCCTTGTGTATGCTGGTATTTTGCTTGTGGCTTCCCAGATGCTTTTGAAGGAGGAAGGGGGAAGCAGTCTCTGCTCCCCTGCTCTCCCTTGTGCAATGCCACCATCAAGGAGGCTGCCAAGCAGAGGCGGTGAGGGGTGTGGCCTGGCAGAGGAGGTGTGGCCTGGGGAGAGTCCCAAGGGCCAGTCTGAGAGACTTGGAGGGCCACATTCATCTTCCAGGCCTAAAGTTCCTCACTCCTGACTGAATGGCCCATCATCTTCCCTGACAGGTAAACTCCCATTCTCCAATTGCCCTTTAACCAATTCATTCGGTCGGAGACAAAAAGGGTGCCCTTGCCTTTTGCTGATAGGACAGAGTGTGTCAGCTGATACACCAAGACTCCACCCATAATAGCTTCCAGGATCAGGCTTGTAGAGCTAGACATTGGGACTGGTAGGACGGAACACAGGGAGACCAACAGTAGGTGGCGCCACAGTCACTGACAGAAGGAAGCTGTCATCCAGCGCCACCTCCTAGGCTAGTTGTAAGAAAGGCAGGTGGGGACAAGCTGAGGGCAGAGTGCAGTTGCTGGGGCACTGCCCCATTTGCCCAAATGGACCAGCCTCTACAGGAGCCTGACATCTCCTGGCATTCAACAGGTCTCTGGCCTTCTCCTGGCTTCCCAGCTCTGGTTTTTTGCCTCGCCCTGCCCTTGACTGCACAGGAGTCAGCTCTGGCACCATCTGGTATTAGCTAAGCCTGGCTTGTGTAAACTCCTAGCTCCCGAAAAGAATCACAAGCCTCTCCCTTTCCAGGAACTCTCTGGAATTCATCCTCCAGGGTAGGAGGGATGGTAGGAATTTTAGATCTCGCAAGCAGATTGTCCTGTTTGTTTTTTATAGGTGTGTCCACGGAGGGAGGAGATAGAATGACCAAAGCTGTGTAATGACTGGGCTGCTGAGAGGCTTGTAAGGGGTATAGATAACAGAGAGAGAGAAATCTCTCTGCATAGATAGATGAATGGATGGACAGATAGATATAGAGTTGCTCAGCCATGGGGAGAAATCACATGATGATGATTTCATTTATTAAGATTTCTTAACTGCCCTTCACCATGAGGTCCCAGAGCATGTTACAACAATTTAATGATACAATGCTAAAATAGGTTCCTAAGATCAATCAAAAGGACAGGGTAAAGAGGTGCTTCTTCAGCATATAATGAAAAATACAAAATGTCCAGATGCAGCTCTGTGGGGAGGGAATCCCCAGCTAGCAGGACCAATTGCCAGCTATGATAGGAGCTGAAGTCCAGCAACATCTGGAGGGCCAGAGGTTCCTCATCCCTGGCTTAGGGAGTCAGGTTAGGACCAGGAAGACCTGGGCTCAAATCCCCACTCAGCCATGAAGCTCAGGAGGTGACCTTAGGCCAGTCACCATCTCTCGGCCTTACCTCCTAGCCTCCCGGGGTTGTTGGGAGGATAAAACAGTGGGTGGGGAAAGCATACATCCTTTCCTGAGCCACTCAGAAGAAGGGTGGGATTAAAAAAAAAAATGGATCAATACTTTAAAGAATGCAGAAGCAACATTTGAGGCTGCAGGATTCGCAGAAACCACATCTTCCTGGCACAGAGATGGGCTTCATACCAGGTTGCCACTTCTTTCTTTTTTTTAAATTGGCCTTGCTCCTGTGCCTTATAAAAGCAGGCTTAAAAGGCAGAAAAGGCAATTCCATCAATATTCAAGAACGAAGGGAAGGAAAAGAGGCAGAGCAGGTGAAACGTCTTGGCACAGCCCAGAGTTGATCTATGGAACTCGCTTCCACAGGATGTAGTGATGGCCACCAAGGTGGATGGTTTAAAAAGAGGATTAGACATATTTGTGAAGGAGAAGTCTATTGGTAGCTACTAGTCTTGACGGCTATGCCCTGTCTCCACAGTTGAAGGCAGTAATGCTCCTAAACCCCAGTTGCGGGAATCTGTAGGACGGGAGAGTTGCTGTTGAGCTCAAGTTCTGCTTCTGGGCTTCTAGTTGGCCACTGTGAGACTAAGATGCTGGATTAGATGGGTTATTGGCCTGATCCAGCAGGGCTCTTCTTAAATTCTTATACCTTCACCTGGAGAATAGCTTTGGTGGGTCAATGTGCCAATGTTCTCAAGCAGCCCACTCTCCTGACTGTTTCATAGCTGCTAGATCAGCAGATGCTGGCAACACACATCATGTATCTGCTTGCTGAGAACAGATCCTGCTGCTACATTTCTGAGCTGCTCCCCACTTCACCCCAAAGAAAGGTACCTTCCAGAGGCACCATTTGCCTGGGGAGCTTGTAGCCAGGGCTGCTGCAACCAACAGCCACGCAATACTTTGGGAAGCAGAGACGCGAGAGAACATCGGAGGGAGGGAAGGAAAGAGGGACAGAGGCCAGTGTTGCTCACGGCACCCCTGACCATCGTTCAAGGCACCCCAGGGTGCCACGGCACACTGGTTGAAAACCACTGGCTTAAGGTGTACAAGCAAGTCCAATTGGCAACCTCAGCAGTGGAATGTCTGTGCTCTTAAAGGAGCAGGAGTAGTGTAGAACTGTGACTTCTGCTGGCCACAGCTGGGGGCTCTCTAAGCAGGGTGTCACAAAATCTAATCTGCTCTGCAACAAACGGAGAATGGGAGACTTGACTAGCAAAGGGATGCCTGGCAGTGGAAGAAGGCAAATGCTTTAATTGGGGGCGTTAGGATTCTCCCAAGTGATAAGATAACCAGTCTGAGTTCTGCTGATGAACCACAAGATGTGCCAGAAAAAGAAAGAGAGGGGTTTTTTTTAAACATATGCTTTGAAGCATGTTGTAAATCCTCCGGTCTAATCTTAGCGGCAGGTCAGATCAGAGATGTGGGTTGGGGTTCTTTTTAAACAGATCTTCATTGGACATGTGCCAAGTATTAGATTGTTTCCATGCCAGGCTGACGTGGGCAAAGATTTTCTCTATCCTCCTGCCAGGAGGAAATAAGAGGCCATCCTGCCCTAACAGCGAAGGGCTGAGCCCCCAGTTTGATTCACATCTTAACCCGAACCTATGAACTTTACACTCGCTGAAAAAATGCACAAACTGAAACACAGCTATGCACGTCTCTCCAACTTTCACACTCCAGCTGGAAATACGTGTAGAAAATGCCTATATTACAGGCAAGTGTGCCTAAAACTACTGTAAGAGACAAGGATGCGTTACACTAGGCAAAAATGGTTGCAAAAATAAATGCGTGTAGTGGTAGAAAAGCACACTAAAATGCTGGCAGTGTTTTGGGATTAAATGTTTTTTAATCACAAACTGATGGAGAAACATAGAGCACGGGACCTAAAAGTGGGAAAATGTCAGCATGGCACCAGCAGTTTGCAGCTTAAAAAAAAAGCACTTATTCGTGCAGTGCATGGTTAAAGGATAGAAGTCTCTGCTGCAACAGACCCTCCATGTGTCCCTATTTTCCAGGGACAGTTCCGGATTTACAGAAGCTGTCCCGGCTTCTGGTTTCATCCCAGAATGTCCCGCTTTTCCTTAGGACGTCCCTTATTTTCATCAGAGAAATGTTGAAGAATATGGTGTTATGTGACCCCCAAACCAAGGAGATACAACCTTTAGAAGACATCTGAAGGCAGCCCTGTATAGGGAAGTTTTTTTAATGTTTGGTCTTTTATTGCGTTTTTATATATGTTGGACACCACCTAGAGTGGCTGGGGCAACCTAGTCAGATGGGCGGGGTGTTGTTGTTGTTGTTGTTGAATAGGGTGTCCCTATTTTCACTGGAGAAATGGTGGAGGGTATGCTGCAGGAGGAAAAGTGATGGCATAGTCGGCCAATCGGTGTTAAAGAAGGACAGAACTTTCTTTATGTATGCTACAACAGCAGCAAGAATACTTATTGCAAAGCATTGGAAGACACAAGATCTACCCACACTGGAGGAATGGCAGATGAAAATGATGGACTACATGGAATTGGCGGAAATGACTGGCAGAATCCGAGACCAGGGAGAAGAGTCGGTGGAAGAAGATTGGAAGAAATTTAAAGACTATTTACAGAAATATTGCAAAATTAATGAATGTTAGAATGATGTTGGATTGAAGTTAAGGGGTTTCTAGCTGTAATGGTATAAAAGAATATGGAAAAATTGGTTTTCAATACGTAAAAACTTAATGCTATAATATATTAAGATTAAAGATCAGGATTAAAAAGGAGGGAAAGGAATTGCTGGACTAACAAATTGAATTGGAATACAAAAAAGGGAGGTATGAGGAGGTCCGGGAAACAAGTAAATGTAAGAGAAGTGATGAAAAGATGGAATTGTTTTTAATTGTTTTTTTTTGTACTTTGTATTTTTCTTTTTTCTATTGTTATTTTTCTTATCAATGTAATCTTTTTCTTTTGAAATTTTAATAAATATCATTTAAAAAAAAAAAGGAGGAAAAGTGATGGCCACCAACCTAGGTGGATTTAAAAAAGAATTAAACAAATTCATGGAGGATGAAGCTATCAAGGGCCGCTAGCCACTATGGTTCCAATGTTAAGAGGCAATAGCATTTTTGAATACCAGTTTCTGGAAACTGCAGGAAGAGAAAGTGCTCCTGTGCTCAGGGCCTGCTTGGCTGTTTCCCACAGGCATCTGGTTGGCTGCTGTGAGAATAGGAGGCTGGACTGGGTGGCCATTGGTCTGATCCAGTGCTCCTCTTTGTATGTTATTATGATCCTTATTAGTTGCAAGACTTTTGAAGTGAGATGTGAATTTGTTTGGGCCCTGGGTGAGAGCCAGGAGGCTGGAAGTGGAGATGTGTTAGAAGAATGAATAATGGTCTATATTTATTCATAATTTCTACTGCTGTAACATTTGCATTCATAACCTCATGCCTATTTGTTTTTTTATATATATACTGAATTTTTATAACCTCATGCCTATTTGTAACGTTGAGGCTGTCGCTGCTTTCGTTTCCTGTACACTGCTGAAGAGATATTTTTATATGTTAAGCAATATGCAGATGGTCAAAATAAAGACATGCATAAATAAATGTACCAGTGGGAAACTGAGAGAAACAGAAATCGACACGTCTCTGCCTCCCTATTCTCACTCCAATCAGAGTCACATGACCTCAGTGGTCCTTACTCCTTAGTCAGATTCTGTCAAGTCTTTCATATGCCACCTGCAGTGATGGGGCTGCCTCAACCTTTTCCCCTTTTGACTCATGCATCTTTTAGATTGCAAGAAGCCTGCTGGCAGGGACTGTCTTGCTTGTTCTTTGCTTTTATTGATTTTATGTAAGCTACTCTGGGAGCTCTTTTTGGAGGAGCAGCAGGAAGGGGGTGCGGGGGAGAGATGCTACTGTATTTAATTTTGTGGTTTTCATTGTGTGCTTTTATGTTTGGATATTGATTTTGTAAACCGCTTTGCAGCTTATCACTGATACAGAGGCAAGAAGATATACACCTCATGCTTCAAAAGAAGCTCTAAGCAGGTTGCAACGATAAAAAATGTCACAAATAAATGCAAGAAAGATTTTGCATTTTAAAGCGTTGCCGAACAGTTAGATTATTTGCAGCACTATCTATCATATGCCCATTCAGAAGGGAGTCAATTTCCATGGGGCTTACTCCCAGGTAAATGCCTATAGCATTACTGCATGGCAGTACAATCCTAATTGTGTCTACTCACAAGCTAACCCTATTGAATTCAGCAGGTTGCAGAACGTTATTCCAACTCAGGGTAGACCCATTGAGCTGTATCCAATTAAGACCTACTCCGAAGAGTCGTATTTAAATTAACAGGTCTGAGCTAGTCGTGTCCATGAGCTAGTCAAAACTCCCATTGGACATTCGGGTTCCAAACAACATTTGCAAACCGGAACAATCACTTCCAGGTTTGCGGCATTCGGGAGCCAAAATGTTTGACTCACAAGGCGTTCAACTTCCAAGGTACGACTGTATACCAGGAGTGCACTGTTAAACACTGAAAATATTTATATATATTTTTTTTATCATATGCGGTGGGAATGTAAAAAAGTTAAATGTTTTTTGGGAAATGATACATAATGAGATGAAGAAAATGTTGAAATATACATTTGTTAAAAAAACAGAAACATTTCTACTAGGAATTTTAGGTGGTGAAATAAAAAAGAAGGACTCGAAGGTGTTTTTATATGCAGTAACAGCAGCTAGAATTTTGTTGGCCCAGAAGTGGAAACAAGAAGAAATGCCTACGATGGAAGAATGGAGAATGAAATTGACGGAGTACGCAGAACTTGATAAGTTAACAGGGAGGATTCGGAACCGACGAGACCAGAGATTCACTGAGGACTGGAAGAATTTTACAGAATATATTAAAAATATATGTGATAAACAGTTAACGTTTGTAAGTTTTCAAGAAGCTTTGTGAGAATTATTGGTAGAAATATTGCATAAATAATATGATAAGATAAATAATGATATAGTGCAATATTAAATTGAGAAATGTGGAAGAAAGTGATATTACGGAGAATTATCAGACAGGCTGATGGAAGTCCAAAAAGAAGCAGTTGGTGAGAATTTGATGTTTAATTCTGTATAAATTTATGTTGGAAAATTAATAAAAATTATTTTTAAAAAAAGAAAGTATTTATATTTTTTTAAAAAGAGGATGGTTATTATAAATTAACAATAATTACATAATGGTCTTCAGTCAAGCGACCAATATAAATATCTGTACGCATGCACACAGGTTCAAAGAGAAGAGCCTGGAGGAGAGTGAAGACAATTACAAGGTGATGCAAGAACGCTCAGAGAGATTAAGAGAGACGTGTGTGTCACATTACTATTCACAACACACACGGAAACAAGATCGAACACAAAAGAAGACAAGATCCAGTTGGGCTAGGTGTGTCTTTGACTCTCCAAGATGATAAATTGGCAAAACAAGATGGATGTTGTAGATCCAACACCTAAGTAGGACAAGGACTTTCTGTAGCCAACAAGGCACTCCTAGTACCTGTTGAGCCCAAGTCTGATGGCATCAAATCTTTTGCAGGTTCTTTCCAACTCTGCAGCTTCAGGGCGGAGTCTCCCTTTCTGTTGACGCAGGGCAAGTTTTGAAGCTGTAACAGAACGTCCAAGAAGACTGACTACAGTTTTCCATGATACTTTGGGGGGAGCACTTATGTTTCACTGTAATTGTACTTATTTATTTATAAAGATATTTATCTTCTGCTATTTCATGGGAAAAAATATGTCAAAGTGGTTTACAACAGTACATAAAACCATACCATAAATATATATATATAAGAAGTTAAAATGAGGCATCAATAAACTATTGCAGAAATACGTATTCTTAACTGCCTACCTGGAGGAACAGAAATGTTTTCAGCAGGCAATTAAAAGCTGTTGTTTTATGTGAGATGGCAACATATAAATCCTTTGATTAAATAAAAAATAAAAACTTAAGCCCTCTGCAAAACCAATATAAACTGACTTAGAGTTGCTGGATGAACCCTAATTAGTAATGTCTATTAGTTTCAATGAGTCTACTCTTAGTAAAAACAGCATTGGCTACAACCCTTGATATTTTGTGTGTTTCATTGTATTTGGTATTTTATTTACTCTACCACAAGCTACCACAAGCCACAAACACACAATTGTTGTGAGGAAAAAAGGGGAGGGGGAGATGAGTCAAATTTTTTGAGGGGGGAAAGGTAGGATATAAATGTAATGATTAAACAAATAAATAAATAATGCATATATTACCCAAAACTACAACAATACATTATATTAGGGCAAACTGCAAGAAGAAATGTGCATGGCATGGCAGGCAAAACCGCATATCAAAATGTGCATATTAGAATAAATCTGTACTAAAATGCTGTCTTCATGAGAGCTTTTTAAAGAGCAAACGGATGTGGACATGTGACAGACTGAATATTGGAACCAAAGAGGAATAGCGATAAACAGAAATTGGCATTCCTAGCCAGCAGTTGTTTTTTTCTTGTCTCTTTTTGAGTAGGGCTTGTGAATCACAGAATCATGGAATTCTAGGGTTGGAAGGGATCCCAATGGTAATCTAGCCCACCCGTGCAATGTAGGAATCCCAGCTATAGAATCCCTGGGAGATGGCCATTGAATTTCTGTTTAAAAACATCCAAGGAGAGAACACCACCTTCTGAGGTAGCCCGTTCCACTGTTGTACGGCTCTCACTGCCAGAAAGTTCTTCCTAATGTTTAGATGGAAACTCCTTTCTTGCTATTTGAATCCATGGGTTTAAGTCCTACCCTCCTGAACCTCCAACAGTCAGAAATGTGCTAGGGACTGCTGTGGATGAATTGGGGATGACTCTGCTTGCCTGAAATCTCTGGCTCAGGAGCAGAGAAGGTCTGTTTGTGTTTGTGTATGTGTTATTTATTACCTCCAAGGAGCTCGCAACAACCCTGTGAGGTCAGTTAGGCTGAGAGCTTCAGAGCCACATTGAGAGTTGAACCTTGGGCTCCCTAGACCTAGTCTGACACTGAAATTATAAAACGATGGTTGGCATCCTTCTGACTCGGGAGGCAATGGAGGAGCGTGGCTAAAATTACAGTGGTACCTCGGGTTAAGAACTTAATTCTGGAGGTCCGTTCTTAACCTGAAACTGTTCTTAACCTGAGGTACCACTTTAGTTAATGGGGCCTCCTGCTGCTGCTGTGCGATTTCTTTTCTCATCCTGAGGTAAAGTTCTTAACCCGAGGTACTATTTCTGGGTTAGCGGAGTCTGTAGCCTGAAGCATCTGTAACCTGAAGCATCTGTAACCCGAGGTACCACTGTACAGATAAAGGTAAAGGGACCCCTGACCATTAGGTCCAGTCGTGACCGACTCTGGGGTTGCGGCACTCATCTCGCTTTATTGGCCGAGGGAGCCGGCGTACAGCTTCCAGGTCATGTGGCCAGCATAACTAAGCCGCTTCTGGTGAACCAGAGCAGCACACGGAAACGCCGTTTACCTTCCCACTGGAGTGATACCTATTTATCTACTTGCACTTTGACATGCTTTTGAACTGCTAGATTGGCAGGAGCAGGGACCGAGCAATGGGAGCTCACCCCGTCGCGGGGATTCGAACCGCCGACCTTCTGATCGGCAAGTCCTTGGCTCTGTGGTTTAACCCACAGCACCACCCGTGTCCCACAGCGCCACCTGCATCCCTGTATACCCTGTATACCACTGTATAATATATAAAATTAGCAACCTTTTTTCTTTTCCTCCTTCACCTGCAAGCAAAGGCCTTCCACCTTTCCAAGCAAAAGAAAGAAAGAAAGAAAGAGAAAAAGCCATCCTCATTAAGATCTTGCAACAAGGTGGTGCTTTCCAAATATAGACAGCTGTTTTTTGAGCGCTGCAGTTGATCAAGCCTCTCTCACGCGCTATCAAGGTTTCGGCTCGCCGGCGATTCCAGAAAGGAACACGTGTAATTTCTTTTGTTCGGGAAGGCTGCGTTGCAGGGCAGGGGTGTGTGGGTTTTTCAAAAGAGCAGAGAGTGCCCCACCTGGCCTACATACCTGGCATAGGCCAGAGACAGGTGTTGGGTTTCAAACCGACACAAGTGCTGACTCAGAGCTGACACGCACTGGCTTCCCATTGGCTGCTTAGCGGGCCAAGGTGCTGGGGGTGGGGGGAAGCGACGCACCCACAAGCCCCAGCAGGCCGCTCTCAAGAAGGAAATGCTAAGGGAGAGAGGAGGACTGGCTTCCGGGCAGGGTTTTGTTAACCCCCTGCAGGCCAGGCAAATGGCAAGAACTGTGCTCATATTGACCGGGGGGGGGGGACCCATGCAATGATCTCACCCAGGGCTGGCCTGATCCTGATCTGCTTGCAGCAGATCGACTAGAAGAAATCATCAGGTGACCCTTTTTAACCATGCGCAGAGAAGCATCCCCACCAGCTAAACTGAATGTCTGCAGATCAAGACACGGCGAAACGTGGTAGAAAAAGAGAAAGAGATGGGGCAAGGATAATTATGATGATGATGATGATGATGATGATTTATTTATTTATACCCCACCCTCCCCAGCCAAGGCAGGGCTCAGGGCGGCTAACAACCGATAATAAAAACAAGTTGATTAAAATACAATTTAAAAGATTAAAATACAACATTAAAACATTAGGGTGCAATCTGTTCATAGGAAGAGAAAAGAAAAAGGAAAAGGGGGAGGGAATCAAACTGACTCTAAGCCAAAGGCCAGGTGGAACAACTCTGTCTTACAGGCCCTGCAGAAGGAAATCAGATCCTGCAGGGCCCTGGTCTCATGAGACAGAGCGTTCCACCAGGCCGGAGCCAGTGTTGAAAAGGCCCTGGCTCTGGTTGAAGGTAATCTAACTTCCTTAGGGCCCGGGACCTCTAGGGTGTTGCTATATATGGACCTTAAGGTCCTCCGTGGGGCATACCGGGAGAGGCGTTCCCGCAGGTATGAGGGTCCTAGGCCGTGAAGGGCTTTAAAGGTCAAAACCAGCACCTTAAATCTGACCCTGTACTCCACCGGGAGCCAGTGCAAATGGAAAAGCACTGGGTGAATATGCTCCCATGGCAGAAACCCCGTGAGGAGCCTCGCTGCAGCATTCTGCACCCGCTGGAGATCCTGGGACAGCTTCAAGGGCAGCCCCGCGTAGAGCGATTTACAGTAGTCAAGCCTGACTTAAGGATAAGCATAAGTCACATGTTTATTACGAGCATTTCATGCTTCTATAGCTCACTTGGTTAGAGTGTGGTCTGATAATGCCAAGGTTGGAGGTTTGATCCCCGTAAGGGACAGCTGCATATTCCTGCATTGCAGGGGGTTGGATTAGATGATCCTCAGGGTCCCTTCCAACTCCTCACCCACATAATGACTGATGGTTAAACTGCTGATTTCTGGTCCCTGGTAAACCACAGCCTTTGGGATCTTTTTCACCCTGAGAGGGATGCAACATCACCAACTAGTGATGAGAGAACCTGCCAATTTCACTCTGTCAGTTCCCCGTTTTTCCAGTCTTAAATTGAGGGTTTCCCAGAGGCATCTGGTTGGCCACTGTGAGAACAGGGTGCCACTGGCCTCATTTAGCAGGCTATTCTTATGTTTTTGCTGTGGGTGTCTCCTAGCAAGCATATTTGTATATACAGTGGTACCTCGGTTTACGAACTTAATTCGTTCTGGAGGTCCGTACTTAACCTGAAACTGTTCTTAACCTAAAGCACCACTTTAGCTAATGGGGCCTCCTGCTGCCGCTGCGCCGCCAGAGCACGATTTCTGTTCTTAACCCGAGGTAATATTTCTGGGTTAGCGGAGTCTGTAACCTGAAGTGTATGTAACCTGAAGCGTATGTAACCCGAGGTACCACAGTACAGTGGTACCTCGGTTTACGAACTTAATCTGTTCCATTTAAACCGAAACCGTTCTTTTTTTATATATAAAATAATATTTATTAAGATTTCACAAGGAAAAAAACCACATCAATGAAGAAATAATTAACAATAACAAGAAAAAATACAAAGTAAAAAACCCAAAACCGTTCTTAAACCGAGGCGCGCTTTCCCTAATTAGGCCTCCTGCCGCCGGTGCCCTTCCACCATTTGGATTCAGTTCTTAGACCGAGGTAAAGTTCGCAAACCGGGACACTATTTCCGGTTTTGCGGAGTTCGTAAACCGAATCATTCTTAAACCGGACTGTTCTTAAACCAAGGTACCACTGTACAGTTTTTACACCTAAACCCACTTTTTGCCAGCTGCTTCTCCTACTAGAAGGCATTTGTGTTTGTTATTTTCACTAACGTATTCCTTTCCATGCACGTATTTACCCAACACGTGTATTTTTGTAAGCACCGGTTGGTTGGAGAACTACATTGCAAATTTCGGGTGTGTGCGAATTCTGAAGGATGGCTGCGTTTTGGTTCAAATATTGTTTGGGAAAGCACAAAATCAATCTACTCGGCATTGAATGCAAAGTGAATAGAAGTTCTCCCCCTCCCCCCCTCCTTACGATCAGAAGGCAAAATGAGAACTCTTAAGTATCCAGAAGAACAAAAAATCTTTAAGGAGAAAAAAAATCCAAATGAGGACTGAACATGCTCAGCGGGTACGGAAAGCTAAGTGCATAATAATAATAAATGTTTATTTATACCCCCCCCCTCCCCAGCCAGAGCCGGGCTCAGGGCGGCTCACAGCAATAAAATTACAATAAAACATAATGGGGGGGGACAAACAAAGTAAACAAAAAAAAACCAGTTTATTAAAATACGGATTAAAATACAATTTAAAATGCAGCCTCATTTTAATAGCAGCCCATAAATCAAAACCATAAGGGGAGGGAAACATAAGGGTCAGACTGAGTCCACACCAAAGGCCAGGCGGAACAGCTCTGTCTTGCAGGCCCTGCGGAAAGATGTCAAGTCCCGCAGGGCCCTAGTCTCTTGTTACAGAGTGTTCCACCAAGTCGGGGCCAGTACTGAAAAGGCCCTGGCCCTAGTTGAGACCAATCTAACCACCTTGCGGAGTGAAGTGACTGCTGGAGCGAAGGGAATGGGGGAAGACTCACTTTTTCCCTCCTAAAATGTAAGGGGAAATGTGTGTGCGTCTTATGGAGCAAATGCAGGCTGCACAGCTATCCCAGAAGCCAGAACAGCAAGAAGGATTGCTGCTTTCACTGCATAGCGATCCCTCTTGCTGTTCTGGCTTCTGAGATTCAAAAAATTTTTTTTCTTCTTTTCCTCCTCCAAAAACTAGGTGCATCTTGTGGTCTGGTGCGTCTTATAGAGCGAAAAATACGGTACGTATCCCAGAAGATGGCATGGGTGCAATCAGCCCTGTTCTGTTGCATGCTCTGCCAATAGAGCCGTTCCAACTTTTAAATGCCTCCTAAAAGCTTCATAGACTCATAGAATTGTAGAGTTGCAAGGGACCCCAAGGGTCCCTTTTCTGTTCTGTAAGGTTTATGCAGGCAATTGAAAATACAGCTTTCCACAATGGTTATCTGATTTCTGATTTTGACTTTTTATATTTATTTTTTTATGTAAAGTTGTTGTGAACTGCTTTGGTATTTTCTTTGTGAATTAATGAGCAGCATATAAACATTTTCAGAAACGAACTAATTCAATGCTGCTGCAATATTTTTGTCACAGAGTCTGAGTTTGGAGTGCTGTACACTTCACCTGCCAGGAGTCAGTCGTATTGAGTTCAACCTGAGTAGACATGCATAAGTTTACGCCGCAATGGCTGGGAAAGTAGGGGGTTGGATGGGCCAGCAGTCTGACTCAGCAGCGCCTTTTCTTCATTTGATTCCAGTTCCCTTTTTACAAAAAGCCAGACCCTCCCAAAGCCACTTTGTTGAGACAAGAAGGGTGGGGTGAGGGCAGGAGGAGACAGAAAACTATTGTGGGAACAAATTGTGTTTGGTAAATCATTAACAGCACTTTCCAGCAAGACAGAAATGTGGCGATAACCTCATATAGTCCTCTCTCTTTTTTTAACATTAACCCATGAATGATCCAAAATAAACACAGCATTCCAGTGTTGAAGAAGCATTTGTATTGGTGCTGCTGTTTATCAGGTCTCACACTTTGGCTGCAATCCTCTGAGCACATTTCCCCAGGAGAAAGACCCTCACTGGGACTTCCTTCTGAGTAAACATGCATGGGATTTGGCCACATCACTATCTGACCCTCTCACCACAGTAACCTCAGGATGCAGACTTAGGTCACAACCACACCATGACTTATATCACTTTAACAGCCATGGTTTCCCCCAAGGAATCCTGGGAAGTGTAGTTTCCTTGCCACAGGGCCAAAATGCCCAGCATTCTTAGCAAATACGGCCCCCAGGATTCTTTGGGGGGAAACCACGACTATTAAAGTGATATGAGTACTTGAGAGCCTTCAATGCGTGGTGTGGCTATTGCCCTAGACTGGACATGCCTCTAGTTATACAGAGAACAATCCTCTATTGAGAAGGCCATGTGGTCCAAGTCAAAAAATTACCGTATTTTTCGCCCCATAGGACGCACCTAGTTTTTTTTGGGGGGGGGGGGAAATAAAGAAAAAAAATTATTTCCCCCCCAGGCACAGGGCTGGCGCGGGGGAAGCCTGAGCTTCCCCCGACCCCAGCCCCCAGAACAGCCTGCTATCCTCAAGCCTAGGGAGCCGCGCCGGTCTCCCCAGGCTTGCGGACAGCTGTGCGAAGCCCGGGCGCGCTGAAGAGGCTTCGAAATGCAGGCAGCTCTGCGCAACCCTCCGGAGGCCGGCGCGGCTTGGCACCAGGCTCCGGAGGGTCACGCAGAGCTGTGTGGAGCCCGGGAGCGCAGGCAGCTCTGCGCGACCCTCCGGAGGCTGGCGCAGCTTGGCGCCGGGCTCTGGAGGGTCGCGCAGAGCTGCGCGGACCCCGGGAGGGCAGGCAGCTCTGTGCGGCCCTTCGGAGGCTGGCGCGGCTTGGCGCCGGGCTCCGGAGGGTTGTGCAGAGCTTCCTGAAGCCTGGAGAGCGAGAGCCTCTCGCTCTCCAGGCTTCAGCGAAAGCCTGTATTCGCCCCATAGGACGCACCCACATTTCCCCTTCATTTTTGGAGGGGGAAAAGTGCGTCCTATAGGGCGAAAAATACGGTATTTTAAGAACCCTAAGAAAGGGAGATCAGGAGAGACCTTGGAGTTGACCATCAACAGGTCACAACACCTGGGCAGCAGACTAAGCAGACAAGCAGGTCACATGGCCACAGCCTCCCCCATTATGGTAAGATGTACAGTGGTACCTCAGGTTACAGACGCTTTAGGTTACAGACGCTTCAGGATACAGACTTCGCTAACCCAGAAATAGTACCTTGGGTTAAGAACTTTGCTTCAGGATGAAAACATAAATTGTGCACTGGCGGCGCAGCGGCAGCAGAAGGCCCCATTAGCTAAAGTGGTACCTCAGGTTACAAACAGTTTCAGGTTAAGAACGGACCTCCAGAAAGAATTAAGTTCTTAACCCGAGGTACCACTGTACAGCATTAAATTATTGCAATTCTAAATGTGCATCTATCCATATAAATTAGCAGTTTCTTTTTCCTTTGTCCTCTTTTGCCCTCTGCTTTCGTGATCCATTTCATAGGGGGTTTCTGTCGTGTCCAGGGGGTTCATGAGTTCTAAGTCGGGGGGGGTGTTGATTTGGTTTGCATTTTAATGAAACACAGCCCTAATTCACACCTCTCCAACGAACATGCAGACTGAAACATGAATAGCTACTGAAATTCACCCTTCTCCAAATTTTGCAATACAGTTCTCCAACTGGTCAATATGCACAAAAGCACATAAGCTAGGGGGACGTTTGTTCAAAACTGTATTTTTCATGAAAGTAGCATAAAAAGCACAGCAGATGAAACTGCTTGCAAAAATATCTAGGGTATTAGTTAAAATGACACATGAAAAGGTTTTTCTTGGGAGAAAATTGCACTAAAATGCTGGCAAATTTTCATGAGGATTTAACCAAAACAAAAAACAAAAATGCTAATTGCTGCAGAAATACGGAGAACTGAATTTTAAGACTGAAAGAAAATGAGAAACTGAGAGAAGCCGAAACTGAGAGAGCTGCACAGTCTTGTGCATTAGTGGCTGTGCTAGATAGGTCACTATGGAGCTATGTGCTCTGCACATCTGCAATGTGGGTTAAACCACAGAGCCTAGGACTTGCCGATCAGAAGGTCGGCTGTTCGAATCCCCGTGAAGGGGTGAGCTCCCGTTGCTCGGTCCCTGCTCCTGCCAACTTAGCAGTTCGAAAGCACGTCAAAGTGCAAGTAGATAAATAGGTACCACTCTGGCGGGAAGGTAAACGGTGTTTCCGTGCGCTGCTCTGGTTCGCCAGTAGTGGCTTAGTCATGCTGCCCACATGACCCGGAAGCTGTATGCCGGCTCCCTCGGCCAATAAAGCGAGATGAGCGCTGCAAGCCCAGAGTCGGCCACGACTGGACCTAATGGTCAGGGGTCCCTTTACCTTTACCTTTAAGAAAACCCTGGCTGTTGGTTCAGGCCAAAGACCCATCTGGTTCAGCATCCTCAAACCAGATGCCCCATTGAGAAGCCTGCAAGCAGGACCTGACTATTACAATGTTCTCCCCACTTGTGATTCTCCCCAATAGGTATCCAGAGGCAGATTGCCTCCAACAGCCATCTTCAGCGCAACTTTATCGATCTCCACTTCCAGATTCATCCTGAAATTTGCTCACAAACTGGCAGAAGCCAGCCAATCGGCTAGTGCCTCAAATTCTCTCTTTGTGTATACAGTGGTAACTCAGGTTACTTACGCTTCAGGTTACATACGATTCAGGTTACAGACTCCGCTAACCCAGAAATAGTACCTCGGGTTAAGAACTTTGCTTCAGGATGAGAACAGAAATCGTGCTCCGGCGGCGCGGCAGCAGCAGGAGGCCCCATTAGCTAAAGTGGTGCTTCAGGTTAAGAACAGTTTCAGGTTAAGAACGGACCTCCAGAACGAATTAAGTACTTAACCCGAGGTACCACTGTATATAAAAAAACCTCATCGGTAAGCGACACTGCTATGAAATATTGTAGTTACACGGAGCCAGAGAGTTCTTGCTGGGTCTTACACAGTTCTTTTGTGGAGCATACTTCTGTTTCTATAATAAATGGCCCCGGTCTTTGCCAGAGGCACAGACCCACAGAGTTTGGGTGGCCAGATAGGAGAGAGGACAGGCCACCCACATCTTTAAATGGTTGTGCTGAAGAGGGCATTCTCAGCAGGTGGAGCTGTTCCAAGTCTCTATCCGCTATGCCACACTGCTTCTCAGTTTGTGTGGTTTTAATAACAGCAGGGATTTTTAAAATACCAGTACTGAACACAGCATGCATTCTGCTCCTGTTACCCTTGTGCCACTTTCCTTCCTTCCCTCCACTGCCTCCCTGACCGCCAGTATCAAATTTTAGATTGTGAGGTCATTGGGAATACACGTACACAACACACTACCTTATTTTCATAACATAAAATATACCTACATTACTCTATATAATACCTACCTATACTATACATATCAACATACCTACACACCTACCCCACACGGACACCCACCAAGTGACTTGACTTCCAGCCATTCTGGTTACGCTACTTTATTTTTCCAACAAGCTTAAACGCATTTCATTATTTCTTTAATCTCTTCTTCTATCTTAACCTTACTCTCCTTTCACTCTAATCATTTTCTGGATTCACTCAATATCTGTCAGAAATTCTACTTTTTCCTCATAAATTTTGATGTATTCCTTAAAGATAGCCTACTCCTTATTCACTTTTTGTACCGTATCTCCTCTTATCCTCCCTGTTAGTTCGGCAATATGGAAGTATTCCATCATTTTAGATAACCAGTCTGTTTTAGTTGGGACGCTGCTGCTTTTCCAATTTTTGGCAATCAGTAACCTTGTTGCCATAGTTGCAGCCCGTATGATGTTCTTTACAGCAAAACAGCACTCCTTGTGTAAATGTGTATGTATGTGTTTTATATGTTAATAAAATAAAATTTTTATTTTTATTTTTTAAAAAAAGTTTTGCTCAGAGCTGACCCATGGAAATTAATGGACCTACGTTAGCCATATTCATTACAATGGGTCGACTCTTTAACCAAGGACTCCCATTGGTTAAAACAAACACCTTTCTTGGTCACCTGCAGACTGTCACTATTTTGCTAGAGGGATTCAATCAAAATTAGAGTAGAAATAAAGTGCTCCAATGCAATGGTTTTTTCCTGGGTAGGACAGTGGTGGAAGAATGTGGAATAAACATCAACTGATGGGAAGACACGGGGCCTCCCTGTAAACATATCAGGGTGAATGTTGCTTGTCATATAACAACCTCACAAACAAATCAGAATGAATTATACTGGCTGTTGTTGTTGTCGTTTTATTACCCGCCCTTCACCCTAAAGTCCCAGGGCGGGTTGCAGCAATTTAAAGCACAGCAATAAAAATAGGTTTTAAAAAAAACTTACAATCACAAAAAATAATATCTAATTAAAGAAAACAAGAACAGCTAATAAAAGTAACAGACGTTCATAAATTGCTTATATGATATTTAGATTTCTAATATTTCAGCATTATAAATATTCAAGGCCATTTTCTTAAAAGATACTGCTTTCCCCATGCCATGGGATGCATCCAGTCAGACACCCTCGCAAAATGTTTTAAAGACTAACTAAATAATAATGATAATAATAATAATAATAATAATAATAATAATAATAATTTATTTGTACCCCGCCCATCCGGCTGGGTTTCCCCAGCCACTCTGGGCGGCTTCCAACAAAGATTAAGAATACATTAAAATGTCGCATATTAAAAACTTCCCTAAAGTCTAATGGTGCAAAGGGATACCACATCCCCATTTTTGCAAACCTCTTTGAGGGAGTTGTTATTTTTTTACAATCAAGCGGTGAATATATGTTATGGAAAAATCACAAAATGCATGCTAGGTTTAAGCCAATAAAGAGCATGCATTGTATCACCACAATACAAGCTTTATGCTAAAAAAAAATCAAGGTGAATGACTATTGTCCTACAACATCCCACCAACAAATCAGAACGGATAAAGAGCCAGCCTTGTATAACCTGCATGCAAGCTTTGTGCAAAGCAGATGAGGATGAACGCTCCAGAAACAGGAGGTCTTTGAGCTTTCTGCTTTTAAAGTCACATTGTGGGCCCAGTTTAGACCAAACGGCAAACAAAAAAGCCTCAAACGACAATCACAAATTACTTCAACACTATGTTCCACAGTAGCACCCTCCCCTTTGCCATTTAAGAGCCCCCCCCCCCATGATTGACAAATGCAATCTCATGCCTTGCCATGAGTGAAGAGCAGATGAGCCACAGGTAAGGGAGAGGATCTCCTAGAGAAACGGACACATGTTCTAGTGACTGTCCCCAATACTTGCGCCAGATCAGTCCAACTCTTAAGCAGTGTTTGCCTTCCAAAACTGCTGAGCTCCCTTCCTCCCCTACCTTGGCTGCATCAACCAGGAGAACCACAGTGATCCTCGACTCTTTGCAGAAGCCATCCAACAATCCCAAGAGATACTTCTGACTCCCTAGCGCCATCCTTTTATCCACCCCAAATGACGCGCTGACCAGAGGGGAAACTGCACCGTTAGTTTCATCGCCAGGTGATTTGTCTTAAGACGAAGGGCAGGAAAAACAACAAACAGCCCAAGAGGTCCTGGGAATTCGGGTCCATCCGGGATCAGTTCCCATGTTGCTCCTCCACATGCTTCCCCAGTTTCCCAAACTCGCAAGGAATGAAACAATGCAAAGTTCCCTGGCTCGTGAAAAGCAGCCTTGCTTAAAAAATAATCAATCTACTACTTACTTAGCCTTTGAAGTGAGGCTTGTTCCGTGAACCGATGGGAGGGGGCAAAGAAAAAAAAACCAGCAATGGTTTTTCTTTAGTTAATTGCATCTTTAAAAGTCTTTTTTTGCCAAATATTCACCTTGCAGGCTGGGTAATATCTTATGAAGCAAAGGAAGAGAGGGGTGGGGTGGAGGACAAAGGTATAAGATGAGTTGCCTTGATGAAGCCTCGGAAAGGGGAGATTTATTCCCACCAAGTGCATTTAAGTGTCTTATCTCAGCCTTGGCTATGCAAGAGAACACTGGTGAAAATCTTTGCCTGGTACTGTTTCACAGGCCAGGAATTTTGATTTGAATAATTTTTAACTTCTACTGTCTAGCAGAGGGAGAAAACAGGGCTCTCAGGGTACTATTGGCTTAGAGAGTTTCTGCAAAAAAAGGGAGAAAGAAAAGGTGTGTGTGTGTATGTGATTAGAAAATGGGGGGGTTCTTTTAAACCAAAGGGTAATGAAGCACGCCTACATACCCACATGGAAAAGAAATGATTGCCAAAATATTCATTTGATGGGGAAATATGTTTAAGATGTTAGGACGCAAGGCTTTAAGGAAGTCGTAAGTTGTACTGTAGGGACGCGGGTGGCGCTGTGGGTTAAACCACAGAGCCTAGGACTTGCCGATCAGAAGGTCGGTGGTTCGAATCCCTGCGACAGGGTGAGTTCCCGTTGCTCGGTCCCTGCTCCTGCCAACCTAGCAGTTTGAAAGCACCTCAAAGTACAAGTAGATAAATAGGTACCACTCCGGCGGGAAGGTAAACGGCGTTTCCATGCACTGCTCTGGTTCACCAGAAGCGGCTTAGTCATGCTGGCCACATGACCCGGAAGCTGTACGCCGGCTCCCTCGGCCAGTAAAGCGAGATGAGCGCTGCAACCCCAGAGTCGGTCACGACTGGACCTAATGGTCAGGGGTCCCTTTACCTTTAGCTAAGTTGTACTGTGTTATAACAGCCGTCAATAGCCAGGGATGAGTTAAGAGCTTTGATGCAAAAAGGGGGAGTTTTGGGGAGCCCGAAGTGTTCTCCAAGCCCTCAAAAGAACATTGCTGAGGTCCTACTCACTGTCCATCTCGAATAGGTGTGGGGGACCTTTGGCCCTCCATGTTGCTGAACTACAACTGCCATCACTCCTGGCCACTGGAAGTTGCAGTGGCTGATGGGAGTCATAGATTAGCAACATTGGAGGGTCATAATATCCCCACACCTGATCTAGGAAGTGGTTTGGGTGCATTTTTAAAAGAGAGGGGTTCCATTTCATACTGGTGACATGATACACCAGTAGCCAGATTAATGCTGTTTCAGGGTGCACAGGGCAGAAATTCCCTTCAGTTCACATTTCCAGGTGGAGCTAGCTAATCTGCACCTTTTGAAACAATAAGTGAACCAAAACACAGCCATCCCTTGAAACTGGCACCTCTCCAGAATTTGCAATGTCGATGGCCCCTAGCATCTCCAGGTGAGGCTGGGGAAAACCGCTGTCTGAAAACCTGGATATTCTGGATATTCACCACCAGCCAGTGTAGACAAGAAGTAGCAAATCTTTTCCAGACACATATGGGGAACCATCCAGGGGACACAAAAGGGGGACAGGGTGGGACCATAAGCCAAAGTGGGTGGAGCAATGAGTTTAAATTTCACCTTCCACACAGTATGCTAGTTTCTAGACACACTCACCCACTCTCTCTACTTTCCATCCAAGCAAGCCAGAGTCATTATCACAGTTTGAGGACACATCTCAACCAGGCCAAAATCAGAACAGTCTGGTGTAGGGTTTGGATATGGCCTGGGGAGAGTCCTGAGGAGCAGAAAGTGTCACCTGGGGATGCTGCAATGGACCCCAAGGCCAGAGGATCTCCAATGCTGAGAGAGATGGACCTGGGGCCATCATAGCACAAAGGGAGCTTTTTACATTCTGATGAAAACTTCGTGTTCACAGGCACTGAATGCCAATGCATTGTAGGGCTTGGGTACTGAGCATGGCAGGCAGGGGCCTCCACTCAATTCCACGCCCCATGAAGATGAGCTTCAGCCAGTCACCACCTCTGAGCGTAACCTACCTTGCAAGGCCGTTGTGAGGATAAAGTGGGTAGAAGGACCATAGATGCTGTCTTGAGCTACGCATGAGTGGGTTGGTGTGCAAGCAACAGGGAAGGGCTGTGGCCATCACTCACTTGTGGGCTTCCCAGATGCATCAGGTTGGCCACTGATAGAAAGAGGATACTGGCCTGCAGTAGACCACTCAGTTTGGGTTGTCTTGTGTTAACTGTGTTAATTAAGTTGTGTTAATTAAGCTGTGTCAGCAATTGGGTATAGTATATAAAGAGCAGCACCTAGCTCTCTCAGTACCCTGGTGGTTGGGTCGGTAGATGGGTCATGCTTATTGATATATTTAGTGTAAAAGGAGTTTTTGTTTCTGTTCTTAAAACCTTGCTAAAGTTATTTTATGTTCCTTGTAATGTGTGGTCTCCCCAGCAAGCTCTCTGCAGTGCAACTAATCTGCAAATAGCCAACAGTTCCTACATTCCTACATTTCCAGAATAGTGATAGAGGCCGACTTCTCCAGCACCTCCCTTTAGTGTCTCCTCTCAAAACATAATCCCTGAACAAAACGCAACTATTTACATTCAAAACAAGCTTTGGAAAGGGTTGGGATGCCCAGTTTTGCAATATCTCTGACAATCCAAAGACTATTCTCAGGTGGGCCCTGCAGCAACGCCCTGGGACGTTCTACTTCCTTGAGGTCACAGTGGAGCTGGCTTTGCTCCCACATGGAAAGCTTAAGGCCTTATGTTGAGAGCAAGGGCTTCAGCAGTGACAATGCAAGCTCTGTTTACTTGTTTCTCTACTGGGGAATTGTGAATGTAACGTTGTTCAGGCAATTAGCAAAAATACAGAAATGAGGACTCTTGCTCATTCCAAGAAACCACATGCATTCATGTACACAGGTTAATGCAGATCTCCCCCTTTGCCATCATCACCCACCTATGGCAAGAGCCCGTCTCTCCTCACTAAACATATTGGCATTATTTAATCCTCAACAAATAAGCTTCCCGTACTGCTAGTTCCTGTCGTCTGTTAGAATTTGCATAGATGAAAATTCATGCTTGGCAGAGGGGGAAGAGAGCCATCCTGTTTGGCTGGTAGATCAACATTGTTAGTTAAAGACGGAGGGGGAAAGATGAGGAAACTTAGCAAAAAAACAAAAAAAAAAAACCCATGGTGGCTGACCTTGTTTTGGTCAAAAATGAATCGTACTACAGTGGTACCTCGGGTTAAGTACTTAATTCATTCCAGAGGTCCGTTCTTAACCTGAAACTGTTCTTAACGATTTCTATTCTCATCCTGAAGCAAAGTTCTTAACCCAAGGTACTATTTCTGGGTTAGCGGAGTCTGTAACCTGAAGCGTATGTAACCTGAAGCATATGTAACCTGAGGTACCACTGTATTTTATTTGATTGGACTTGCAGCTCCATTCACCCCCAGGTCCCACTCAGAAGTGTAACTAACAGAGGGGGAATGGGGTCAGCAGCTTCAGTGAACTAAGAACATAGGAATGTAAGAAGAGGCCAACAGCTGGATTAGGCAAAGGAGCGCCCATCATAGTCCAGCATTCTGTTCTCATGGTGGCCATCCTGATACCCTGATCTCACAGTGGCTAAACAGGTGCGTCTGGGAAACCCACAAACATGGCATAAAGGCAGGAGCCCCTCTCCAACTCTGAAGCTGGAACAGGCCCATCTCATACCCTCCAACATTCCTCAGGTGAAAATAGGGACATTTCCCACTCCTCTCAGCTAACCCTGTTTGATCAGGGTCATCCACCCCACCCCCCTGCACAACGCAGAGCATTTCCTTGAGAAAACCCCTTCATCCTGATTTCATTTCATTCTATTCTTTGGTAGATTAAAAAAAAACCACACACACACAAAAAAAAAAAATTAGAAAGGGGCAAGATTAGACGTGGACACACAAACTTTTTTTTAAAAAAACTAGACTCCTTGTGCACCACTCTTCTTCCTCTTTCTTCCCACCCAGGGCAGCCCTGCACTCTGCCTGCCCCTCGGAGCTGGAGTGTCACATGGGGCTGGGCCTTGGCGGTGGCCGCCTCTCCTCCTCCTCCTCGCCTGCTCTTCAGCATCCACTATGAGCTTCCCAAGGGAGGGGGCTGGCAGCGGTGGCTGTGGAAATGCCATGGAGAGGTAACAGGGCGCTCCCTCACCGCTGTTGCCACTGTTGCTCGGGCAAAGCGCCGGCTTATCCTCTTCTCTGAGCTCAGTGGCAGCAGCACTAGCAGGGGAAATAGGGACACTGGGGGATCAATTTAGAAGCCATGGTGGGTTTTTTTTAAATAATAATAATAAATTTTATTTATACCCCACCCTCCCCAGCCAAGACTGGGCTCAGGGCGGCTAACATCAGATATAAAAACACTTGATTGAAATACAACTTAAAAAACA